>NC_051176.1:15447254-15747254 GCF_013339695.2 Rhipicephalus sanguineus | reverse complement strand
AACGCTGGATGACAGAGATTCGCGAAAAGAAGAAGGCCGCGCCTAGGATATTTTGGAGCCACCTAAAAGCGCTGGGTAGGAAGTCTGTCACAATGCAACAACATATGGTAGATGAAGGAGGAAATCAATTGGAAGGGTATGAAGCGCTAGGTTACATCCGAAAGATAACAGCTGATTCGTTTAAAAAGGTCGCCCAGGGGATTCCCCCAGTGAGTAAAAGTACGCAAAGGAGTGCAACCGACGAAGATGTAGTACTAGAGAATTTCAATTGGAAGAAAGCCGAAGGAAAAATTCCTAAGCGCACTACTCCGGGCTTAGATGGGGTTCCCGTCAGCCTCATTAACGAACTCGGACATAAAACTAAAGAAGCACTGCTGAAAGCCGTAGAAAAGTGCTTACAGGAGAGGGAAATACCAGACAGTTGGCGAAAAAGTAGAATGAACTTAATCTATAAAGGCAAGGGAGAAAAGGATAACATTCGCTCGTATAGACCGCTAACCATTACATCGGTGCTATACAGGTTGGCGATGCAGGCAGTAAAATTAAAAATAGAAGCGTGGGTAGAACAAAATGATATTTTGGGAGAACTTCAGAATGGATTTCGAATTGCCAGGCGGTTAGACGATAATCTGTTTGTTCTTACCCAGTGTATAGAAATATCGAAAATAGAAAACAGGCCCTTATACATAGCTTATCTAGATATTACCGGGGCGTATGACAACGTTAATCAGGAAATTTTGTGGGATATACTGAAAGAAGTGGGCATAGGTGACGACTGTATACAGCTTTTGAGGGAAATATACCGAGAAAATACAGTTTGTATAGAATGGGAAGGAATAAGTAGTAAGGACAGCGTTGAAATTAGCAAGGGGCTGAGACAGGGATGTCCTTTGTCCCCGCTGTTATTCATGCTGTACATGGTGAGGATGGAAAAAGCGCTAGAAGGTATCAACATTGGATTTAATTTGTCACACAAGCAGGTCGGCACGATGGTTGAGCAGAAGCTTCCAGGTCTATTTTATGCTGATGATATTGTCTTATTTGCGGACAGTCAAGATGATATACAGCGACTGGCAGATATATGCGGAAGGGAATGTGAGGCTCTAGGACTAGGATTTAGTGCAACAAAATGTGGATTGATGGTATTCAGTGATCACGAGGACCATGCGGTCTTTATACAGGGCCAAAAAATACCGAGGGTAAGCGAGTACAAGTACCTCGGAGTATGGGTAAATGAGGGGGATAGATATATGGAGGTACAAGAGAAAGCATCGGTAGCAAAGGGAAAGAGGAATGCTGCAATTATGAAGCACAGAGCTTTATGGGGATACAATAGGTACGAGGTGCTTCGAGGGCTGTGGAAGGGTGTGATGGTCCCGGGGCTTACATTTGGGAACTCAGTAGTGTGCATGAAGTCAGAGGTACAATCAGGAATGGATGTAAATCAAAGGACGGTGGGCCGCCTCGTGTTGGGCGCTCACGGGAAGACGACAAATGAGGCTGTAAAGGGTGATATGGGATGGACAGGCTTTGAAGTGAGGGAAGCTCAGAGCAAAATGAGATTCGAAGAGAGGCTGAGGAAAATGAAGAACAATAGATGGGCAGAGAAGGTTTTCAGGTATTTGTATAGAAAAAGCGTTGACACGCAGTGGAGAAAAAGAACTAGGAGGCTCACCAGTAAATATACGGCTGGCAGTGCGGGCGATATGGCAACAAGGAGCATTAAGCGGAAGGTCAGAGAGGCGGAGAAGACTTATTGGATGACAGCGATGGAAAAGAAGCCGGCTCTGAGTAACTACAGAAAGGGAAAAAACGAAATAAGGAGGGAAAGGTTTTATGATAATTCAAGGGGAAGCGCTTTACTGTTTGAAGCAAGGTCGGGCTGCCTTAGAACGCGTAGTTATAAAGCGAGATTCAGTAACGAAGAAGAACAATGTACATGCTGCGGGGGAACTAAGGAAACGATGGAACATGTACTGATTGAATGTGGCGATATTCACCCAGGTATACGTGTGGGCACGAGTCTACATGAAGCCTTGGGTTTTAGGGACAACAATGGAAAGCTGCACACGTCCGCGATAGAAATAAGTAAGAGACGGTTAGAGTATTGGTGGCAGAAAAGTAGAGATAAAGAACAAAAATAAATAATGGGGGAAAAATAAGGTCATTCTGCCTTAAGAGGCAGAGAGATGGACCGTGAATTTATATTTTTTTGGTATAATAACATAAATTTAATCAATGTAGATAAGGTATTAGGCCAACATGAAACAAGGAAGCTTTTTTTTTTTTTTTTCTTCGAGCCTGGTGGCAGACATGTCACCGCCCCGTTTTAAAGGGGGCGCTCATAGCATCCATCCATCCATCCAGCGGTGGCGCCATCAACTGAGCGCATGAGGACTATAGGTCGATCTCGCTGCCAGTAGACCTTATGCAAAATTGCTGCCATCTGTCGAAGGTTTAATGAAACTACTGATTCAGCACCTTGTTGGAGGCTTGTGTCCGAATCGTATTGCTGTCGCTGCTATAACTTCTTGCTTGTATCTGCTTTGATAGTGGGCAGTCGGGTCATAAAAATGTCAAACAAGTGTGTAAGGGCCTGTACACCTTACGGGGATTTCCTAGTCACTGCATTGACAGTTATTACGTGTAAGGAACTGCCTCACAGAACGAACGTACAAGTTTGTCACAGAGTCACATGTAGGCCTGCCGTCGCTGAGAATGAAGCTGTGCGCTAGGTTATAAGTCTTGTCTCTCCGTTTTCAGTGCCGTGGATAAAGCATTGTTAGCTATCTGAATATCCTGCGTGTCGTGTAGAATAGTTGGGAAGAGGCTTTAGCGCGCGACGCGACTAGCCACAGCGATGACAGTAAGAAAGTGCTGTTGGCCCCATTTCAAAGTGAATTTCATAAGGGGCAGCCTACGTCAACCTGGTGTATTGTTAATCTAATTTGGAATAAAACGTTGTCCCCTTTTCTTTATTTTTGAAATAAAAAATATCTCGCTGTTGTGGGCACTGACGTATGTTATGTATAGAATTGCCACACGATTGAAATGTAAAAAATGTCTGTATCTCACAAGCACGAAAAGTGAACATGAAAAGTGTTAGTTGCTCCAAGAAGTAAGTGCCGAACAGCTGGTATTTTATTGAATATCTTTCCGTAATGTGCTCATAAATAACACACTACTCCAAGAGTATTCGCTTTCACATTGTGGCGTTCGGCGCCTTACAATTTCGACCCATTGCAGATGGGCAGTTTTGGGCCGCCGACTGAGCGCTTGCGAAACCACCGCAGCGCGTAACCAACTGTAGTGCACCCACGGTCGAATGTAGCACATTTCCGGGAACAGCATTTTTTTTTCAGTTTCATAAGAAAAAGTGCCACACACTTGAAGCGCCTGTTAACATTTCATAGCACACAGGGGTGGACACAGGAATTTTCCGAAGGGGGATCAGTTCTTGGGAGCAACGTTTATAGAACTTGCTTCAGTTGCCAAACTCCCCGCCTCCGCCGTACTCTCAAAGCGGCGCGCAACCGACTTCCGGTGCAGGTGGCGCTACTGCAGCAACAGGCTCTATGTAGCAGATGGCGAAGCGCGAGTAGCGCGAGTGAAGGCTGCGGACAGCTGCGATTGTGTTCCCGAATATTGAATGGCTTTTCAACAGAGTTACGAAAACGACTTGCTTTTCCGTTTAGGTAATCGCGTTAAAAGCACGATTGTGTGCAGTAATATTTGAGACCGGGTCTGCACGTGTTCAGTGTTACGCGAATGACAGCAGGCACCGTGAGCACGGCCGTCGCTGCTACTCTCGTCATGTTCATTGCTACAGACATTAGCGTTACTTACTGGCTAAGCGCATTATTGAAATACCAGTAGAGCTGATTTCACAAACCTTTTTTGCCTGACTATATATCAGAAGAGTCTGTAAATGTTTTCGTAGGCATTTGGAAACAAATAGGTCATTGCATAATTTCGTTGGAGGCTCGAGGGAATCCTTTCGTGATGTCCCTCCTCTGACAGCCTTCGCCTTGCCCAATTGCAGGTTTTATTGCAATTAGGATTACTGCTTATGTGAAGTGCCCAAGGAACGGCAAGGATACCACGAAAGGCCGCTGTACGTTGTCGTTATTCATATCAATATAAAGCAATGTAGTAGCCACCGTAATTGCAGGGCACGTTTGTAGAATTTCAGTCTCGCAAGCTCATGATACAGAAAGTTATTGATGTGTCACTCGATGAAATTTGATCGCGATAAAGTGTGACCAGGATCAAATGTTTCGGTCATGACCGACTCACTCGTGCAAATTGCGGAAAGGAGCCAGTCGCGCTCGATATGAACTACGTTCCGACCGGCCGCGACCATCTGAGATCGAGAATGGCCTTAACTCACACGACGTAATTCGCACTTAAGTGCCGAATGTTGCGTATAATTTAATCCTTCATTAAAATACTTTTGAAACTTTCGTGCACTTACTGCTTTTTTTCTTTTCAAACAATCTTATTCTCTTTAAAGCATTAAACATTAAAATTGCACCGTTATGTTCTAGCTTAATTATATGTTTACTGTTTTGAAACGACAACCTTTCGTATAATTTTGCTACTTTTTTTCCTTGTCATAGTATGCTTAACGTAAAGCAGGTTCTTCGTTATGACCTAGAATTTTTAACCTTTCCCTTCAATGAAGTCGCCGAGATAACAGTGGTTAATACTGGCGTAACCGGGGAGGGGGGGGGGTTCTGACTCTCGAAATTTTTCTGTTTTACTTGCGAATATAAACACGCGCAAACATACATAAAGTATGATTGAACCCTTCCTACCAAAAAAAAATTTTTTTTGGCTGTGCTCCTGATGGTTAAAGCTGTTCGGCTGCTGACCCGAAAGACGTAGGTTCGATTATGGTCGCGGTCTTCGCACTTCGATACAGGCGAAATGCTAGGTGCCCGTGTACTGTGCTTTACCGGTGGCCGTTAAGCAACCCCAGGTTGTCGAATTAAATTATCCAAAGCCCTCCACTACGGCGTCTCTCATACAACCTGAATCGATTTGGGACGTTAAACCCCATAAACCAATGAATAAACATTTCCCGCAATTATTACATGTACCTTGACTGTAATCGGCGGCGTAGCCAGGGGTGCGTTCGGTAATTCTACGCCCACCCTCCTTCCGGAAATTAAACTTCTCGCCAAGCGCCTGCTGTCAACAAATCAGCTTTCCCGATCTCGGTGCTTCGGAATTAGCTGAATACTATTATATAAAAAAATCAGTTAATAAAAGTGATAAGTGGTACATTTATAGAGTACAACAGTGCATGTCAAAAATACGCCTAAATCGCGTGTTTAATTGAAATGTTTGCGGGTTACTTCAGTATTTACAATTACACACAAACCTCTGAAGATTTTCAGGAAAATTGAGGCATTTCTATCCCGGTTTTCATGAATTGCTCATTAATGATTCTTTAGAAAACCAGCGAAAAAAGACGCACACACGAAGGAAGGAATCACAACACCACGCTAGACTTTGTGGGGATCCGAGGCGCGCCCGAAGCCACTGCGCGGGCATTTCGAATCCTTTCCCTCTCCCGTTCTCCCGCGACGGCAAGTGACGCCATTTTGCGCTACGCGCCGACACTCGTGGTGGCGCTGCGCGCGGTCGGAGAGCCGCGAAATTCGGCGACTGACGCGCGGGCAGGCCGGGACGAACTCTCTCTCTCCCCGGACGCCGCTGGGTAAGCACGCATTTTCCTTCCGGTCCAACGTCCCCTTTGGGAATCGCTGGGCTGTAGCCTGCCTGGGTGCCTAGTGCTCGTGCGCGGTCGTACCACGCCGAGTCGCACTTGCCGGAGGCCCACGCGTACGGAGATTGCCCTAACTCTCGCGGCCAGACCCAGTGGTCACCGTGAGAGTGCGCAGCATAGCCGCGAGGGACCTTTTCCCGAGCGGCGTGTCAAAGCTCGCCATTGCGAGCTGCGACGTGCTTCGCGGAACCCCAGTTGGTGTATCGTCCGCGTGGGAAGCCCTTTGCTTCCCCGTGCCCGGGAGCGGACGTGTACTGTGTGTGTGTTGGGGTGCCGCAGAAGGCAAATAAAGTGTTTGTGTGTGTATGTTAGCTCGAACACTGTGTTTATGCTGCGCGGCGCTCAACGCCTTTGCTAGCTGAGCGCGCACGGAGCGGTGCGCTAAACGTAAGCAGGCGACGGTAGACGCGGCCCTGTGGCTCGCTAAGCCTGAACCCGCGGTAGTCTTCGGCTCCGGTGAGCATCGAGGCTACCGAGCTCTCTGTAGAGCAAGGCAGAGTTTGGCATCGGCCAGGGCTGCGCAGAAGGCCCAGTATGACCGGAAACATCGCCATCTTTCATTTAAGGTAGGTGATCTTGTCCTGAAGCGCAACCACGCTCTTAGCGACGCGAGCAAGGGGTTCTCAGCCTCGCTCGCTCCTAAGTGGTTTGGTCCGTACCGAGTGGAGAAAGCTTGGACTCCGCTCGCGTACTTGCTGAAAGATCCCCTTTCGGGAAAACTCAGCCGTGCCCACATCGCAGACCTGAAAGCCTTTGCGTCGAGGTCTGACGAGCTCCCGCCAGCGCCCAGTGGCACTGCGCGCAAGCAACGGGGCACACCCGGGACGGCGGACCGCATTCGGGCCACGCACCGGTATAACCTGAGGAAGCGGTCACCTTAGTGATTTCGCGCCGGACGGCGGACTTATTTCCGCAACCGAAGGCCCTCACCTTACTGTCTAACCTCAGTAGGCTAGCTTCTTTACAGCCTGTGCTCGCAAAGAAGTCGGCCCCCGCCCAGTTTGCTGCTATTTTTGTTTGTGTGAGTGTTCACGTGTACTTGATGTGTTTTTTTTCGTATTTTTTCCGCGTATCGAGTGTCATTTCGTTTTGTTTACTTTTTCGCCGTGTTTTTTTTTTCTTTTGCCTGCGGAAGGGGTCGTGAATACTGGTGCTTATGCGGGGGGAGAGGTACGAAGGACGCTACGCGGCTTCCATCGCGTGGCGCGTTGGGAGAAGCCCGTCTTCGGATCTGTGTGTGCGTGTGTGTGTGTGTGTACGTGCGTGGTGGATCTGTGCGTGCCCTGGAAGTGTGCGGCGTGGTGACGACACCACAGGAAACCACCTTCACCCTATCGCCGTGGACCCTGGAGGTGTTCGGGGACCCGCTGACGTCAGACGGACAGCCCGGCTGTGTCCTGCTCTCGGCCGTCGTCGAGAAGCCTAGCTGCCGTCTGCCTCACGGCTGCTGCGCGAGGCTAGCTGACATGGTAGCTGCGCCCGGCTCTCTGCCGACGCCGGGACGCCTTGCAGGATTACAGCAGAAGGACCGGCCGTCCCAGCGCGGTCTTTGGTCATCCAGCCTGGAATTCGGGACCTCCGAACCACCACCGAAGCGGCGTTCGTCGGACTCGCGGGTCTGTCGTCGACTAGATCGACGAGACGAAGGTGAGCCCGTTCCGGGCATGCGGACATCAAACAGGCCTCTTGCCTCGCACTCTGGCCAACAACATTACGCGCCGTCTCCCCTCCGCGCCGTGGACGCTCTCCCGCATGAGCATCACGAACACTCGTCTTAATTTTTTTTACCCCCTTCCGTAGCACCATATTGTATAGTATAGTGTATTTCAAGTGTATTGTGTTATTTTTTTTTCCTTTTTTATTTGTAGAGTAATTAGCTGCAGTTGTGGGCCTGGGCTGAGGTTAGCTGTTGCTCATTGCATAACGCCTTTGCATGCATGGGCGACGACCGGCTGCCTTTGCAGACCGGTATAGGGTGATTTAAGGAGAGGAGGATGTGGGGATCCGAGGCGCGCCCGAAGCCACTGCGCGGGCATTTCGAATCCTTTCCCTCTCCCGTTCTCCCGCGACGGCAAGTGACGCCATTTTGCGCTACGCGCCGACACTCGTGGTGGCGCTGCGCGCGGTCGGAGAGCCGCGAAATTCGGCGACTGACGCGCGGGCAGGCCGGGACGAACTCTCTCTCTCCCCGGACGCCGCTGGGTAAGCACGCATTTTCCTTCCGGTCCAACGTCCCCTTTGGGAATCGCTGGGCTGTAGCCTGCCTGGGTGCCTCGGCATCCTTGCAGGCGTGTTTACCTCAGTGTTAGCTCCGGTTCGTACGTGAAGCCAAAGAGCGGTGCCTAGTGCTCGTGCGCGGTCGTACCACGCCGAGTCGCACTTGCCGGAGGCCCACGCGTACGGAGATTGCCCTAACTCTCGCGGCCAGACCCAGTGGTCACCGTGAGAGTGCGCAGCATAGCCGCGAGGGACCTTTCCCCGAGCGGCGTGTCAAAGCTCGCCATTGCGAGCTGCGACGTGCTTCGCGGAACCCCAGTTGGTGTATCGTCCGCGTGGGAAGCCCTTTGCTTCCCCGTGCCCGGGAGCGGACGTGTACTGTGTGTGTGTTGGGGTGCCGCAGAAGGCAAATAAAGTGTTTGTGTGTGTATGTTAGCTCGAACACTGTGTTTATGCTGCGCGGCGCTCAACGCCTTTGCTAGCTGAGCGCGCACAGAGCGGTGCGCTAAACGTAAGCAGGCGACGGTAGACGCGGCCCTGTGGCTCGCTAAGCCTGAACCCGCGGTAGTCTTCGGCTCCGGTGAGCATCGAGGCTACCATAACTTACAACTGACATATACGTGAAAACCACAATGGCCTGAAACAACCAAAACAGCCAACACATGCACCATGCTCTCAGCAAAGTACAAAGAATAAAAAAGATAAAACACCATATTTGCCCTAACTTAAAGGGACCGACAACTGATTTTTCTCGACCCAGTTTTTTACGGCGCGACAGGAAGCTTACCCTTCGTAGCGTTTGTAGCTGCAGTGGTTTATCCTAAAAGCACGTAGTTATTTTATAAGCAGTATTTTTCGATCTGAAAGGCTCCAAACACGCACGAAGGCTTGCTCCAGCAACGCTGAGAATTGATAGCGATGCCGCTAGCCCTTGTGAAAGCTGTCGTTGTTCTACTTTCGCAGGAGTTACTGTAACTATGCTTGACCACCTTTATTTTGAGCTTTCCACCCATTTTTGAAAATAGCAAGCTGTTACAATGAGATGATGTGGCTTTGTACACCTTCTCGGTATTTGTACAGCGTTGTGTGCACCCAAGGAGGTTCTATAGAACCTCTGGAGTGGCAGTCCCGGCCGCCGCCAACGGGAGCAAGTGAAGCCGGCGGCGGCCATGTAGCTAGAGGAAAAACAGGGCGCGACCGCCATAGACGACAATGGAATACGCGCGGCGCGCGCGTTGGTTTGCAGTCCCACAATCAAAAAATGAGATGGAAACTGCTTTAAAGTTACACCCACGAACAGTTGCCTCTTCTTGTTTATGAAACAAATTATCTCATACACCCATTGTCAGCTGCAGACTTTCAGAATAATCTGTATTGTCGAAGGGGTGCTTCGTATATCGAGCGCGCTGGCGCACTGTAATTACATATGTGTTAGTAGGAACTGGGTTTTTGTGATGTAACGGCGTCAGTGTTCAAGGGGTAACCACAAGCTAACGTGGAACGCACTTATTCTCTTTACATAAGCACACATCCATCACTCGAACGCTTGGCCAGAAGGAGGATTCGCAAGCATTAACCTACGTGGGCGACGTGTGCCATCACGGCAAGCGCAGCACGCACAGCTTCGAAACGAGGTAGCTCGACCTCTCAGACTAGACGCACAAAAAAGTAAAGCAGCCGCGTCCTTCGGTGTTTCGGTTTCGGTTTGGTCGGATTTCAAAAGAGTTACATCTTGCTTTTGCCGCAATTTCTTCTTTTCGTAACTATTTGTGTTGAAGCTACGTCAAGGAGGTAGAAACTAACAGGCTTTTGTAGATGCGCTGGGAAAGCAGGAAAAATTGTAGGTACACTGCCAGGCCGTCTGCCCCGTTCTGTCGAAGCAGCATTCTGCGAAGTGAATAGAGCAGAGGTGGTTGGTTGGTTGGTTGTTCCTTGGCAACCTGGCGCAACCCACCGCGGGGGATCGGCCATGAAACGGGCGGCACCTTATTTTAGAGATAAAATTGTTTTACATGGAGCAGAGGTGGTCAGAGCTGGTCGAGCTGGTCACCGTCCTTAGCTCTCTAACCACTTCTTCGACCGGCACGTTCCCAGGTAGAACGCTGCGCGCAGTCTTTTGGAAACATGTACGTAACACGGATAATCACGTCATGGAATGTTGCGTTTGCCAATTCCTCGATAAACATGCATCAAATTCGATATCCATGCACCGGATAAATATGCATGCACGCCGTCAGTCTTGACTTGCAAGAAAACACCAGAAAGCTCGGAATTCTAAGGGTGTTCAGACTTCCTACTCGTACCAATAATGCTCGGTACGTCCAGCTAGACTGCACCCACTTCGTGTATACACTTAAAAATCACGTACAACGTCGTGTCAGCGAACATTTAAAGCGTAAAATTTTCGTCGCTACAACTGCACGCATGTATTACATGTATGCGCACCTTTCAAATTGTTTCCAGTTTAACAGCATGCACGAAAAACAGACAATCATCAGCAAACGAAGTGAGGGCACTTACACGTGAAAAGAGGCGTCTTCTTATTGCGATTTGTGCAGCCATAAGCGACGCACGAAGTCGCCATGGCCTCGTAGAATGTTTAACTGCTTTACAAAAACATGCCACCGTCCCCAAAGACAACTGCGACGGCGGGTCAACGGAGCGCACTCCATCGTCTGCTTCAGAGTTTTTCCTTTTGCAATATGGCGGCGACCGGCTTCACTTACGGGGGCGCCACCTCCACTCCAGAAGAAATAGTATATAACCTCCTTGCATGGAGGAAGGAATACTAAGGAGAGGCCCTATCGTATTTCAATGCATTGCGAAAAGTGTGGCGGAAGTGACGTCAGATTTATGGGGCAAACAAAACAGCAGACGCCCCGCGGCGTGCTCTCCGCGGCGGTTAGCTTCTGCGCAGATTTGTAATCCCGGCGTAAACTTAGCGCGTATTGTGAGGTTCGCACACAGTAAAATGTTGCAAGCAGACGTTTACCAGGCTGTTCGTGCGTGGCAGGCCCGAGCGCTGCTCCGTGCTGAAATTCCTCGTGGAGCGTTTTTGTGCAACAGTACAGAATACCGGTACGTGCCGTGATCAAAAACGTTCAGCCTACCAGTGACTTACGCGTTCTGCTGGGCGTTAGGCTTTCCCTTTCTCGTAGCCCGATTTCCCGATCTGTTGCCGGATTAGCGGTTCTTTGTTCGTGTATATGGAGTGAGCGTAGTAGCTATTCGGCGCAATGCCAACCTATAGTTGACGTAAATTCACGTCGAAAGAGGACACCGCTGTATTGTATACGCGATCGTGCACGTAAAGTCTGTAATTCCAGTACGCACACAACATCAAGCACGCAGCGAGCGCACACCGCACAATACATACACTGTCAATTTTTATGAAAGGGAACACGCGAGCTCGTGGCCTGCGCGCTCCGGCGGCTGCTTGCAGCGCCTTGAAGTGGGAGCGAGAGCAACCACAGCCTCTTTTCGCGTCATCTAGTGGCGAGCAAAACAACCAGTCATGGGTGACAAGGAACCGGCTGCAAGATTGCAACCCCTTCCCCCTTCAAGGCGATTAAGCAAGAGGCCGGGCCGGCGGCATGTCGTCTGCTGCTTCTGAATTGTGCTTGGCACGCGAGCGCGCTCGAAACGGGGAAGCTCTGCTGTTTGGCTTTCACGCGTTACCGCTTCGGCTGTTTTAAAGCGCTTTAAGTGACAGCGGCGCAGTGAACTGAACTTTTGTAGGTAGTTTGCCGTTATGTTGGTGGTTTCCCGGGGACATTTGGAAAGCGCGCTGGCGGGCCGGCCTTATTACACGGACTCTCGGCAGACAACCCTTGGGCTGTCATCAAAGAGGAGTGGGAGAAGCTAAGAAGGGAGACGTCCCTAACGGCCGCTCTATAGGAATCCCTACTAACTAGAGTGGCGGTTGTCATGGCCGCACATGGTGAAGCCACTAAGTATTGAGAAGTGTCGCAATGTGGTACTTTTTTTTCTGTTGAATCAAAACCAAAACGACAATTGACGTACTTTTTCCGTTTCAATAAACACATTTAAATTATTTCTTTTCACGTTTCATACTCATGTCATTGATGTTACTAATAAATATCGATGAAAATCCTCACAACCACCACGAGACTGTTTCTCCTTCTCTTTGCTACGCAGCACCATCTCGCGCTATCATCAATGACCCCAGCGGCAGTCGCTGTGCATGACTTTAAAGCATCCAGCGCGGTCATACAAGTGCTTTTTGTATTGGCAGCTGTTACGTTCTCGGCTAAGTGGGATTCCAAACAGAAGAATGTTTTCCACAGCATTCGATGAGAGATTTCAAAACGGGAAACTACCAACAAAAGTTCACCTGACTGCACTGCTGTCGCTTAAAGCGTTCTAAATCAGCCGAAGCGGTGACGCGTGAAAGCCAAGCAGCAGAGCTTCCCCGTTCCGAGTGCGCTCGCGTGTCAAGCACAATTCACAAGCAGCAAACGACACGCCGCTGGCCCGGTCTCTTGCTTAATCGCCTTGAAGGCGGAGGTGCTTGCAATCTTGCAGCCGTTTGCATATCACACATGACTGGTTGTTTTGCTTGCCACTAGATGACGCGAAAAGAGGCTGTGGTTGCTCTCGCTTCCGCTTGAAGGCGCTGCAAGCAGCCGCCGGAGCGCGCAGGCCACGAGTTCGCGTGTTCCCTTTCATAAAAATTGACAGTGTACATCACGTAGTCCGATAACAACAACATAAGTTTATTGCCCTTTCGTTGAACGACACAGCCTCTAAAAACGTACGATGCCTTCGGCGCATGTTATGTACGGGACGTCAGACGCCAAAAACAAAAGTTCACGTGTGTTCTGAGTTGACACAATGAGTAAGAAGCAACAGAGCGCACATCCGAGAGCTTCGCATGCAAATACCATGCATTAGTGATCAGCAATGAAGCGAACGTGTACGTACACGTGAAAAGTGACAGCCGGTACTTTCCGCAGTGCACGCGATTTGCACCGGGTATACGCAACCATACGCAACAGCTGGGCATTGCGTAGCTTTCCTAAAGAACACACACAAGGAGCAGCAGGCGTGAATCGACTGCGCCGCGGCGCCGCTTGCATGGCGAAAAAAAAAAAAAAGGCTCGAATCGCGCATGCGCTTGCAAACGACACGGCGGAAATCGCGAAATGTTTCGAGGCTCCTTCGCTAGGAGGCGATGCGGGTGTTTGCGATGTGGAGGCTTCACGAATGTGACGTCAGGGCCTCTCCTTATTTTTCCTTCCTCCATGCCTCCTTGTGTGCACCTGCGCCCAAGGTTGCCTGCGCCTGTGTCAAGGCTGCCTACGCCAAGCGAAGGCAGCGCCACTTTGTTGCATACAACTAACGCAGGCCTATATGTACATTTGTATGGAGTAATATCTTTTAATATAAAGAAATGAACAATATTTCAGTACTAACAGAAAAGCCATCGAACGCGTACACCAATCAACGGTCACGTGACCGGCTTCATCGGACTGTTTATGATTTTGCCGCCAGAGGCGCCAAAGGTCATTTTTCGCGACTTTCAATGAAGAAATAAAAATATAAATCCACTTCTCACGAGATAAACAGGGTTGGTTTGAGTCAATGTGACGGACAAACTTTTCATCAGTGCAGTCATGTTATTTCATGTTCTGGGCAGTTGTCGGTCCCTTTAATGTTTGCATCTGTTTTCGCGGGTTTTCTGAAGTTTAGTATGAAGAACTGACCCAGCAAGCAGCACTTCTACAGCACAATCGTTCATTATTTGTGATTTGTCTGGCAGCCTTTTATCCCGCCTGATCATGCTGAGCCCAAAAGTTCCGCGGTCATTTGTTTGTCCTATTGCCGCTGTACAGCCCGGCACAAAACATGCACAAAACATGTCGGCATTGAGGACGCGTAACACGTGTAACATCTTTTGCTGCGTATTACAAAATCCGGAATCTCTGTTCGTCAATACAACGCAGTGACTCATCTGATCCGGTGCGCCGATACGGTAGCAGCCATAGCAGCGGCCGCACCGGCGCGCCTCGCTGAAGCCTGATGCGACTACAGCGCCACTCGCCGCCTCCGCTCGCGGCGGAGCCGCGCAACAGAGCCGAGTTTTCAAACTGAAGTAGTTCTAGAAACGTTGCTTGGGAGAACCTGATGTCCTCTTCTTGGGGTAAAAAAAAAGGGGGAGGTCAGGACAGTCGGGCTACCCCGCTGAATGTGGCGGTGATACCACCTGAAATGCTTGAAAAATACGCATAGTGAAGCAATATGCGCGCAAGGCATCCCTCCTAACACTACCTTGTTAAACTCCACCATCAAAAACAAGCTACAAACAACACCCTCGAGCACAAGCGGTCTGTTCGCTGAGAATCAGTGATGCTCACAAGCTACCTGTCCAACATGTAATGGTTATCGCAATGTAATAAACAAGGTAATTTTGCAGTGCAGCCGTTTGCGTGTAGCCACAATGCAGCTTTGAAGCTTGTACACGAAGCCGGTTCATCTTTGCCTGCAAGCACATGGCACGAAAACTGTCTCAATCCGGCATGACATGAAAGAGTGTTCTCGGACGAGTGCCGATGCTGTCACGTACCGCATATATTAATAACGGCGAACGTAAACATGGCTTTAGTCGTAAGCAGTAGCCGGATCAATGGAACGATCTGCTGATTCTTGTCACCTGCAAGGAAATCTAATGACATGGAGGTTAGTTTCCTGCAAACCTTTTTTCAGCATCCCAATTTCCTCAATCTTAGCAACACGGCACACGAACATATGTTCCTCCCAATTGTATGGGCAGGGCTGCAAATCCCCTGAAAAACGGCCCTAATCCCACCGTGAAAGAAAATAACAGAGGACAGCAGTTTCTGGCCTCATTGCAATACATGCAGAATGCTTTTTAAGTCATCGTTCTTCCACTACTCCCTAGTGGGCACTAGGAGGAGTGGGGTTTCTGCACAGATAAGCAGACCCGGGCCAGCGTCGCTGCAAGAGCTACCGGTTTAACCCTTTGAGGGTCGAATTTTTTTCGCGAAATGCAGTCCATAAATGTGTAATTTTTTTATTGCTGAAATAAATTATTCAGGCGATTCTATTTCAGAAAAACATTGTCTAAAATTTTTTCGCGTGACCGTAAAGTGACAAAAAAATCATTTTTGTTACATACACATGGTTTATTCGTAGTAACATCAAGCAAAATCCTAGAAAAAGGCACTTATACGATTTTTTATAAATAAAAATTATGCATTGTATTAAACATAGCTCACAGATATACAAAATTAGCTCACCAGAGTGCTTTTCTGCTAAAAATGTTTGTGCTCCCCAAGACAGGAAACGCATCCATGGCGGCGTTGTTTGTGTAATTTAGCGCCGCACAGAAACAGATAAAATCGCGCCCCGGGGAGCAATAAACGAGGGAGTTGCAAGCGGTCACCCTTTGAGAGATTAGAAACCAGACAGCCATCAGCTTTGCGGGTGCAAGAAGCGATAACCACCCAAAGGACGAAACCGAAACCAGCCGCACCGTGTGCGCACGCGTTGTGATGTGCAAGTGAAAGCCGCCGCGCCGCTTCGGAAAGCAAAAAATGAAAAAAAAAATACAACGGAGCGACATTGGCGCATGAAAAAGATTTCACATATTCCCGAAGCATGGCAGCACGTTCCAAGCAAAAGAAATGATCGAAAAAGGCGCACATTTTAAACCAACCGCACCGCGGGCGTGCCGCTTTGCGAAGCAAAGAAACAACGATGGAGAGTCATCGTCGCATGAAAAAAATTCCATGTATTCCTGGAGCGTGGCAGCACATGCCAAGCACGAGAAATGATCGAAAAAAGCTCACGTTTTGAACATACAGGCTATGCTGTACATGTACAACGAAAACCCTTTGGTGCCTTTTAGGTGATGTACAGGTACAGCGAAAACCCTCAAAGGGTTAATCAGCTTCACTCAAATGTACTGCTCAATTGCGAGCAACAGTCATGGGCTCTGTGCCCATGAATGATCTTTGGTCCGCTATAGAAGTGATATTACTGCCACTCCTGCTTTAGCCTGTTATGGAGTGCATTATTTAAGAATAAATGAATACACTTGAAATTATCTAGCTTTCCGAGTGACCAATGCTATTCCGCAAGTGCATGTTAAATATAGTACAGTAGAACCCCGCTGTTACATTCCCGGTGCCTGCATTTTCCTGGCTGTTAGGTCGTTTTCGGCTGGCCCCGGCAGAGCTTCCATAGGATCCAATGCATTGGGAACCCAGCTGTTACGTCGAAACTACGGGGACATTCCCGCATTGTACGTTAAAGGGGTGGTGCCATCAAATTTGTGGCTTGCACGTTCTCTGTTGGAAACGTTCCTTATTGCTCTAGGAAGCATGGTACATGCTCCAAGATTCATGCATTCTAGCTAAATAATTTAATATCGCCTTCTTTATGTGAACTACTTTCGGTTTCGGTTTCTGGGCATCGAGTTGGACAGTGACGTCATTGTGTAGGAAGCTCGAACACATGGGCCCACAAAGCTGTGAAGCACGCAGTGCTGCATCGTCTGCTTTCGCACATGCATGTGAGCAACCGTCCCGATGCCCTCAAAACTAGCTGAAATTCTCTAATAGAGAATATTAGCATGTACAGAATTCTGGTATACACAGATCTTTGCGGAGTACTGGGTTACCGGACAATGGTATCGACCTCTTGTGACGCTTCGTGCAACCACTACTATAGGTGCATTTCTTTCTTTTTTGCTGAATGACCACGGCGAAAAAATTTTTAAAAAGCCAACACATTTGGAACTACGTCACTGCAGAGAATTTACACCAGCAGAGAAGTAGAATACATGAGATTTCTGCAACAATTCTGTGCTTGCCTGGTTCATCTTAGCGCCGCCAGGTGGCCCCACCTATCCGGTCTCATGTTTACGGCTACGGTAACCCTGTGTGCTAAAGCAGAGAAATGTTCGAACAAACTAAAATTCTCTAAAGTCGCCTTTGCAGGTTTGCGTGACGATGCGAAGCACTTTGCAAAGTACGAGCAAGTTTGTCTACTTCGGCAACATGCTGAGAAAATATGAGTGTATGTTCGCAGATGCTCTCTCGGCTTGCCCAGCGCAGCGGAGCTGTGGCACCCTAGCTATGGGTTACCGCTCATTGCACGTCACTCTAATAGGGTCTGATGTCACTAAAACTTTCGCTCCACTTTCTACACGGTGACGCGCTAGCACTAGGCACACTTTGGAAGCGAATTAAAATATATTCTAAACGTTTGCTGTGTTCAACACTTCGTGCGGAGTCACCTTGCATACAGGGGAAGCCTACAGCAGGCTTTTTATACCCTCAAAATTTGGTTTTGCCACCTGTTTAAGAACCGGCCCTCCGAGATGGCCCAGACGACCATGTTGATTTTTCACTTAGCTTGGCTTGGTCCGCTTGGTGGCTTGACGATCGAATTGGCCGCCAGAAGCGGTGAGGACGACATTTATGATGCATTTTTAAGCCCCACCACCAAAAACACAACTTCCAAAATCTATTTTTTCATCGAAACGTGACGTCGATGACGTGTTTGGGTGCTAAAATTAGTTTTGATGCATTCGACAAATGGACTTACGTGATTTGTTTTTGCGGCCCGGAGTCCCATTTGCGTGGACTGGGTGCTGGGGTGAACTCATCACTATCGTTATTGTAGGAAATGCTTTTCATGGTCTTCTCGCGTTTCCTGTTTCTCTCTTGTGGGCTGTCATGTTGGTCGTGTGTTTCTGTAGTGTCGGATCTGTTGCGGAAATTTACGCGTAGTGAGAATGCCGAAAGCCACAACACTGCAGGTTCTTTAGAGTTGCCTGATCGGGCGGGAGAAAATTCGCCGGCAATGCTCCACGATTTCTTCAAGCGAAAGGTTTGACAGGGTGTCTACCGACCGGGAAAACCGGGAATTCTCAGGGATTTCGGGTAGTCTGGAAATTCTCAGGGAATACTTAGGGAAATTGTGTTCCCATCAGGGAAAATCCACGGTAACTTTATTGAAAGGCAACGAAAGTCGTGGTAGCGCTAGCTCGATATTTTGTGAACGCATTTTTCAAATCAAACGGCCGCTGCGGCTGTGGGGAAGTGGCGCACCTCGATGCTGTCATCGCCTTCGGAGGGGTGACGTGGGAGAGAATCCGGCTAATGCGTGGCATGCGGGAACCATGAACCACGACACATCGTATCGCGCAATGTTGTCAGGGTGTTCTGTGACTACGCGGTGTAGTTCTGTATTCTTTCTCGCGCGTGCTGTGCGTTAGCGCCCGATATGGTGTTTTTGTTATCGCTGCGTGTCAAGTAACAAGCATGATTAGTTGTAGAAGCGGTAGCAGTAGATGTAACGAGCTTGAGTTATCTTGCAAGCGATCGCGATCGTTCAGGAAGCGGATGTCTTCGACAAGGCTGGTATCTGGCAAGCCATCCCGATCGGCGAGAAAAAAGACGACGCTTGTTGGCTGTTATCGGAGAGCTCACTCGCTCTGATCTTGAGCTTCAAAGATGCCACTTAGGACTCCGTGAAGAATAGAATAAATTTCGAGGCGAGAGCTAGCGTAACTAACGGGCCCATTCACAGCAAGTGAAAGCTTTTTTTCCTTTTTTTCCGATGAGGGCACTGCTGAAACAAGTTTTAGGCAGTCGACCAATATTTTTGGGGGCTGCAGCTCGCAATTACCAGCCACACCACGTGGATGTTTGCTACAAAGCCGAATTACAAAACTTTTCAGAACCAAGGCATAGCGGCGACCGAAATTCGCGACACCAGCACGGGTCCCATTTGCTCGATTCGGCGCGCGTTGTCGGAAAACAGTAACGTGTCCACCATAATCGGATGTGCCGTAATTCAGGCTGTTGCCGTGCTTTCATGCGATCTTAGCCCGCAGCTATATTGCTTTTTTTTTTTGCGATAGCAATTATATAGACACTCCGACGCGAATTTTTTGCCTTCGCCATGATCTTCCTTATCAAGTGCAAATCGCGATTACACCACCCCGCGCGTCGTATGCTCCATGTGCGAGTGAAAGCGCGCGAGCGCTGCCGACGAACGGGGCTTAAGCAGAGATGAAACGAGCCGACCGTCTCGTTCGTGCGATGGGCACATGGAGATAGGAGCCGGCGGGTTGAGGAGGTGGGGAGAGGGCTGCGTGAGTCCGACAGGAAGTGCGTACTTTGTACCAGCGGGCGTGGTCGTGTGCGCCGCGGTATCATTAGTGGGGATCAGCAGACGGCTCGTACCTTTGTAGGTGTTGTGCTCTAATTGCAAAACTTCCGTTGAAGCCATAGCAGTGGCGGATCCAGGGGGGGGGGAGCGTAGCGGCGACCCCCCCCCCCCCCTCTCTTCAGTGCCTGTCGTCCACCTCCTTTGTCAGGCAGCCTGTTGAGATTGCTCCCTTTTTCAGGTTGCTTTGCCTGCCACTGCTCAAAAGGGGTAAAGAGAATCTTGTCCCTGCTTTCTACCTCTCCCATCGCTCTACCTTTTCCTGCTTCCCTATGCACATTTACAACGAAGGCTTCTTAGGCACTGCCGTAATCCCCTCTGGGCTGTTGCAAATATGCGTGACCCACCAAAATGCACTGCTGAGCGGGGGCTTCAGCCTTTGTACCCCCCCCCCCATTAGGTACCTGAATCCGCCCCTGAGCCATAGATAGGGCACTTCTCTTAGTGCAGCGGCTGCGCTTCCTGAAGGAGCAAGCTGCTAGCCTATATTCATATAAAATTCCTCTTTGTTGCTGTTGGATTTACTATTTTTCTAACTTGGGATGGTTTTCGATGTTTTGCATTCGTGGAGAGCAAATGGTTCGGCTGGGCAACATGGTAGCAAAGGCGTTGCATTCCTCTGGGCAACGCGCGAGGATTTGACAACAAACCGCAGCAGCAGAACAAGCGCAATTCCACAGTGCATTAAGCCCGCATTTGTTTCGTATTTACATGTGACACTCGGCAAGGCATTTAACTGTGATTGCTGCACCTCAGGCTAAACAAAATTGATTTTTTTTCACGCAAAAAATAAAAAAAATGTTTTTTCATGTTGCCATATTAGTCGAGCATTCTTGTGGCATTTTCAGTTTAAGATTAATCCTTCAATAACTATGCCTTGCATGAAAGGTCGAATTTCAGTTTAACGAAGTTTTGATATAACGAAGTGAGTTAGCGCTTTTACCAACTTCGCTATATTGAGGTTTAACTGTTCTATGTACCATTCAAATGGGATTAAGTCGTTTTTATTTTCTAACGTGCGTATTAGAGAGTGACATCACCGAGTGATATGCTCTCTACCCATCTTGACATAAAACAAAGTTCTGCTTCACTCAGGGAATTTTAGCAAAAACACTCAGGGAAAACCTGGAAAACTCAGGGAATTTAGAAAATTCAACTCGGTAGACACCCTGTTTGAAATAAAATTGTTTGTGTGCTTCTTGCCACTACTCTAATTTCCCATTTTTTTCCATTTCCCTGCTCTTAGGTTGCTTTTTACAGTCCCGTAAAAAACGCATCAGCGAGGTTCTACTGTGTTTGAATACAAAAGTCTTGTTGCTTTTACATATCACGTTGAATGGCTGTTGTTTAAGTAATTACAATTTGAAGCCTTCTACTATTTATGGGCACTGTTGAGGTTACTGAAATCACTTGCATACTGTCTAGCGTGAGCCAGACACAGCAGGTACATGCTAGTGTGCTGATTGTACCCTATTTCTATATCATTGAATGGGCTGTTTCTGTGCAGACGTGGGAAACGTGGTATGGTGCGGTCGGTGTCGGTGTGGGCGCCGAATCAGTGGCCCCCGTGGGTCTCTGCGGGCTCTTCAAGGCCCCGTGGACCGTGCATCGATGGGACAGATGGGCCCCCGGCAGCTGGCCAACTTGGGTCAGTGTTGCTCAATTTTTTGGGTCTCAAAAAAGAGACGGAGTTGTCCTGTAACATCATTGTACATTCGTTTTGCGGTTTCCTCACTGGCTCCAACACTGCTCACTTGGCGGCTGTTACGGCATCCGAGCCAGCATGTGGAAAGATTGAAATCTGTCTTAGGATTTCCAAAATGGCGATGCTGCTAGTATTTACGGAGTGATTAAGTCCACCTTATTTCACGCAGGATGACAGAATTTTCAAAGGGTGCTGTTACCGTGACCTTCAGTAACACCCAGTGTGACATCATTGCTTTCTTCATATTGCTGGACAGGATGAGCAGGTGTCGTTATCAATTGGGCGCACTTGCCAGAACTTGACAATGACACTTATTTACCCTGCAATGTAAGGGCAATGCAGTGCCACATTGGGCATTGCCGAAGGTGCTCTTTGAAAATAGGCTTAAAGGGGCCCTGCAGCACTTATCCAAGTAATCATTGAGTGGCTTCACTAAAGGAGTTCATTGCCTCACTAATCATCTGCCGCAAAAAGTTTTAGAATTTGTCAAGTACGAGCGGGGTTACAGGGATTTGTCGCACGCTTTAAAGGGACCGACAACCGCTCAGAATACGAATTGAGATAACCCCACTAATAGAAGGATTCTCTATTGTATTGTCTAAACGACCCGTGTTTTTCTCATTAAACGCGGATTTATATTTTTATTTCTTCGCTCAAAATCACTTTTGGCACCTCTGGCGGCATAAAAGTGAATGTGCACATGTACCTATCACGTGACCTTTTACTGGTGTACGCTATTAGTTGTCTCTATATTAGCGTTGAATACAGCCCACTTTTTATTATAATCTTTTCTAACGTAAAACGGGCAGATATGCATTCGTTCGCACTGAGCAAGACAGTGGCACCGCCTTCACTTGACGTATGACCCGATGCTCATGAGCGGCAGCATGAATGTTGCTAGCTGAGGGCCTAGCGGCACCTGCCGACGTGTTGAAAAAGTACGAAGAGCACCTCGCGGCCTCTGAGATTACCTCCGGTGACGCGTTGCAGGAACTAATCGCGGAGGCCACGAGCGCCTAGCTCGCGAGGCGGTAAGATCTCACGTGACGACGAGTGTTCAGAAAACTTATTTCACCTGTTTTTTATATTCCAAAACGGTCGAAAATGTCAATAAGAAGGTGGTTAACCACAGTTTCAGCCACTCCTGTGACAGAAAAACCTTGAGCATAATGCAAGGAGGGCTATCGGTAGAGCTATTGCTTCACAGCGTTGCTTGAGGAAGTGTACATTAAGTTGAGGGGCTTTTCAGATAGAAAAATACTGCTAATAAAATAACCACGTGCTTTTGGGATTAACCGCTGCAGCTACAAACACTTCAAAGAGCTTTCTATTGTGCCGAAAGAACTGGGTCGAGAAACATCGGTCGTCAGTCCCTTTAGGCGCTTTCAAAGCTACGCAGGGGGGATGACAAGGGGGCAAGAAGCTACGTCCATTCTCCGGCGTGCGTCATGACCTTGAGCACTTTGTTTCCTTTTTTTTCTTCGAACACGCGGCTTTCAGTGTGATTGCGAGTGCGCATGTGGGCACATCGTGGCGGCCACGGTAACGATGCTCACTTTGGGTTTATGGCTCAGTCATTTAGGTTTATGACATCATTTGTCGAGAGAAGAGGGAGTGATTTCTAGCTGTCTTTGAGAATTAACTGCAATTTACAGGCCACATGCTGCACTATAATATTTAGCTCACATGTTCTCGGGAGCCTCGACCACCGGTGTTTTCTGACCATCTTGAAAAAGTGTTGCAGGGTCCCTGTAGAAATTAGCAGCGCCTCCATTATCCAACTCTTTAAGTGGATATGAATTAATTGTAAAAAGAACTTAATTTTTCCAGTTGGTTCCATCAGCTAACTGTTCAGTTTTAGATAGTATATTTTGTAATTATTGTCCCTTTGACCTGTTGTATATCTGGTTTTCTATTTTGTATGAATTTGGCACACATTTTTTAGACATGCTATTATTCAAATCGTGGTTTTGGGACGTTACATCATATGCATGCTGTTATTATTGCAGTATTCTTTAGCTGTTGGTTTTTTGTCCCAGCCTAACTCTACACTTAAGTGGCCTTTGTTCTTCTGCACAATAGTGTTGCGCTGTGCTACTGAAATACTGAGACAGCTCTTGACATCTTTTTATGTATGCAGTCTGTGCCCGTTACAACATACTTTTGGGTGTAACAGACCATTCTTATTTCGTCATTTTTGTTGGCCTATGTTATTTCCGTGATGCGTTCCACTTTTAATGAACCTGGTTATATATTAGCAGACTATCAGCTATATGAGACAAATGTTGGGGCAATTTATGACTAGGCTGTGTAAGTACAACATAATTTACTACGACGATGTGGTCATGTGGCAATGAGCTGCATGTAACTATTTTCGGCTTCTAGGGGAATGTTCGAAAATGCGCTTTTTTAATGAACATATGCATTAGCAGGAAGTTCTCCATAACAGCCTGCCCTGCTCTCTGCCTCAGCTACTAACAAAGCAACTCAGTGCCACCCAAGTGCAATGCTAGGCCTCATCGCTTCTAAGCCTTAGGGCATCAAGAACAAACACCATTGACAGTACCACTTATTTCTCATCGCCTGAATTCACACAAGAAATATGGGCCGTATTTCGCTACATGCAGATTACGAAGCGTACGACGCAATTGAGGGGTCTAGCACGCAGTGCAGCGGCCCGGCTGTATGTGTATCACAGCTCTCGTTAGGGCTACAGTGGTCATCACTGGCTGCTAATTATAAAATTACCACCCATTTTTACTTTACTGACCACTCCTTTGCATGAAAAACCAACTGACACCAATGTTTATCAAAAGCAGCACTGGCTTGTACAGAGCTTGCATAGGGAAAGGCGCTATTTCTGCTTGCCTCGAGTAAGCACGGCTCAATAGCTGTTTGCATAAATACTGCCATATTTTAGCAGCTGGAAAACAGTGGACAGGAAAGCGCCCTGCTGCATGCACATGGTTGCCCACTGTCTTGCCCAATTTTCTCTCTCATGTGTAAGAATTCCTCATAAAGCCTAGTAAATCGTTAAATGTTGAGCCACTGTCTTCTGCATAGCAAGTCTGACCATGGCCTTAATCATGGTTTATTCAAGAGATAATGAAGCTTGTGGCCCGATACTGCACTCCTCAATTAATTGCTCTTGGAATGAAGTAGGCCACTGCTTGTTTCATTGGGCGGACTTTGTAACTTGGAAGAGCTGCAAACAATGTGACAGTAGAAGGCACTCATCTTTGTCTGCTCTCATCTTGGTCCTATTGTGAGCACCTTCATGCTCCACTGGCCTTATTAATGTAATGTTTATTTAGTTAGTAATGCTTTTTGATTTAGGTGCCAAATCTGGGACTAATCTCATTCATATTTTGGGCTTTTATAGCTCACTAACCACCCATACACGTGAAAGGTGCTCGATGACTTCACAGGAAAAACGCACGAAGCTTGTTTGTAGAGTTTGCATTTCAGCCCTTTCACCTAGGAGAATGAAAATGTGTCCCACCTTCACTCATGGCCTCAAATGGAATAGCTGTTGTCCGTTTTTCAGAGAATATTCTAGTGAAAGAAGTAATAATTTAGGGGGTCCGCCACTATCATCTGTGCCTTTTGATAAGCGCCTCATCTCTATTGCTGGATACAGTGGTGTGATAGCTGTGCCAAACTGCCCCAAAAGATCACTCCTGCTACATTTTCACTATTCTGGGCCAAACATGGTGTTTTCATATTTCGAAAATGAAACTAATCTCTCGAGGTCGAAATGCCCTAGCATGCGCCATCCTCACGTGCACACACCGTGCTACAGTGGCTGTGGCTATGTGTAGATTAAGGAAAACGTGCGCGATTGTGCAGTGCTGGTTGGACTACCTTTCTATTGCACCATATATACCTCATATCAAGTAAATCGCCAGAGGAGCGAATATGCGCACTATAAACAAAACACCATTTTTCAAAGACTGTACATGTGCAACAAGTGACGCACAGGCAGCCGCGCCATTCTGCGAATCGAGTCATGCGACTAAGGTGTAAATTCTCATTCCCTTAAATTTGCAAATGTTGAAAGGTTAACGTTCGTGGGCCTGCTGTGCCGACAAAACGAATGCAGAAAAAAGAAACGCTGTTGCAGAAAGTTGCCGACTAACTTTTCAGAGCTCCTCATTTATGCGCCGGATTTCCCGCGGAACGGCAACTGAATTTACGCATGCTTTTGGTTTTAGAAGTCAGACTCTGCCCAGGAGGCGCTGCGAAAAGCACCACCACCAGCACCATCATCGCAGCCCTGGCCCTAACTGGGTAGTACAAAGAGAGCCGTCCGCAAGCAAATGTGCATAGGCCACAATAGAACCCCCTTTTTTTGTTTGTGTCGAGCCATGGTTTCCTGAAAATCAAGGACCTGGAAAGCTTCTTGCGCCGATCCACGCTTCAGAAAACTATGAAGCTTATCAAAGCGAGCTGCGGGTGCAATGAAAAAGAGGTTTCAATTATTTCAGTGCACTGCAGCTTGTAAGTATAAGCAAGCATCACGCGACATCGAGTTCGGGGCAAGCCTTCCGACGTCCGTTCTGTAGTGCCTAAATGCGTTAAATTTGGGTATATATAATGTCTAAGTGGTGAAGTACATACACGATCAGTTTAGTTAGCTATGTATCTTATAATGGTACAAAGCTCGTTTTATGAGGAACGAATGGTTCTAGCGGTTTTCGCCTTGTTCATTTCCATTATCCCTTCATCTCTCGCTTCCTGTGCGTTGGACTGCTTTATTACGTATCCTCGAATGTTCTGTTTGACGGTTGTCTTCCGTTCGTATATACTGCAAATGGAGACACATGCGTGTCCACTTTCGCGGGGTACAACCAAAGGCAAAACCGTGGCCTCTGAGATTAGCTCCGGCAACCGCGGAGGCCACGGGCAAAATAAACCTGAAGGTGGTCACGACCAACATTTTGTGGTTTACTTGTATGACACACGTGCAAACATTTATTTGCTTGTTAAGCCTTCAAAACGTACGTGCGCAATGCTGTGTGGTGATGACCAATTCAGATTATGGGAGGTCATGGTGTGCGTGATGTTTATCGTGCATCTTCAGTCTGCCTCTAGCTGCTCACTTCCTGTTACACGGTGTGTAACGTCGTCAGAGGCTCTGCTGAGCTTCATAGTCAAGGTTACCACAGTTCTCCGTCAGGGCTACACAAAACAATAACAGCAGAGCCACATTATCACACTTTCTCGTTCGCTTACCGAACGCATTCGCAACGGCCCGTATCAAGCGCTCTCGCCTTTTTGCTTCGTACGACAGCTCAGGAAATCGGTGTAACTGAACATTGTTATTCATTCCTTTACGTCCGTAGCAACTCACAGCGCAACAGTATCGGCGTAGAATAACAGAGAGCTGAGCTAGTTGGTAAGTATTCATTCTGATAGGTTTGCCTGTTGCATGGGCATGCGCAGATAAGTTTTCGTGCCTTCTTTCTTTTCAGCCGTTGTGCGTCTCTTCAGTTGTTAGTTGGCGTTTGTGGTGTCCTGACTTCTTTCATGTGTCCGTGTTTGCACGCCCTGTCTTTTTAGAATGAGTATCGGCGATTGCGGCGTTTATTCTTAGCGCGCAGAGCTGTTGTGTCTGCTTTTGCTTTCACCATCGTTCTGGCAAGTGATCCAACAAGCACCTCATGGCGGTTCGGTAGCGCGTCCGGCTAGCGGAGAGCAATTCATAGCTCTCTTTCTGAGTGTTAAATGTGCAAACACGCAATGTTTAGCTCAATCGTTGTTTTGCACTAACTAGTTGCACCTGGTTCCACAGCAAACTTTGCTAGAGAGTTGGACTCTGCACTACCTAATACTGCTCAGACAGGTGGCACTACCCGTGTTGTGAAACTCCAGAGTCTGACGTCTCGAAAGCAGTGGCGACCGCGAACCACCACTTGAGTGTTGCAGATGCACGCCCTTGTTTTTGTTGACGATGTGAGTCTCTGCTTTCAGAATCAGAAAGTTCTTTCCATCCATTCACCCTTTTCAGAATGTAACCATTGCAAAGCTTTGCGTTGACTCTACACCAAACCGCACATACGCGGCTGCTACAGATGAGGCGGTTACGCATTTAGCGCTCGTTAGGCCTAGCCTGCGGGTTTGCAACTTGGCATGCCGCCCCGAGAAGCTTGCCCTAGACAACATGAGATCGGGTGCAAAAGAGACTGCACTCATGAACTCAACCAAGGGCAGCACACGTGAAACCAAGTTTGGGTTCGCGGTTGGGAGAAAAGCCTGCCAAGCTTGCAAGCCCGCCTGCTGGTGGCAAAGGCGAAAGCCCGCGTCGCAACGCCTTTATATTTGCAGGACAGGGCCTTAATTGATGGTGGAATTGAGGTCACATGCGATGTCTACACTCTGCAATGACATAACTACTTTCCACACAAAAAACTGAAAAGCCGAACAGTGGTACCGTGATCTTGACACGGGCACTCGGAATGCGCAGCCGGAGCAAAGGATTTTCCGGCGCCGAGAAAACCCTTCCATGCTCCGCTGCTTGTTAATTCGCTCCGCGGCCCCTCCTCCTTCGTAGCACTTTCGTCGCTGTTTCTCCTCGGCCGGCGTACCTCTGTTGAGAAGCGTAGTCATTATGCTTATCTGTGCCGCATTATAACCGGTATAGGGAACTGAAGCTCAAGTTTCGGTGCGACGACACCGCTGCACTGCTGCTCCTGGAGAGAAGCTCTGGCGAAACTGGGGGCAGGCGCAGCCGACTCGGCCTGTTTGTCAGCAGCGGGAACATGCGCGCGCGTGTTCTGCTCAGTTGGTGCCAGGGGAACTGGGGAGCCGTGCCAACAGCTTGGCACGCTGAACCGAGGAGCTTGCTGTGCGAAGCTGCATTTCCGCGTTGGCAGAAGCGACCCCGTGGAAGCGGAAGCGAGGTTTGAAGTATTGCTGTGTTGTGGGCTGCCATAACAGTGCAGACAATACCAAGGCACGCAGTTCATGTGTGAAACTGTATCGGTTCTGGGCATGTCAGTCAAGAGAAATAAATGCGACAAGCATAGATCACCGCAGTAAAGAGAATTAAGTATGTCCTAGCTGACAGCGCTGTCTCACCTTCTGTTTTGGCTGTCTGAGTTCATCGCTTTCGTTCGTTTCGACTACCTGAATCAGTACGTAGCACGGCGCATGCACGCAGCAACTACAGTAACAATTACTCTCTGTCTTCTTGCATAGTGAAAGTCCAGTTACAGTTGTAGGTGAAACAACTTTGTGTTTTGATTCCGCGTGTTCGTGAGACCTACCCGTCGTTGAACGTTCACACTTGTGTTTTACTGTTCACGGTTGGTTGAATTCAACTGAACTCGGCACATTGTCAAAAGTTCGGCTGCGTTGGGAAGGCTGCTTTATAACGCCGGAACAGACGTCTGTGCATTTTCAGCAAACTTTGACATTGTTCGGCTGGTTTAATGTGCATTTAAACCACGGCCACCCATCCGTGACACCCAAGAGCCAGCCTGCCCACCTCCTGTTGTTGTGTTCCAGCCATGCCCTGGTTTCAGCTGTCAGACATATTACGGCATTCGCGAAGGTCAGTGCTGGTACGTGCACCCATAGCTTTTGAACCAGCATGTACCTGTCGCAGCCCCACAGGCTTCTCCTACAAAGTACATTAGCTGCTCTCCGTGAGGCTTGGCAGATGTGGTCCTCATGTGCCTGAAACCTTTTATTGCGATAGCAATTAAATGGACACTCTCGGCTGGTTTTTGCCGTCGCCGTCCGCTGGTTTTTGCCGTCCGTCGACGCCGTCAGGGCCCATATATGTACATGTATGTATATATATATAAAAGCCACAAAGAAAAATAATTCAGAAAAACTTTTTTCGAAGCGAGGAATTGATTGGGCAACCTCTCGCTCCGTAGGGCGCGGCGTTAGACGGCTACGCCACGAGAAGTACGTCTTTCACCCTGCTAACGGCGAGCTATTTATATACACCATTTATTTCAGCATGCTTTCTTGGTCACTAGCGAGATGGTGCAAAGTGCACTTTAAAGGTCGTCGCCCCGCCCCTACAGGGCGTGGTCGCCTGCACACACTTATCTCGAGGAATGAGGAGGGGGGGGGGGGAGTTGTATGTCTCGTGCTTTCCCCGTGATGTCCGCGCTGATGTCACAGAGCATACGAAGGTCAGAATAACAGAGAGCTGAGCTAGTTGGTAAGTATTCATTCTAAAAAGACGGGGCGTGCAAACACGGACACAAGAAAGAAGTCAGTACACCACAAACGCCGACTAACAACTGAAGAGACGCACAACGGCTGAAAAGAAAGAAGGCACGAAAACTTATCTGCGCGTTTGTGGTGTCCTGACTTTTTTCTTGTGTCCGTGTTTGCACGCCCCGTCTTTTTAGAATGAATAAGAAGGTTACTTCGCTCGCTGCAGCGGCTGCGTTTGCAAAAGGAGCGCGCTGTTCAAACAGAAATAAGTAACAACTGTGACAGTTAGTTCGCGCTCATCCTGTATGTACCTGTTCGTTCTTTTCGTGCGTCCTTTGAGCTCGAGCGACGCGCTGGCAATTTCGAGCTGCTTTCCGTTCTTCGCGTTACATTCCATTTTGTTGCTATCACATTCATTGCTTCGCTGTTGCGGCAAAACTGTGACTTTTTTGAGGCTGTGGTGAAAATGACGCCCATGTGTTGTATATCGCCTCCATGTGTTGTATAAGCAGGAGCGCGGCATAGCTCGCGGGCGGCCGACAGAGAGGCCTTGCACCGGGAGGCGTGCGGGGTAACGAGATTGACATGGAGCGTTCGGGCGAGACTGGAGAGAGTGTCCTCTCAACGTTTATTGCACGACATTTTAAAGGAAGGGGGGAAGGGGTGATTGGCCGGCGTGACACGGGTCACATGACTTAGGTGGCCACGCCAGGTTGGCTACAGATTAAAAAAAGCGAACACCAGCGGAGACCTGGCTCCATCCTGCAGTACTACCAGGAAACACAGCACAAGCTGTTGTGTTGACATGACACCAGACGTCGCACAACACAACAATATTAGTATTCATTCGTCCATGGGATTTGTGTGCCTCAAGGAAGCAACACCAGCACATTGGGCTCTGATCCTGTGAACTGGAGGACCGCCGATTTTTTGGCAATGAACCTGAGGCCTAGGCCTGACAGGTGAGACCCAGTGTCTGATCAGATGCTGCAGGTTCTCGTGTCGCTCTGCTATGAGGAGAATGTCATCTGCAAACGCAAGCCTGGGCAGTGTCCATGTGATTGGCAATCCCTCCAGCTAATGATTGAGTGCGAAGTCTTTGCCACATTCTATAATACATCTCTCCTGCCCGGACGCATACAGCATGTACAACAGGGGGGAAAGAGGGCACCCCTGCTTTAGAACACACTTGTCCGCCACTGGTTCTGTCGTGACTCCACAGAACTTCGTAACTACCATATTCTCTTTGTATAGCCGGCGTAGGAGGTCCGTCCACACCCGTGGCATTCCCAGACCTGTCAAGCGTTGGAGTAGGAGGTCCTGTGGCACGCTGTCGTATGCCTTTGCAACATTAAGAAAGCATGCAACAAGGCCACCCGACTCCTTTTGTACTATCTCATTCAGCTGCATGAGCGCGAAGAGGTTGTTTTCCAGATGCCTGTTGGGTCGGAACCCATTTTGTAGCTCCGTAAGGACTCCCTCATGCTCCGCCCATTCACTCATCCAGTTCTTCACAATTTGAGCAAACAGTTGATAGAGAACACTTGTTACTGTTAGTGGACAGTAGTCACGAAGGAAGCCCCCCATCCCCCACCTCCCTTGCACAGGAGCATTACTCTGCCACAAAGCCAATGTGCTGGAACCGTGTCGCTGTCAAGAATTCCCGAGAAGATGCCAGCGAGGTGTTCCCGAGCAGTGCATCCCGAGCAGAGCACTTCATGAGGCCGGTGGGGATGCCATCGAGCCCTTGTGCTGTGTGTGTTAGAGCACTGCACGGGCCGGGCCGGGCCATCCGAAGCGTTTTCCAGTGGGCCCGGGCTGGGCTCGGGCTTGAAAGTGCGGGCCCGGGCCGGGCCCGGGCTTGAGACTGCAGGCCGGGCCGGACTTGGACCCGCTCATTAAAAGGCGTAAGTCGGGCTTTCGAGCACACGCGAACGTTATGCGCTGCATGGTCTAAGGTATACTGTGCCAAGCTGAAGTGACACGTGCAAAGAGCTGGCTCTTAGTAAAGCTTAGCAATAAAAATACAAAAACAGTTGAACTGCTATTTTTTTTCACCAGTATAGATATAGATTGGCACTGTATATTTTCACTAACGTTTCATCTGCGGGACCAGACTTTGTCAAAATAACAAGTACATCGTGGTGGGTTTCCTTATAAACACACCAGATCACGTATATATATATATATATATATATATATATATATATATCTTAACAGCACTAACAATGGGCCAGATCACGGTTGTTCTCATGGGAGGAATAAAGGTTTCGGTCTTTTATTCGAGTTTGACACATACGGTACATTTCATTTATATTCCTTGGTATTACGTACCAAAACCACGATATGATTACGAGGCACGTCGTAGTGGCACCGGATCAATTTCGACCACCTCGAGTTCTCTAACGTGCACCTAAAGGTAAGTATATACACGGGTGTTCTTGCATTTCGCCCCCATCAAATTGCGGCCGCCGTGGCCGCGGGAATCGCACCCGTGTCCTAGGACTTAACAGCGAAACAGCTTAAGCGCTGAGCTACCACCGCGGGCAAAGCAACATTTCGATGCATGTACACACCAAATTTTCCGTCTGATCGCCCGCTACAAAGTGCACGGCATCATTAATAATCATCATCAACAACTAATATCCTCTAGCGGGCCCGGGTCGGACCTGGTCATGAACAAGCGCGCCCTGGATTAGTTTAGTAATGAACGCCGGGCCCAGGCCGGGCCCGGGCGTGGAACGACGGGCCCGGGCCGGGCTCGGGCTGGGTACGGTCAAGTACGCCCGGGCCCGGGCCGGGCCCGGGCTCGGGCTGGGTTCGGTCATGTACGCCCGGGCCCGGGCTGGGCACGCGCTTGGAACCACGGGCCCGGGCTGGGCTCGGGCATCATAAAGCGGGCCCGGGCCGGTCCCGGGCCGTAAAATCCGGCCCGTGCAGTGCTCTAGTGTGTGTACTAATACGAGTCATTGCTTTGTCTATGGCCAGCCTGGTCACCTGCCAAATGCTGCTCTCCTCACTTTGGCTCGGCTGACCGGTGGGGTCAGCATTCACTGGCTTATGACTCCCGTGTGTTGAGTTGTATAATGCCCGCAGGTGCTCGCTGAGATGTTTCTGCAGGTCACTCACTGGTTGGCCACTGGGCTTATGTCGAAGCATTGGCTGCGGAGGTGATCGGTCCAGTGAGGAGACGTATGTCTCCTCACTGGACCATTTCGTCCATTTGCAGCATTTCGTCCATTTTGTACATTTGCAGCGAGTGCTTTAATCTGCAAGCTGTCATGTTCAGGAATGTTGTGCTGCGCAAGCGCTTGCATGTGCCTCTTGCAGCCTAGGTATTCTTCCCATGTCTGCTGGCATACCTTAGGGGAAAGAGTTTTAACCGCCTGTCTGTGTCAGCGATTTGGCACTCGTCGAGCCACCAGTGCATCACAAACTTCTGTGTCCCACCAAGGTTTGCGCTTCCGCCCTCATCGTCAATTCATGCGTAGTTCATGTGTTCGCATTACCTGTAGTAGCTGGCACACATACTTGTCGTAACTATAGTCGGATACAACTTTAGAAGTCCGCGGCACTTCCTCCTCAAAGGCGGATGCACACAAGCCTGCACCAATGGGCGCGCACTCAGGCATGACGTCATGAGCCGGATGGCCACCCCGCCTTCGGAGAACATTGCCGAGTGCATGAGCGGAACTATTTCTTTAGTTGCGGAGGCGATTGGCAGTCACACTTCGGTCGTCTGGGTGGAGCCTCTCCAGATTTCTCAAGTTGTGTCCAACTGTAGTGGGATTTGATCCGAGGAGGCGAAGCTCCAGATCATTAAGGGGTATTCAGACGGGGGAGACAGGGGGATTGCGGATAACATGACCGCGATGTCACGGATTAGCAAGTGGGCGTGACCCCCCGGCGGCTCCTCGGAGGAGACGGGGACCTTTTCCCCGACAGGACAAACGATCCCCCAGCAGTGGCGGATGTGGCGGAATTTCGGGCTCTTGTTTGGCCACATTGTTGCACTTGCTCCTGCAGAGAGCGGCAGTGGGTGTCCAGTCTGCAGTTGGGGTCATCTAGCTGGGGTCATCGTCGTCAGCAGCTGGTGAAACGGGCAGTACAAGCCACAGGAGTAGTCTGGTAACACTGGTCTTCCCCTCCGTTCGCCCCGTCCGTGTGAGTGGGGGGCATTTGTGGAGACTTCTCCACGCGAGCTGACGTCACTAGGCTCCGCCTTCATCCCCCGAGCATTTCTCCCCCGTCTGAATACCCCTTTAGCAACAGACTCATAAGCAGCTTTCGGCAAGTACCGGACTGCTGGCAACCGATGCTCATTCGTATTCGGACGCCATACAGACGAGGATATAGTCAGTTTGATGTGATTATGGTCGCTACCGATGCTGAGCATTCCCTCCTCGTTGATATGAATGTGCCGTATGTGTTGTACCAACCGTCGTGATGCCAACGCATAGTCGATAGATGAGTGGCTCGTTCTCGCGCACCAGGTGAACTCCCCTTCACATTCCGGGTGCAGATTGAGTACTTCAAGAGATAAGGCCCATGCAGTTTTGAACAAGATGCTTCCATTGCTGTCCTCGTCCCCGTCAATGCTCTGGATAAGCCCATTTAATCTCCGAGATTGAGCATTTCCTTTGCCCCTGTCCATCGGTTCACATTATCTGAAATAGCGCCTGACATCAGGAATCCCGCTGTGTATCTCATTTGTGACCGCTAGATACACCATACACACCATGATGGGAAACCCACATATATTGCCGCACAACCACGTATGTTCAGTGCACTGTCGCACACAATCCATCTTTGTCCATACAGAGTCGTTCCGCATCAAGAAACCGATGCCTCTGCCCTTACAACTGTCTGAACCTTGATTGCATCTCGTCCAATGCTATCGTGGGTGAACCGGTGGTTCTTCAAGGTCACAAAGGTGGGTCTGTGCAGGTGCATACTTTCAGTGTCCATGGAAGAGTTCTTCCTACTTGTTCTACTTCCTCCCACCATGCATATTTAGGAAGCCGACACACACAGTCGTCGCCTTTATACAGTGGCGACGGTGTGACTGCTGGACTGCCTGCGACAGGTGATGTCGCACCATTTCTCCTGCAGCACTGTGCACGTCTGGGACACCAATGGATTGTCCCCATGTAGACGGCTGCATTGTTAGCCATGGTAAGATGCCTGTATGGTACCTGGAGGAGACCTCTCGGTCATCACCTCTGGATCCTCGGTGCTGCTAGGAGAGGGGAATGAGGTACCATGAACGCTGGTAGGGGAGACGGCACCACATGGGGTTGGTCGGGCAGATGTTGTGGTCTGTGCTGCTCCAGGAGCCGTGCACTCCGACGACACTCTTTCCTCAGCATTCGGTGCCCTGGTATGTTGAGTTGGCAACGGGGACACTCCGTCCGCTAACTTTCGAGGGCGGGCTTGTCTTTTCTCTTGGAGTGCATGGATGTCCATTAGTGCCATTCGGTGGTGACCCACTGAGTGCTCTTTGTCCCACTTTTGTTGTTTCCATCCTCCTAAAAACGGTTCGGCTAGTTTTGCCACCTGTGCAGCTACTCGGTAGCTGGTGTCTGAAGTGAGATAGTTGCCATCCAATTCCACTCTGCCGTTCGCTTTAGTCACTTTTGAGAGATCGAGGTATGGGGCTTCCGATGTGTCGCAGAAATCTTTCAGCTGAGCATTCAAAAGCACCGCACGTGCTCTGCTTCTTTCTCATGAGCTGCAATTTCTGGGATCGAACAGATGATAAGGTCTGGCGACGACAAGATAACCAAGTCACGTATGATCCGAATGGCCTCTTCGGACTGTGCGTTGCTGACCGCATGTTTAGCTCCAGCATGGAAGACAAAAAGTCTGTTCTTTTCCTCAGCCTGATCGCGGTAACATTGGAATACGCTGCGCCACAAAGGTTGTTGACGTCTTAGCAATGCGAAGTTTGATTGGCACCTTGCCGCTGCTATTCGCGCTATGCTCTGATCTCCGCACACTAGGATCTCTCTAATAGAATTGTCAGTGGTGTCTTTCTCAGGTGACGGTTACCCGCTTTCTGAGAGCGCGTTGCGATAGGGTGATGGTCCTTTGTCATGTTTGCACCACGTTCCACCGTGATTTGGGGTTGCCTCAGCTTTATTTTCATGTGTGCCCGAGGTATGCGTACGTTCAGCGTACGGTCCCCTTGTGGGTGGTTGACAGGCATTAGTTCCAAGCCACTAGCTTCGAGGTGATCGTTGGTGTCCATCGATTCTTTTTCTGAAGATTGTCTTGTGGGTACACCTAGATGCGCTTGCAGCTGTTCTACGAGGGCTCGCAGTACTGCCATATCGGACTCTGTTGTGCTCTGGTGTTCGTGCAGTCAAGCAACATCAAACTCTGCTGAACGCAATCGAGCATGGAGCGATTCAACCATTACGCATGGCTTGCAGGTGAATTGGCTGGCTGCGCTTTCCGCCTCCAAATCCGGGAAGTCTGTTTCGTCTAGCTGCAACCACCGGCAATGACCGGCGTGCGCACAAGCACTCTTCAACCTCTATTCTTATTTATCTGTGCAATTTAGTTGCTTGCCTGCAACATAAGCTAGACTTGCAGAACAATATTACGATACTATATACATTTTAAAATAGATGGCCAACGTTGCATTCGCACGAGAGAGCATGATTGAGGAAAATCGGTGCCGCCACACGAGACTCGATCGGCACAAAGATCCCAACAGGCATTGCTTTGCAAGCTTCGCAAGGCAGTGTGCGCCGAAGTTCATAGTCCGCATGCCGCATCTGCCCTTCGCTTTGCACCCCCTTATCCCTCCCCTTTTATTTTTCCTTTGCTTTCTTCGGTCAGCGTGCACTGCGAACACAGACCTATGAGTTAAGGAGCCGTACAGTAGATGGAGCCATATGTTCGGCTGATCATCGCACTCATCTTTCCGCTGATTGCGGGCCCTCGTATGCTGATTGCAATAGTGCACAGTAATGAACTGTAATGCCGCCATGGGATGCGAAAGCAAAGAGCACAATATTTTAAGAAGGAAAGAAGATTACTTTTAAGGGCTCGTTTTTCTTTGTTACACACAATATTAATGAGAACTAACAGACAGCAATGCCAAGGAAAGTATAGGGGGTGTTATTTGTAGTAATTAGAATATAAATGTGAAGAAAGTAAAGTGGACGAAAAGATAACCTGCCGCCGGCAGGGACCGAACCTGCGACCTTCGAATAACGCGTCCGATGCTCTACCACTGAGCTACGGCGGCGGTCATCTCGCCGTCCACTTTATAGGGTATATATGTAGATTGAAACTTAGGAGTGTCAGTCAGCGCCAGTCGCAGCCATGGCGGCGAGTGTGGAACACTCTTTTTTCTGCCTTTTTGGCATCACGTAGCACGTGATCTATATACGAGCAGGCAGCTGACCAATAATCCCTCGCATACTACCTGAAGGCATCATGTCTGCCAGAACGAGACCCTCGCTATGAATGAAGGAAAGAAGATTACGGACGCGTTATTCGAAGGTCGCAGGTTCGGTCCCTGCCGGCGGCAGGTTATCTTTTCGTCCACTTTACTTTCTTCACATTTATATTCTAATTACTACAAATAACACCCCCTATACTTTCCTTGGCATTGCTGTCTCTTAGTTCTCATTAATATTTTAAGAAGATATGTCAACAAACACGCACGTATAGTGTTCAAGAAAGCCAGAACGACAATACTAAATTTGCGCGGTAGATTATGACCACAAGGCATTATAAACAACCAATGTGCACTAAAAGAGCACTACTCAGGTCGCTCTCTTTGTATACAGTTGAAACGCGGATGAGTATTTTTGTTGGTTTGCGGCGCACTGCTCATGCATATTTCCATGCCGTGTTTATTTCAAAAAAACTATGACACACTACTGCGGAGGGTGTAGAGATACTTGTGGCTAAAAAAAAATGAGCCGAGGAAAGCAGCACAGCGCTGCACAGGTCGCGCAGAAACAATGCGGTGTCGATACCTGACGAGCGCTTATGACGCGTTTATAAAATCGTTGTGGGAAATACAATGGAGATGTATTGCAGTGCAAGGTTATCTTAGAAGTTTGACAGTTGCATCACCTCTACAACGAACGCTTTTTTGAACGCCTACCTCAGATTGAAAGCGCACGCCACTAGAGAACAGCAGTTCGGCTTTGCGAAGTGGTGCGCCTCTTGCAGCTGCCGTCCGGATGAGTTTTTAAGCGCACAGAACTTGATTTGTGGCAGCACAGAGAGGTCCGCTGACCGTTTGGCACTGGATGATGAAAGAAACGGCCACATTTTCTTGGTCTGACAGCTCCGCTAACGACTGCGGCTCAGCCTCTCCGTGGCCTCTCCTGTGGAGACGCTAGCAGACGATTCCGCAACTGCGCCAAACAAAAAATGGCGAACGCACCCAGTGTTACCGGAGCACCAAGCATTATGAATATCCCCTATTTAGCTGTTTTAGTCGTCACAAATTCAGTTTTTCCACTCTGCAATGAGCCTTTAGCGGCTTCAAAAGCTTTTCTTTCCTGCTCCGAAATGCACTTTCGGCTGCTCTAAATACGCTTTTGGCTGCTCCGAAAACCTGCTCCAAAATGGCTTCAGCCAATTGCATCACTGCGGATATTATCGGATTAAAGGGGTCCTGAACCACCCCTCGGGCTTGGTGAAACAGCACAATCTACGAACAGTGAGCACTACTGTGAACAGTTCAGCCAAATTTTCTCGTCGTGCGTGGTACATAGAATTTACAAACGGAGCGCGAAGTTGCTTCTTTCTCAGGTGCCCTCTCTTCATACAGAGGCCCCGTCCTCACTGACTTCGATGGGCGGGGCACCAGCTGTATGTCACCAAACAGCAGATTGCTGCTATGGGCTGATAGCTAACATGAAGGAGGTGCAGCATTCGGGTCATGTGCGCTTGCCACGGGGTGTCGCCGCATGTGTGTGTGCAATCACACAGTAGCAACACTAGCGCTCACAGGAATTGTGACGGGGGAGAGTGATCGCGTTTCATGACGTGCTCGAGGTGGTGATGCACACTGACACACCCACTGAGCTGATGATGATAGACTTGGGCAAAGTATGCAGTAAATGTAGCCTCATCTGACCTTGGATTTTCAGCAGCAAGCAAGCTCCACAAGAACAAAAAGTGGTTCCAGCTTGCAGTTTTAAACTTGTAGAAAGGCTGCATGTCTGTTGTGAAAGCTTGTGCAGAGAAAGTGGTGGAAGGATTGCCACTTAAATAAAAATTGATTGTGGGTGCAAAGGGGGCTCAAAACATGCGTACATACATTGTGTAGGGCGCTCCATCCGCCTCAACGGCAGCAAAAATTTCAGCCATGTTGAAGTAAATTACGTAAGTACATCCCATATAATTGTTTCCAACGTAGAAGACGTCACATCATACTAAGGAGAGACCATGAAAATGACCTCCAGCAACTACCACTGAGCATACAGCTGGCATATAACGCCGTGCATTCGCCCAAGCCAGCATGGTAGCTGCTCATAGATGGCACCACTGTTTGCACGGTACAGCCATCAAAAAGACAACTGAGGTGCATGTTGGTCACTACTAACAGTTTGTACTTTTGCAACATCGGAATGCATAAAAAATGCATGACTTGTGAACAAAAAAAAATGCGGGAACACTATCAAAGGGCACTGTGTTCTCTGCTGTGTGGCCTTTCAAGAACTTATGTTGCCTTACCCACAGCAGCAATAAAAAAAAGAGCAGAAGGTCAGGGGAAGATGGAACCTTCAAGAGATGAAAAATTCCTAAACTGCTTTTGTTAGCGCATGTGTGTATTGCTTCTGAACCCAAACATAAAGAGGAGAAAAGGGCCACTGTGAAAGCGGGGGAGAAAGGAGGAAAGAGGGCAGACCGTTAATATTAGATTAAATGGGCATCGCACGGTCAGGGCAGAGAAATCGCCAAAAGCAGTAGCACAGCATTTTATGTGGCAGGTGGATGATTTCAGTCTTGACATACTTCCGGTCCCCGAGAGACAGAAAATATCAAGAGTCATACTTTATTCACAAGTTTGATACACTCCAGCCAATAGGTATACTGGTTTCAAAGGGGGCTCTTGAATCCATCCGATATGGTACATACACAACGAAAACCAGTGGCCTTTCTTCTAGCAATTTCTAACCATGCTTATCATTGTCAGGCAACCACAATTCAGCAAAACTCCCTTTCTGTCCTCGGACGCAAATACCCCACGCTTTCTTTTTCACTGACGGTTTCCTCTTGAATTCAGCACGCCGGCCCCTTCTTTCTCCCTCACTTTCACCCTCTCCTCCTCCTTTGCTTGATTTCGAGGAGATGGTACGAGGGTATGCACTAAGGAAAGCACTTGCAGCCTTGAAGGAAGACATGTCCGCTTGTCGAAACGTTTGCTCCAGCAACATCTCGTGTTCGCGAATTTTTCATCTTGCCCGCAGTTGGGATACATTGGCTATGCACAATGTGTGAGGTCATGGATTCAACTCTGTGTAGTGTTCTAGAAACCTCAGTGGTTAAAATTGTTATAGAGTCTTGCGCTGAGGTTTAAGACATCATCACTTGATTGAAAGCTGCTTTGCTACATGTGAGCTTCAGTACACACATGCAAGTGGCACATTGTCGATGGGTGTCTCTAAAATGTATCCAAAGCTGAATTTGTTTTTCCACTTTTGTTGTATGCTTAGAATAATGAACGTTGTCGAGCTGCAGAAGAGACTGAGCATTTTCTGTTGTTGAGTGAGTTTTGCCGTGTTTACAGAGGGCAGACTCCGTGTGAGGACTCCCTATGGTGTGTTTGTGAACATTCTAGCTCACTTGGGAAAGCATCTGTGTAGCCACTCTAAGTCAATATGCCAGATGTCAGAAGAAATTATGGCATGTCGATAGGAAGCACACTCACTGACTTTTTTTTCTTTTTTCACTAAAATGCTTTTTGTCAGTGTGTAGCAGTTGTGCACAGTGCCAAGTGTTGATGTATTTCACTAAGACAGGTCTGGACTCCCTGGACCAAGTGATCAATTACTGGGAGCAGGCCCTGCATCGGATCAGAACAGGTGGCCCTGCATCTGTGAGTATGTCATCTACCATTTCCATGACTATGCAGAGCTGAGTTCTTTGTGTGCATGTTGTGTGATCAAATATTTAATCAAATTTTGTGTTCAGCTTTGTATCTTTTTACATATTCAAGGTTGGCATATTGGTAAGGGTGAAGTGGTTCAAAAGTCGTCACATCATCATGGGACCATGTTCTTATTGTTAATTAAGGCCATCACACATGATGGGTTGAGTGTCATGCTTCATCATAAACACGAATTTGAGCTAGTTAGCTTGCATGATGAGCACACATTTTCAACAAGAGACAAACACGGAGACTACACAGACAGGGCGATGTAATTTCTCTGTTTTTCTCTTCTCAAAATTGTTCATACAGTGTCATCCCTACTAGAGTAGTCTTGATAATTCAGACACGAGGGGACCCCAGGATTTTGTTTGAAATATGATTTTTATCAGAAGTTCTCAAAAGTATGACTATGGGCAACATACCAACTTGTGTTCAAATGAAACATTCACGTATACAGTAAAACCCAGCTGATACGTTTTTGAAGGGACCGTAAGAAATAAGCATAAGAGGCAGGAAATGCAAGAGCCGAGAAACAGGAAAAACGAAAAAATATTTAGTGGTACATAATTTTATTTCAATACCTATGCTTGAAAAAACCGTGCAACGTTGCCTGGTGCGTTTACTCATGGCTGAGCGGCACGAATAGTTTTTTGAGCACCTGCAGTGTCATATCTTTTCAATAAATCTAGTGCCACCACGGTCGACACCTGGCAAGCGGTCACTTTTAGCTATACCTTCGCGAGGTTGTCACCGGTTGCATCGGCGTCTCCAAGCGATAACATAGCACTGTATACATAGGCACAGTGTCGGACCACCGTGGCTCGTCGTAGATGGTCGAATGCCTCGCGAAAGTGCAAGTACCCCCGAAAGCAATCGTTGAAGAAAAATACTCCTGTTCCACCAACACCTAAACTTCGTTACTGGTGTACGCATTGGCGCACTGAGCCAAGATCTAGCTGACAGATAGAACCGCGGAGCTGAGAATGGTGTCATCCACAGAAATGTAATCAACGTATGCGATTCTTTTGGCACCAACAGTTGTAGGTGTGAATAAACTAAGCACACGCAACACTGCCAGCGTGATGAGTCCTACTGCGAACTGCGCAAACTCCTTCAACAAATAACTATGATAGGTACACGCTAATGCGACGGCGGGAAACAAATGCCGAACTCGAAGGCTTTACTTTCGTGAGCGCTAAAAACAAATTTAAAACGCCACTCGTGAGGCTATGGTCAATCCAGCTGCATGAAAAGTTAGCACGGCCGCTCTCTTCCGTGGTCGCTCGGAACGTACTTTGCGACTTATCCTATGGGAGCTATGCCGGGACCGGTGGACAACGACGTAACAGTCGGGAAAACGCAGCAGTGAGGAACCCAACAGCGGGATTCTACTGTACGTACCTGCCAACCTAGGGACTTCGAAATTCGGGAGATTCATAAAGCGGAGGGAGGGGTGTACGTGCTGAAAGAAAAAGAGGCTGGCTTGTGTGTTTGTTGCTTCTCAGGACTGCAGCAACATCATTTCTTTGAATGATTAGTAAAGTTTTTAGAGGACAGTGATCATGTGGTAGTACTTGTTATTATATGGTGCAAACACGCATGTGTAATCAAGGGACAAAATGTGTCCCGTGACAGCCCCTTCCCCATCTTAGTATACTTTTTTTGCATGACACCAGTGTACTGTGGTAAGAGTGGCTTAAAAGGCTCAGTAATTACAGATGCAGGGGAAGTTGCCCAATAGAGCAGCAAGAATTTTCCTGATTTTTTTTGATGGAGGCAAAAATGCTTAAGGCCCTTGTACTTAGATTTAGGTGCACGTTACAGAAACCCAGCTGGTCGAAATTTCCCTCCACTACGGCGTCCCTCATAAATGTATCGTGGTTTTGGGACGTTAAACCCCAGCAGTTATTTTCCCGATTGGTTCATGAAGAGCAGAGAAGCAGTGAAAAGGCGAGCTTGACACCCTTGCTCTAGAAGTACACGTTGCTGGGCTAGTCGGTTCATGTCTAAGTACAAGCCACAAAGTATGGCTGTTTCTTGCGCGAGGAAATAACGAGGGAAGGGGTCCAGGGGAGCGCAAACTTTGGACTGTTTATTCAAGAGACAGTGCAACCAAATATATAGGCACAGACATGCGCAGCAAACTAGGCACACAGCGAGCGCATACCACCCTAATCACAACCTGTGATCTATGAACTTGCGCTCTGCCTGCGAAAGAGACAATGAAGTGTCACTGATACACATGCAACCTCGTGCTTTGATATGATATGCCTCCAACAACTCTCGAGCCGTGGTGTCCCCGCTTCTACCCAGAATCTGAATCTTATTCAAACACGGCTCACACTTATGTGAACTGCAGTGGGTCGGCGAGCGGACGTGGTGCTCCCCGCTTCCCGGGAGCACCACGTCCGCTCCCGGGAAGCGGGGAGCAAAGGGCCCCCGCAGGTGGACGGAATACACAAAGGGGTTCCGCGAAGCACGTCGCAGCACGCAATGGCCAGCTTTGACACGCCGCTCGGGAAACGGTCCTGAGCGGCTATGCTGCGCACTCTCGCGATGACCACTGGGCCTGGTCGCGAGAGTTAGGGCAAATCTCCGCACGCGTGGGCCTCCGGCAAGTGCGGCTCAGCGTGGTACGACCACGCACGAACACTTGGCACCGCCTTTGGCTTAGCGTACGGACAGAAGCTAGCGCAACGGTAGACACGCCTGCCAAGGATGTCAAGGCACCCAGGCAGGCTACAGTCCGGCGATTCCCAAAGGGGACGTCGGAGCGGAAGGAAAACGCGACCTCACCGTTCGCTGGCCCAGGAGACAGAGAGAGAGAGCCGTCCCAGCGTGCACCGGATCTCGCGAATTCCGAGATCGCGTACAGCGCCACCACGAGAACCCGGCGGCGCATGGCGCAAGATGGCGCCACATTGCCGCCGCGGGAGGGAACGGGGAGAAAATGGGTTAGCAGACGGCAAATCCCCGCGCAAAGGCTACGGGCGTGCCTCGAATCCCCACAAAGTTTGCGCTCCCCTGGACCCCTTCCCTCGTTATTTCCTCGCGCAAGAAACAGCCATACTTTATGGCTTGTACTTAGTACCCTTGCTCTGCCTAGCCTTCTCGGAGCCACCACGTGCACACATAAGCACGCTTTCTTTCTTCCTCTGGAGCACTGATGCCAGTTTCACAGTGCTCCCTCAACGCAGTTAGGCAAGATTCTAGAACCCAAGGAAGCTATCGAGTGCCGAGCAACACAGTATGCATCGCAAGCAGTAACTCCCTGCATCTCAGCGACAGCTGCTTGTGCCGGCATGTGTGGAGCTGTGAAACTTGGTTCTAGAAACGGTGCCCATTTCTACGTAAACACACTTGGTGTTGCACGTCATCCCCTCCATCTTGGAGCGTGACACCTACGATAAGAAGGTTGGATATTTGAGCTTTTTCTGCAGCATCTTTGCAGACGTGATCACGAGTGAGTGTCATGGTCTCTATGGATGGAAAAAACACAACACACGAATGTTGTGGATCACGAAAAATCTTTATCACTGAAAAACCCAAGTAGCAAAAAAGGCATGCAAAAAGCTATAACACTCCCTTAAGCCCTATGTACAAAAAACTAATAGTCATATTTTTTCCTATATTTCTTCATTTGGAACACATTATTCGATCTTACTCCTTCTTCCTCCTCTTCTTTATATTTTTCCCACAAGTCCACATACAGTACGCCCTCCTTTCAAGAGTTTTTCATCTTGAAAAACTGCTGACGATGTCCTTGGGCGATTTCTCCTTTTATGTACTTCACCGGCACGCTCACATCCCAGCCTGATCACTAATCACATCACAACACATCACTTCTGATTCACTGTAGCGTCACATCGCATGCGTCGTTGGACAACTCATAGTTCACATAACAGCATGATGCCACTATGCAACCTGTCACGACACCAATCCCAAGAACTTATCGTTATGAGGTTCTGCTAAAAAAATCTGCACCAACATTTTCTCTTCCTTTCACGTACTCAACATGAAAGCTATATATTGCAGTGCAAGACTCCATCGCATCACTCGAGCATTAGTTAGTTTTGCTTTACTTAGATACTCAAGTGGCTGATGATCGGTTTGCACTTTGAAATGGCTCCCGTAAAGGTAAATATGAAATCGTTTCACCACTCATACTAGAGCTAGGCATTCTTTTTCAACTGTCGAGTAATGCCTTTCTCGCTCAGTCAAGCGCTTGCTTGTGTAGAACACTGGATGTAGCGTATTGTCCTTTTCCTGCAGTAAAACAGCCCCCAGCGCTTTATCTGAGGCATCAGTGCGCAAAACAAATTCTTGTTCTAGGTTGGGTGCTAGCAGAACAGGAGGTTCAGCCATTCGTTGCTCGAGTGTCTCAAATGCAGACTCTTGCGCTTGTGTCCATTTAACCGTATTGCTAGCACCTTTCTTCTCCTCAGCGAAATGTGGAATGATATCTCTGTAAAATCCTGTCAACCTCAAGGATGACTGTACTTCTTTCTTGGTCTTCGGTGTCCTTGCTGCTTGAATTTTCTCGAGAATGTCTTCTTTTGTGGCGATGTAGCCCAGGCCCAACTTGTGTCCAAGGAAAGTCACTGCTTGGAACCCAAATTCACTTATTTGGCTTAATTGTCAGTCTGGCCTCCTGTAATCTTCGAAAGAGCATTTCCAATATTTCCAAGTGCTCCCGCCACGTGTCTGTAGCCACAAGAATATCGTCAATATAATGCTCAACGTTACTAATACCGCGGAGCACTCTCCTCGTCAGTTTTGTGAAAACGGCTGCCGCGGTCTTGAGTCCAAACGGCATATACTTGAATTGGAATAGTCCTCATGGGCAGAAAAACGCCGTCTTTTCTTTGGACGTTTTCTCCATGGGTATTTGCCAATACCCCTTGGCCAAATCTAACTTCAAAAAGAACTTTTTTCCACCGAACTTAGCAAAAACCACTTCCACTCTCGGTATAAGTTACGAGTCTCATAAATTACATCATACTCTCAATGCAATTATCATTCACAAATTGAATTGTTTAGAATAGTCCGCCAAGAGTATATTGTTCAACCGTCTGAAGTCTACGCAAATTCTGTTGAAACGGTCTGGTTTCTTTACCACCACCAACGGTGTGTTGTAAGGTGATGTCTGTAGAGGGTGCGAGCGCCAAGTCAAATATGAGGCGCCTTCTATAGGATGTAGTAGATAAAGGGTGTACCGCCAATAAACGGGGGCACTTCTGGGGGGATTCGGAGCGTGTGTTTTTACTCCACGGCCCTCGGGCTTCAGCCTGCCGCCTCGGCTCGAACCCTCCCACCACATGGTGTCAGAAGTGGGATGCCTGGTTCCCGCCACTCGACATGGACAACAAAGGCGCTCCAGTTCCTGCTCTCGCTGCCACGAGTCTTCGGAGTCCGGCTCCGTTCTCATTCGACGATGCCGGCGAGTGGCTGCCCTGGTTACAGCAATTTGAGGACTATGCCTTCGCTACCAGCATGCACGCAGCTCCAGACGAGACTAGGGTTAGGACTCTCCTCTAGTGTATGGGTCCCCGTGCACGCGTCCTCAGTTCACTCATGTCCGACGAAGAAGCGTACAAGTCCTACGCGGAAGTCACCCAGCGGCTCACAAGCTACTTCGTGCACCCCGTAAACGAGGTGTACGAGAGCGCTCAGTTTCATAAGCAGACCCAACAACCAGGTGAAACTGTCAACAGTTTCTTCACGGCCCTTCGGAACGTGGTACGCAAGTGTAGCTACCCGTCACCTGCCGTTGAAGAGTGTCTTGTTCGCGACCGTTTCGTCCTGGGTTTGGTGGTTTCTCACCTTTCAGACAAGCTGTGCCGCATCCCGAGCCTTTCCCTGGACGACGCACTCGTGCAAGCTCGTCAGCACGAAGACGCCGAACGCGAAAAACAACGTCTGTCCCTCACAGCTGGGCAATCGCCTACGGCAGCTCACGTGGATGCGGCGACTTCGCATAAACCCGCGCAGTGTGCACGCGGATGACGCAACAGATGGGACTCTGGCAACTTTGCTGACTTTGCGTTACGTGATTGGCCTGACGATTCGCACACGTCCAACAGAGCTGGCGAGGATTTGAAAAGCAGCCTAGGCGTAGGGGGGCAGTGCCAATTCTGCGGTCACGAGTTTCACCGACGGTCTGACTGTCCAGTGGCCAAAGCGGTCTGTAACCACTGCAAGAAGCGAGGCCACTTCACGGCGGTATATCTCTCAAGGAAGCGCCTCGGATCCGTGGAGCTCCACTCCAAAATGTTAACAGCGCATAGAATGATTAGGAAGGGACGAGACAACAAAGGTCTCGTCCCTTCCTAATCGTTCTATGCGCTGTTAACATTTTAAAATGAATCCACACCAACTTGCCCAAGCGTCAACCCTTGCTCCACTCCGTCGCGGCAGTGGCTTGCAACGGGCGTTGCGTTGAGGTGCGAGTCAACGGGCACTTTCTCGTCTTCAAAGTAGACTCTGGTGCCGACGTCACGGTGGTTCCGCGCACGTTTCCCGGCTGCCCAGCCGTCCTCGATAAGCCGCGCGGCGAAGAACTTTTCAGACCCGGGAAACAAGCCCTGAAGCTTCTCGGCACCTTCGACGCGGCGCTGTCTTGGCGAGGCAGACAAGTCACCGAGCACCTCTACATCGTTGCGGGACCACAGCAGCCACTTCTCGGCTATCCCGCTATCGTTGCCCTTGGGGTTGTCAATTTTGTCGGCGCCGTCACACCAGCCCTGCCGGTAGAACCACCTCGTGAAGTCCCTCCAGCCCTTTTCACCGGCCTGGGCACGTTTCTGGAAGAGTACACGATACGCATCAAGCCTGACGCGGTACCGTATGCCCTCAGCACAGCCCGGCGTATCCCGATACCGCTACGAGACGTAGTCAAAAAGGAGCTCGACAAGATGGAGCAGGAGAGCGTGATCCGGCGCGTCGACGAACCGACGGACTGGTGCGCGGGACTTGTCGTCGTCTTGAAGCCAGCGGGGGGTTACAGTCTGTGCGTTGATTTGGCAAAGCTCAACCAAGTCGTTCTGCGTGAACTCCACGTACTCCTGACCGTCGACCAAACCCTTGGACTTCTTGGTGACGCACACGTTTTTTCGAAGTTGGACGCAACTTCAGGCTTCCGCCAAGTACGCCTTGCGCGCGACTCCCAGAAGTACACGGCTTTCATCACTCCGTTTGGCAGGTATTGCTACTGCCGCCTCCCATTCGGCATCACATCGGCCCCGGAATACTTTCAGCGTCAGATGTCTCGCCTACTGGAAGGGTTGGCCGGTGCTGTTAACCTTATGGACGACATCCTTGTGTTTGGCCGCACCACAGAAGAGTACGACCAACGCCTCCAGGCAGTTCTCTGTCGCCTCCAACAAGCGGGGGTCACCCTCAACCCTGTCAAGTGCACTTTCGGCATGTCCAGCGTGCGAATTCTTGGCATTGTCGTCAGTGCCAATGGCATCACTCTGGACCCAGAGAAAGTGGCCGCCATTCAGCGCATGCCAGCTCCTCAGGACGTTCGTGGGGTCCAACGTTTTCTCGGTATGCTCAACCATGTCGGTCGCTTCCTCCCGGGCCTCTCTCAAATGACTGTGCAAATCAGAAGTCTCCTGAACAACACTGCAGCCTGGACATGGGGACCAGGCAAGCGTCAGCATTTGAAAAGCTCAAGAGCATGCTGTCCTCAGACATCTGCCTCGCAAGGTATAACCCTGCACTGTTGACGACAGTCTCCGCAGATGGCAGTTCCTTCGGGCTGGGTGCTGTTCTTCTTCAAGACCAGCCATCAAGGGAGCGCCGACCAGTTGCATACGCGTCTCGAGCGCCGACTGAAACGGAACGGAGGTACAGCCAGATTGAAAAAGAGGCACTGGCTGCCACCTGGGCCATCAACCGATTCGACGAATTTCTTCGGGGTCTTCGTTTCACCCTGGAGACCGACCATAAGCCGTTAGTAAAGGTCCTAGGTACCGCGGATCTCGATCTCATGCCACCACGAATCCAGCACTTCTGCATCCGCCTTCTCCAGTACCAGTTTGACGTCAAGTACGTTCCTGGGAAACAGCTGGCCACCGCAGATGCACTCTCAAGGGACCAAGTCGTCCAGCTGCCAGCTACTCCAGCTGTTGACAAGGTGGAGCTGTACGTTCAAGAAGCACTCCATGCTATCCCTCCCACATTTGCAGTCCTCCTCGACGACTTCCGAGCTCACCAGGCTGCAGATTGGGAGTGCGCACAGCTCAGGTTGTACTGTGAGCAAGGGTGGCCTCGGAAAGAGAATCTGCCTCTCAGCATGGCTCAGTTCTGGGCTCATCGGGCTGAATTCAGTATTGGTGATGGCCTTCTCCTCTGCGGGGGACGCCTGCTGGTGCCCGCTTCTCTGCAGAAGCACGTGCTCTCCCTCATCCACAGCGGACACCTCGGAGTGAACCGCTGCCGTGCCATCGCCAGGGGAGCTGGTGGCTGACCATGGGGAGCCAGATCAAGACTGGTGGAGAACTGTCCCAACTGTGCCAAGACGCAGGTCCAGCGAGCAGAGCCACTGTTGCCTAATGTGGCACCTAGCCGTCCCTGGGAGCGAGTCGGGGTGGACATCTTTCATCACGAAGGAGCCGACTACCTTCTCCTCGTAGATTACTACTCGAGGTACCCAGAAGTGCTGTCCCTTTGCTCGACGACGTCTACAGCGGTGATCTCCATCATCAAAAGTGTCTTCGCAAGCCATGGGATCCCAGAGACCCTCATCAGCGATAATGGGCCTCAATTTTCGTCGGCAGAATTCCGCGTCTTCTCCCAGAGCTACGGCTTCTCCCACGTCACCAGCAGTCCCATGTACCCGCAGTCTAATGGGGAAGTCGAGCGTATGGTGCGGACGGTTAAGGAGCTCTTCAAGAAGTCTCCGGACTGGCCTTTGGCCCTCTTGGCATACCGCAATGCACCAGGCGTGACCGGGTACAGCCCTGCTCAGCTGCTCATGAGGCGCAGCCTCAGGACTCACCTTCCAGTCCCAACGGCCGCGTTGCTTCCAGAACTGCCTAAAGCTGCCGACTTCCACCGGCGTGACCCTGCCCAACGATGTTGCCAGCGTCAAGATTTTGACCGTCGTCATGCTGCACAAGGTTTGCGCCCCTAGAGGAGGGAGAGAGAGTGTGGATTCGCAACACAGATTGTGCTGGCACTGTTCTCAGGCCAGCGCAGCGTCCACGCTCCTACGTGGTCCAGACGGATGCAGGTGCTCTCGTCCGCAACCGGAGACATCTGGTTCCGCAGCAGTCTCCGTCATCAGGGGTCTAGACCTCGGCAGCTCCAGTCCACAGACACCAGGATCCGAAAGCCTGCCACAGACTCCAACTCGCCCAGAGCCTGTGTGCAGCAGTCCAACTCCCAGGGCATTTACTCCTCTACCAATTGCATCGCCGCCGGTTGCCCCAGCTACTCCCTCAAGACCGCCTGTGTCGGTTGTGCGCACTCGGTCTGGACATTGTGTTAGGCCACCGGTGCGGCTGAACTTGTAGTGTGTGCCATGAGACATTTGTCATTAGGTAGCTTACCTGAGAGCGAGGGGTTGCTTTCTGTTACTTTCCCAAAAAAGGGGGATGTAGAGGGCGTGAGTGCCAAACCGAATATGAGGCGCCCTCTATAGGACGTAGTCAGGGGTGAGGCAGTTGCGCATATTGCGCATTTTTGATACGATTCCGTTTTCCTACGCCAAGCTGCTCCAAAAGCATAAAAATTGCAAAAATTGCGCCGATCTGCGCGGAAACGGCCTCACAAGCAAGAATTTTCAAGCCCGCGTCAGTTTCAGCATGGGAAAACGTAACTTTAGAAGCAGCGCCAGGGATATGTTTGCAGAACACGTTAATGCGCCCAAGTGTGTCCTTCTACGCGCCTTTATAATGGAGGCTTCCATAGTGTTGTGACAATCGCCTCTGAGCGGTTATATATGTGACCCCCCCCCCAAAATGCGCTGCCGTTCCGCTAGCTTGCTGCTTCTCGGTAGGCTGAGAGTTTTAGTTTAGCGCGCGCAACGGCCTTGCGCACGCAACGGGTGAGAGAGAGCAAGACTGCGCATGCGCTGAACCTAAGAGAGATGCGTGCGTTTGTGCGCGCAAGAGATGCGCACGCTAGATCTCGGCGCTTACGTTGCGCCCGCTACGGCCGTTGCGTACCTTACGGGCGCTTCTCTCGCGAGATCTCGACCGGTCGAGACGAGCAAAATGGCTGCGTCCGACAGCAGCACAAGCGGCACGGCGGTCACGGCAGCGAATAAATCCTGCGTCCATTTCGGAATTGCCCTCGATTTGGAGCTCCTTGCCTACGTGAGTAGCTTGAATCCGTTCGCGGACCCAGTGCAGTGGACAGTGATAGCTGCAAAGATGTAGGAGAGATTCGATGACGTCCTGACTGCAGTCGCCCTTCAAAAGCCACCGCTCTCGGAAGGCATTTTTCCTCCCTCGCTGCTGCTCGCCTTGTAGAAGTCGTACCAACCGTCACCATTCACCACAGATCACCTCAACAAAATTTGCGCCATCGTAAAATCTTGCCTTGTCTCGTGCCTTGACTTGTGTCAACTATGATCGGATATTGTAGTTTATTTCTTAGCCACTAGATGGCGCAAAAAAACACGCCGAGACGAAGGCGTTGACGCCTAGACGCAGTCCACGTTTCGGTTGTTGCGTACGGTAAACTAAAAATGTGGGAGACAGCCTCAGCTCTAACGTACGCAGCGCGCAGGCCGTTGTGTACGTACAGGTTTGCGCGCGCTAAACTAAAACTCTCTACTGTCAACTGTTGCGTAGCAAAAGCAATAGAGTGGCATACGTAGTGTGTAGTGGGGTTGTTCACTCTCAGTTTCGTTATTGAGCATAGCTTGTTCCTCTGCTGGCTACGGTTCTGATGTCGACGCTGCTGCGGGTGTTCTCCCGCAATGAGCAAAGGTGAGTATTTTTCGTGTGGATAGAGCGAATATTTCTGGCTGCATGCGTTAACCTCGTTAAAACATACCTGCCGTGAACGCGGCATAACTACGCATTAAACGGTAGTAGGTGCACTAACCACCATGTTCCAATTTGCATCTCCTGGCTTGCGCTGATGCCACCAAGGAGGAACTAAATGCAGGGCCGCTGTAAATAGTGCCTCAAGTGCGTACGACAGAGCCTTTTTTTTGTTTGTTCGTTTGCCGCAGCGCTGATTCGGGCTCTCTCGTACGACCGTCCTATAGCACATGGTGGCGACATCAAGAAGCGTTTCGAAACTATTACGCTTACAACGGCGCTACGCTTGCAGCGCCGTACGCGTGCACGTTTGACGACTTAGTGTCCGAGTGGTAAAGTTTCTCGGCGCTTGCGACCCATTCTTGAAGGCGGTCCCGCACGAGGTGGCAGCGAACGGTGGTGCAGCACGCTTTTATTATCACCTATTAAAAGCATGCGGTACACTTGACGCTACGCCACCCGCGCGGCCGAGCAGATAGCTGAAGGCGCTTTATTGTGATGGGGTGCTTATAGGCGTACACAGGGTTCGTTTTCCTTCATGGAGGGCGAAGGTTCGTCGCAGTGCCCCCAATCCCTATTAAGTCAAAGTATGGGCGGTATGGGGCAGACTTTGCGCTCCCCCCCCCCCTCCACGAAGGGGAACACTGACCTACAGGAAGCTCTGGGGAAGCTTGAAAAGCTAAATAAGCAGACCAACAAAAAGGTAAAGCAGTAATCTGCTAAATGGTATTGCTTGTCTAAAGCAAAGACCTACTGCTATGTGACTACAATTCTTGTGCAATCAGTTTTTTATTATTATTTGAGAAGTCTGATGTTTTTTCTTTTCTTATTTTCAAGTGTATAGTGGACCTAGTTGGAAAAACTTTTTTCATCTATTTCATATGTTGTTACCCGGGTTATATAAATTGCGTGGTTTGTAAAAAGGTAGTGCAGTTAATACCTGTCGATAAGCTGTTAAAAAAAGCTTTCTCCAAAGGCTCTTTGAATGTTATGTGTATTCTAAACCGATTAAAATATGTGCTTGTTCCTCCAAGTTGCTACAAATTTGTTTTTTCAAGCTCTAAAAAAGACATAATAAATGCCGCTAACTGCTCCCAAACAAGGTTCTCCTGCTCCTAAATTGAAATTTTGCTGCTCCCAAAACTGCTCCCAAATTGATTTCAGCCGTCTCACCCCTGTGTAGTAGATAAAGGGTGTACTGCCAATAAACGGGGGCACTTCTGCTAGGGACTCGGAGCGTGTGGTTTTACTCCGCGGCCCTCGGGCTTCAGCCTGCCTCCTCGGCCGCCTTGGCTCGAACCCTCCCACCACAATGTCGACCGCTCTATGATCCCTAGGCGGAGCATCTCGCCTACCTCCTTTTCAATAGATTCTTGTACCATCAACAGCAAAGGGTGTTGCTTGACGTAAACTGGCGTCGCAGTGGTACAGTCCAGCTTACATTCCATAACATTACTTCTCCCTGGAAGGTCAGAGAATAGTTGGCCATATTTCTCTAATAATGCTTGAAGCTCCGCTGCTTCTTTCATCCCCACACAGATGGATTGATAACGACCTTCTCGAGCCCCATGCTCTTATTGTAGTTGCAAGTTTCCACTTCGAGGTCGTCTTTCTCTTCTGCAACTACCATACAGGCCACTTCCAATCCTTTTGGCTCTCCTCATATTTTTTTAACATGTTTATGTGAAATACTTTTTTGGTATTTCTCACCAGAAGTTCGTAGTCCACTTCATTCTTTTTCTGTGTAACCTGAAAGGGTCCCTTCCATTGCATAAGCAACTTACTTCCATCAGCTTTGTCTCCAGGGTTGAGATGCCTTCCCACAGACTCCTTGTTATAGTAGCCCTTATGCCATTCTTTTGCGTCACTCGGGCTTTGGTGCGCTAACTTGCACGTTTCTTCGAGTTTCTTTCAAAGTTCCAACACGTACGTGTACGTCGTTTTAACGTCGGTGTCGAGCTCTTCATTTGCCCATACCTCTTTAAGCATCGTTAAGGGTCCCCTAACCGTGCGACCATACAACGTCTCAAAAGGTGAGAAATTGAGGCTTCCTTGCGGCACTTCCCTGTATGCAAACAATATTGCTGGCAAGTAGCGATCCCAATGAGTAGGTCTTGGCACATTTCTTTAATGTGCCGTTGAATCTTTCCACCATTCCACCAGACCATTGGACAGGGGGTGATATGGCGTAGTCGGCATCTGCTGAATGGATAACAGCTTGTTGAACTCTTTCATAAGTTCAGGTGTGAAATTCGAACCTCTGTCGCTTAGTATTTCTTTCAATAGACTGTATCTAGAGAATATCCCTAATAATGCCTCGGCGCCACGGATTGTATCTATACTTTTCAGTGCGATGGCTTCTGGATACCTTGTTGCCATGTCCACCATCGTGAGAACATACCTATTCCCTTTCGTTGAAGCCGGCATAATCGGACTTATGATGTCAATGGCTACTTTGTGGGATCTCAATGACCGGCATGTTTCCCAGGGGTGCTCAGCGTACACGTCCTTTGGGAAACGTCCTCTGGCAAACGTCACATATCGTTTTACTTTGCTCTGTAGTCTCGGCCAAAAGAAATCCTCAGTGATCTTCGCCACAGTTCTTGGTATGCCTTGGTGGCCCGCCACAATGCTGTCGTGTGCCAAGCTCAGGACAGCCTGTCATAGATCTTTCGGTTCAAGCAACTGAAGGGCTTCTCTTCCCGACGCAAATCGGCATCTTCTATACAACAGTCCATTTAGTCGTTGATATTCATGAACAGCCCTACTTTTTCTCTGCTTGGTTGTGTTTCCTTGTTTTTCAAAGCATACTTGAATGGACACATCTTGCCTTTGCATTTCTGCAAACTCTTGAGGTGTGACCTTCAGTGCCTCAACTGCGGGCACTTTAAGCGCAGATAATGACCGCTGTGTCCCAGCCTGGCATGATCTTGTCGTCACTGCCAAAGATACTGCTTGGGCAGGTTCTGTAACCCCTATTTTCGGTACCTCATTGTCATCCTTGTGTTCGCCGTGTTTTTCCGACTCTCTTTCAAGCACTGTTGCCATTCTTGTGTTTGTACTCCTCCACATTATATCGGGATCATCTACTTTTATGACACCTGGTAAATTGCCCAATATCAGGTCGTAGAGGGGTTCATCGTCACACTTGATTATAATCCAACCGCTGTAGTAAGGCGTTGACACCTGTATCTTGGCTTCAGGTAAACGTCGAACCGTGTTGTCGACCAGTATAACAGATGTCGTTTCACCTGTCAGGTCCTGTTCTCGCACCAACCTTTGTCTCACCAAAGCTATGTTTGTAGCACTATCTCGCAGTACCGTGACCTGCGTTCCGTAGATCTCGCCATAGACAACAGGTAGATACGGCGTTTCGCCCCTTTGCTGAGTGTTGTCTCTGTTCGGAGTGTCTTCGTCCGTTCCGTTATCATGAACTTTCTTGCCCGATTCCATCATGGGTGGTTCTCCTTTCCTCAGTGGCTCTACACAAGCAGCTTGGTCTTTGTTCCGTACTCTGCACTCTTCTGTGTGATGCCCTTTCCTCTTACAGTGTTGGCAAAACCCCTGCGTCTCAGCGTTGGCTCCTCTGAAACGCCAATCCCTAGCACGATGACCGACACGGTTACACAAGAAACACCTAAGCCCTTTTGGTATAGCACCCGCCATTGCTTGCTTTGCACCAACTTCCACTTTATGAGGAATTTCTTTTGTTTTACTTAAACTGTTGGAGCCTTGCACTTCAAGAAATTGGTCCGCACATTCAAAGTATTCATCAAGTCGTTTCACTGCCCTTTCTTTAAGGAACACACCGAGGTCTGGACTACAACAAATCAAGAATTGCTTGATCACAATTCTATCTCGAACGCCTTCGTATATCTCCTCTGTGTCGGACATTTCCATCCATCTCTCAAAATAATTTGTTAACCTACTAATAAACTGTTTACCCGTCTCTGTGTCTTCAGGCTTACATTTTCGAAATCTTTCTCAGAATCCTTCAGTAGTCAGCCTGAATGGCTGAAGCAGCGCTTTCTTGACTTTGTCATAGTCCAGTGACTCGGAGGCAGGCATTCTCCCAAATACACTCAAGGCTTCGCGTACTAAACACAGACTAAGTGCTGTCGCTCACTCGCTTCTAGCCCATCCTTGTCCCATAGCAATTCTTTCAAACCGGTGTAAATAGGCATCCAGATCATCTGTTATCATCAAATGGAGCCATTAATTTCCGTGCCTCACGAGCTTCCTTTTCTGCGCATTCAAACAAGGTAAGCGACTCCTCTCGGCTGAGTCCCAACGCAGTCGCCACTCCCAACAATTTTTTGTAGTCAATGCTCCTGTGACGTGAGAGACCAATTAGATAGGATAATCAATCCTGGCAGGCTCGCTAATATTTTGTCATGGTCTCTATACTAGAAGAGAAACTTGGGCTAGTTGGTGATTCAACATTGTGAAGGAAAAACAGTGCTACAAATGGACGAGGACTAAGGAAGAAAACACGACACGGGCGCTGAACTCGCAACTGAACTTTATTGGAAAAAACACGCACACATATATACAGCAGCTGACTCGGTCACATGACCCTCCATATCGTCTGCGCAGCAGAGCAAACCAGATCTACACAACTAACAACTCATGACGAATCTATGCATTTGTAAGAACAACCGATAAAAAGAACAACACCCCATCTATATAAAAACCTGCATAGCATTCCACAAAAAAAAAAAAAAAAAATGCCTTCGAGTTGCCAGAAAAAAGAGAGCTTCAGTTCCTCGATATCAGACTGCGTTTTCATGAGGAACATTTGTGTTGGCTCTACAAGCCCCGATCCATAAAGGGTATCTTGCCGTTTACCTCAGGTCATTCCAAGATAGTTAAGTCCGGCATTATTTATGCTGCGTTGCAAGCTGCGCTCCAGAAAACGTGCGTGCATGCGTTAAAAGAAAGTTTCATGAGTCAAGTTGAAAGGCTTAAGTCGGCGGGCTACCCTGATGCGGAAATCTTAAGAAGCTGCCAAAATGTAATCAAGTGGGTCAAAGGAGGGAATCACACACGTAGGAAAAAAGAAAGCCTGCGTAATGAAAAGAGACCGGTTGTGGTCCCCTACGTGCATAAGTTTTCTCATGGATTGAAGAATGCGGCGAGTAGGTATGGGGTGCGTGTTGTAATGTCTGCTCCCAACAAGATGTCCTCGATTTGCCCCCGCTTGCATGCAAGAACTTCGGGGGTGAGAAAAACATGTACTTTCTGTCCGGACAGAAAGAAGAAGAGATATGCTCATTGTAAGTCTTGTGTTGTTTATAGGTTGCCATTATCATGCAGGAGGGTGTATATAGGACAATCCGGGCGGTGCGTTAATGTTAGACTAAAGGAACACCTATCATCGTTAACGGCTTCCGGAGGTTTACATTTGCCGGCTCACTGTAGAGGGTGTGGCTGCCAGCCCATGGCGCAGGAAACCACGTGTTTGTTTGGCCATCGGGACAAGTGCACTAGGGAGGTGATGGAAGCATTTTACATTGAAAGGGAAGGGGAAGGGTGCGTGAGCAAACCGTCGGTTGCCCTTGGTGAGAAAGAAGTTAGATACCTGGATTCAATGCTGTCGCGTTAATAGCGTTTATTTTTTTTTTTTGTGGAATGCTATGCAGGTTTTTATATAGATGGGGTGTTGTTCTTTTTATCGGTTGTTCTTACAAATGCATAGATTCGTCATGAGTTGTTAGTTGTGTAGATCTGGTTTGCTCTGCTGCGCAGACTATATGGAGGGTCATGTGACCGAGTCAGCTGCTGTATATATGTGTGCGTGTTTTTTCCAATAAAGTTATGTTGCGAGTTCAGCGCCCGTGTCGTGTTTTCTTCCTTAGTCCTCGTCCATTTGTAGCGCTGTTTTTCCTTCACAATGGTCTCTATAGATGGAAAAAACATGACACAGGAACGTTGTGGAGCACGAAAAATCTTTGACTGAAAAACGCAAATATGAAGAACCCAAGTAGCAAAAAAGGCATGCACAAAACTATAACACTTCCTTAAGCCCTATGTACAAAAAACTAATAGTCATATTTACAGTGCATCACTTGTGACAAACTGTGGCTCCGGTGTCGAGTTGTAAGGCTCGTCACGTTGCTGATGCACGGTCGTCGGCCGCACCGTAGGGTCCCTGCAGTGACAGGTCACCGCAGTGTCATGTCCCCACAGCGACTGTACCACTTGTCCTTTGATGTGCAGCCTACGGGGTGTAGCTGTAGCACATCTGGCACGTCCTCACGAGGATGACGTCGCTGGGCCGAGCTGGACTCCCGGTCGAACCCCGCAGCTCACAGGGCGTTGCTGCGAATACTGGGGTACTTTCTTGCCAGGAGCCCTGCTAGCGGTCATCGGGCGAACGTCGTGCTGCTGCCATCGCTCGTTCCAAGTGCTCTGCGTCCAACCTCTCTCTCCTGGCCACGTTGATTCTCGTGCCCCTGTCTTGCTTCTTCACGTTCTAGTCTTCTTTTTCTTTCTTTCTCCTATACAGTGAAACCTCGGTGATACGATCACAGCTCATACGAATTTCGGGGTGATACGAATTTTTCGTTGGTCCCGGCCAAGGCCCATTGGCCTGCAATGTAATGGAGTACGGTTGTTGCGAACTGATTTTCACCCAGTGACGTTTGATACGAACGTACGCTAACGCTCAGGTATGAAGAGATGCTGTCCGCGCTGTCGCGGAAGACGCGCCAAGCACGTGCGAGCGCGGGAATGCAAGCGTGGACATGCGCGCCGCACCGCCAAATCATCAGAATCACGGTGTAAGAAAAACACTTTTCTTACGGTCAGAATAAACCTTCAGGGACGCGTCACGGCCTCCGAGATTGTGTGCGCAAATTTTTGAGGCTCTTATGTGCCTCCGCGTGCCTTCGCGTTTAGATTACAGAGGACATTAGCGCCATGCTTTTTTTTTCTAACGCGTTGATGCAGGCTGCTGTCGTTGTACTGTGTTTACACGTGCCTGCTTCGTGCATCAACATCCTATGAAAGGTGGACGATGACCAAAAGAAGGCGATGCGGGCTTGTTGGTCTGTCATGGTATTTGGATGTGGGCGCGAAAAGGCACGGACGAAGGGAAGAAGACACACACACAAGGCGAGGACGGTCTTGGCGAAGGAGTCAGGCCTCACAACGTCAAGATCCGCGACCGTTGGTGTCGCACTTGTGTGGGCACGGCCGTAAATCTCCCAAAAAACATCCCTAGCACCTCCGCGATAACAAAATCATAATACAGGATCGTGGTTTGGTAATTTTGTGGCCTTGATCCATCGTGTCAAAGCGCCTCTTTCGTTACTTTCGCTGCAGTACTCCTGTGCCACGCAAAAAAGCATACTGAAATTTGGAAGGGGCTATTGCTGTCGCGGGTCACAACACTCGTGGTTCATTAATTAAATACGCGCGTACGGGCCGTATATTTACGAGTGCTGGTATGATTTCTGACATCTAAAAACTTGACTGACAATCATTCAGGGTTCTTCGTAACGTTGCTGCGGCCCTGAAAAACCATAAATGAAAATGTACCCCAGCTTTCTTTTGTCGCGTGCTAATTTTCCACGCTTTCTGGTGATACGAATTTCGGATGATACGAATATTTTGGGTGGTCCCGTGAGATTCGTATCACCGAGGTTTCACTGCATTTCTTCATTTGGAACACGTTCTTTTACCTTACTCCTTCTTCTTGCTCCTCTTCTCTATATTTTTCCCACAAGTCCATACACTTATTGTTTGACATTTTGACCGCACAAAAAAGACGAGGACAGAGGGAGGTACGACGACACGGGCGGTAAACTTTCAACTCATTTTATTCAGTGAAAGACGTAGCAATATATAGCGAGTTTTGACATGCGCAGACACAGTTACGTCCGCTCATCAGTCTAATGGGGCAGCCACCTGTCCAAGAAAGACATTTCCGATTGAAATAATCTGATAGAGGTGTCACTGACACAATCATCATTTTTCTTTCTAATAAAGTAAGCTTCTAATAGCTCTCGAGCTTTTGATCTTGGCTTCTGCCCAGAATCTTTATCCCTTGAAACCGTGGTTCACACGTGCAGTCTTTACAGTGCGCAGGCAGGTGCGCGAAAACGTCTCCTTTCTTTAACTTTTGCTCGTGTTCCCTGGCTCGATCATTTAGGCACCGCCCCGTCTGCCCTATGTAGGACTTGCCGCACGTCAGGGGGATTTCGTACACGACTCCTGTAGAGCACTTCGCGTACGGCTTTGCATGGTTTTTACCGCAGCCGAGACTTCTTTTAGGTTCACTGGAGGTACGGGGGCAGAGCCGCGCCAGCTTGAATGGCGCCGAAAAAACAAGGGGGACACCATACCTGCCTGCTACCTTCCTTAGGTTGTGGCTGACCTTGTGTATATAAGGCACCACTTCAGGTCTTACGGTAAGAGGAGTCGTCCTCGTCCTTGCCTCCCTCCTCGAACCTTTCACCTTCTGCAGAAGTGTTTCCACCACTGGCGTCACCATCGAGTCAGGGAACCCAGCCGTCTTGAGACGGGAAATCTGATTGTCAAAAGCATCCTGCATTTTGTGAACGCACGACTTCCTGAGAGCCGACTCTAAACAGAGCATAGCAACTCCCCTTTTCACAATCTTTGACTGGGCAGAATCATATGGCACCAAACCCTTCTGTGCCCGAGGAAAATACTGCCAGCAGGCATGACCATGGCCAAAAGAAATGCTTAGGTCCAAAAAACGCAGGGTATTCTCAAGTGGAAGCTCATGAGTAAAAGAAAGACCTTTGCCAAGACGTTTAAACATATCCAGAATGACATCACAGGTGGTTAAGTTCCTTGCTCGTTAAAAACAATTAAAAAATCGTCCATATATCTAAAAACGGTTAAAATGTTTAAAAACGCATTGCCTTTAAAAGCTTCCTCGAGCGCCTTGTCAATGTAACCTAGAAATATATTACACAGTAGCGGCGCAATACACGACCCGATGCAGATGCCACGCTTCTGTAAAAAAAGCTGTTCGTCAAACCTGATAAAAGTGCTATTAAGATAAGTCTCTAAAAGCGTTAAAAAATGTTCCACCGAGATACCAACTGCGTTCTGGAAAGGAATCGAGCCATTTTCGTCAACGCACATCCTAACCGCCCTAAACAGGTCGCTATGTGGGATGGAGTAAAAAAGATCCTCCACATCTACAGAAAAAGCTGGGCCTATGGCCTGGTTGTTCCTAAAAAAGGCAACAACATCATCCGAACTTTTAGTCAAAAAGGGATCGGTAATAACAAGACTCTTCAAACTCTTAAGAATGAAGCGACTAACATGTAGCTGCCAGGTTCCACGCTCGCTAACAATTGTTCTGAACGGAATACTGGGTTTATGTGTCTTCGCCGTGAAGAAAACACTTAAGGCCTTACTCGTAGTGCTACTAATGTCACTGGCTAGTCTATCTAGGTTAAAAGACTTGCACATATTTATAACCTTGCTCTTTACCCTAGCTTCAGAGCTTTTTATAGGTTTATAGGTGTTGCGTTTATAGGTGTTGGGCAGCGTAGACATCCCAGAAGACATGTCCACCTTGCTTGGGAAAGGTCCGAAGTTCAGCGTCGAGGCGCTGGTTCCTGCCCATGAACTGGCTGCTTTAAATAGACGTGTGGCGAAGAAGGCCCCGCAGGAAGACCATGACAGGTGCCTGCTAGAAGGTGTTGACTGTCTTACCAAGAGTGTTTCCTGCCCGTCTTCTAATCGTACTGTATCCGTTATACATAGGACTTTGAATTTTTGTAAGGATAATGACCTTGTTATTTTGGAAGCAGATAAGGAAGGAGGGATTGTAGTCCTTCCGAGAGGGTTGTTTGGCACAAAGGCCTCTGAGGCCTTGAGGAAGAATTTTAAACCTATAAAAAGCTCTGAAGCTAGGGTAAAGAGCAAGGTTATAAATATGTGCAAGTCTTTTAACCTAGATAGACTAGCCAGTGACATTAGTAGCACTACGAGTAAGGCCTTAAGTGTTTTCTTCACGGCGAAGACACATAAACCCAGTATTCCGTTCAGAACAATTGTTAGCGAGCGTGGAACCTGGCAGCTACATGTTAGTCGCTCCATTCTTAAGAGTTTGAAGAGTCTTGTTATTACCGATCCCTTTTTGACTAAAAGTTCGGATGATGTTGTTGCCTTTTTTAGGAACAACCAGGCCATAGGCCCAGCTTTTTCTGTAGATGTGGAGGATCTTTTTTACTCCATCCCACATAGCGACCTGTTTAGGGCGGTTAGGATGTGCGTTGACGAAAATGGCTCGATTCCTTTCCAGAACGCAGTTGGTATCTCGGTGGAACATTTTTTAACGCTTTTAGAGACTTATCTTAATAGCACTTTTATCAGGTTTGACGAACAGCTTTTTTTACAGAAGCGTGGCATCTGCATCGGGTCGTGTATTGCGCCGCTACTGTGTAATATATTTCTAGGTTACATTGACAAGGCGCTCGAGGAAGCTTTTAAAGGCAATGCGTTTTTAAACATTTTAACCGTTTTTAGATATATGGACGATTTTTTAATTGTTTTTAACGAGCAAGGAACTTTAACCACCTGTGATGTCATTCTGGATATGTTTAAACGTCTTGGCAAAGGTCTTTCTTTTACTCATGAGCTTCCACTTGAGAATACCCTGCGTTTTTTGGACCTAAGCATTTCTTTTGGCCATGGTCATGCCTGCTGGCAGTATTTTCCTCGGGCACAGAAGGGTTTGGTGCCATATGATTCTGCCCAGTCAAAGATTGTGAAAAGGGGAGTTGCTATGCTCTGTTTAGAGTCGGCTCTCAGGAAGTCGTGCGTTCACAAAATGCAGGATGCTTTTGACAATCAGATTTCCCGTCTCAAGACGGCTGGGTTCCCTGACTCGATGGTGACGCCAGTGGTGGAAACACTTCTGCAGAAGGTGAAAGGTTCGAGGAGGGAGGCAAGGACGAGGACGACTCCTCTTACCGTAAGACCTGAAGTGGTGCCTTATATACACAAGGTCAGCCACAACCTAAGGAAGGTAGCAGGCAGGTATGGTGTCCCCCTTGTTTTTTCGGCGCCATTCAAGCTGGCGCGGCTCTGCCCCCGTACCTCCAGTGAACCTAAAAGAAGTCTCGGCTGCGGTAAAAACCATGCAAAGCCGTACGCGAAGTGCTCTACAGGAGTCGTGTACGAAATCCCCCTGACGTGCGGCAAGTCCTACATAGGGCAGACGGGGCGGTGCCTAAATGATCGAGCCAGGGAACACGAGCAAAAGTTAAAGAAAGGAGACGTTTTCGCGCACCTGCCTGCGCACTGTAAAGACTGCACGTGTGAACCACGGTTTCAAGGGATAAAGATTCTGGGCAGAAGCCAAGATCAAAAAGCTCGAGAGCTATTAGAAGCTTACTTTATTAGAAAGAAAAATGATGATTGTGTCAGTGACACCTCTATCAGATTATTTCAATCGGAAATGTCTTTCTTGGACAGGTGGCTGCCCCACTAGACTGATGAGCGGACGTAACTGTGTCTGCGCATGTCAAAAACTCGCTATATATTGCTACGTCTTTCACTGAATAAAATGAGTTGAAAGTTTACCGCCCGTGTCGTCGTACCTCCCTCTGTCCTCGTCTTTTTTTGTGCGGTCAAAATGTCAAACAGTAAGCACCAACTAGGCCAAACGCAAGTTCTCCCATACACTTATGACAGCGAGCAATATATGCATTGCGCTTGCACCTGTTAACAATCGTTCGGCATGCAGCAGACCAAGGCCAGACGGTCTCTTTTTTTTTTTTTCGTCTTCTTTCTTCCTTAATACACAGGGGATTGTTGGTGCCAATAGACAAGCAAAAAGTATGAATTAACTGAATTAATGTGATGAAGCATATTGAATTAAACGGCTTTAAAATACAATAAAAACATACTGGGCCAACCAAAAATAACCCAAAGTTTGAATTATCGTGAGTCTACTGAATGATATTCGTGACTCTTGAGTAGTGCTTTATTTTATTCAAAGGCATTCATTGGCCATCCTGCTGATGTGCCCTATGCCCAGTGCCCAGTGTGACTGGCATTTTCTGCGGTAGTTCAGGGTGTGCACGTGGGCCATTTGACAGCAGTGACCTGCGCTCACCAGTTTGTACAGCATGCAGCAGCCTTTGTGCACTTGCACAAGTCAAATTCGTAGGCCTTTGTGCACTTACAATGGCAAGTTGTGCAGCTGTCGTGCAATCTTTTTGTAGCCAAAGTGCTGCTGTTCTTCTCTCTTGTTGGTGCGGAAATAATTTTTTTGTTTCTTGACCACAAGGAGTCGACCTGTATTCTTGTCTCACAATATATTGGCAATGCAGCCAAGTCTCGGCATGGTTTTGGAGCTAGATCACCAGTGTCTGTGAAGATTTAGTCTGCTTTTGTCTTGGCATGTCTCCTGCCACCAAGTGTTTTGCCACGTACTTGCCACATGTGGCTCAATTGTGACACACCAACTCACAGCTGGTTCAGTCAGAGTGAACCTGCCGCCACACTTTGTCATCATTACCAACTTGTTCCTTCACAAGGGTAAACAAGAGGGTGTCTGCATTGCTGGTTGATGCAGCAGAGACTTACATAGCACTGGCATAACTGGCTTCTCGGAAACATGCCAAACAGCATTGATTGGATTCAAAGTTGTCTTTTTAGCTACCTTTAATGTAATTCATCAGATGATGTTTAAGTTTACCATTGACAGAGCAGTTTGATTCTAGCCAGCTCGTTTGTGTTCAAGAGCAGGCAACAGTTTATGGCAGACTAGCACAGCATGATTGCATTCCTGATTGAGCCTCCACTTGGCTGCTAACACATTGTGAGACAAGGCCGGGAAAAAAGGAAAAGCCTGTACAGTTGTAAGCTGACTGTAGACGAAAGGAAAATCTGCATTCATTTGTCACAAACACTCGCAGCAACTGCATTCTCATGCAGTCGACTGGCAAGGCACTTTCAAAAACTGGCTCTCAAAGTACATCCAAGAGGCTTAATTGACAGAAATCATCATGCCCGGTCCTGTTAGGTGAACTATTAGTGGATAGCTCATTCCTTTCATGCTGCTGCGAGGGCAGATGTTTTTCAGCCAATGTTGGGACATAACACCCTCCACATGGTATGCAGGGCAGTGAGAACCTGGCTGCCAGCCTGGAAACCTTGCTGGTGGAAGGCCAGCGGTTGCGGGGTGCTGCCCACTGGCGACTGCTCGCCGAGGGAGCCCCTCCCCTGGTGGGGGAAGAGCCACAGCTGGCCGAGGTGACTTATGGGGGGACCCCCTCTCTGGCTGACACCGAGAGCTTTGTCTCTGCTGAGGGAACGCCCGATGTGAGCACTTTATCTGAAACCTCATTTATTAAACATTTACTCGTTACGTAGGCTGTTGTGAATAAACCCCCTTGTATTACTCGACTGTATAAAAACAGTTCAATGAATGGGAAAAGCAAGGTGGGCAATGACAGAGTGGCCACATTGAGCTCTTGGAAGCTTCGAGATTGAAGTGTCGAGTTGGGGTTGTTGGTACATAATTCTGGCGCACTGCAGCGCAAAAAACACAACAGACGGAACACGAATGACGACGATGAGTGCTGAATTTGCAACAACCTCTATTGGAAAAATTGCACATATATTTATACCGTCCGATGCAGACGTCATCCACTACACATGCGTGGGAACGCCAACTCTTTATGAGTTAGTTGTAGGCACGGCACGCTTACACAACTCTCCCCCAGATATGAAATGTGTTCTGCTTCTATGATTTCTCAGGTGATTTGCGTTTTGCTGTTCTTAATGATGGACGTGTTATTTAGCTCGGGTGCGCAATCCGGACAGGTTATACAATGGCTGGCTAGGAAACCTTCAACATTCTTTCCGTCACGCGCATTTTTTACATTGTTCCATCCTATGGCTACTCCTTTTTCTTATATAAACAACATAGTAAAAGACATCTTCGTCAAAATAAAACTGTACGCAGACGACTGTGTTCTCTACACGGAGGTTAATGATCAATCGGATCAGGTGTTGTTAAACAATAATTTTCAGCGTGTTGCTTCATGGTGTCTGCGGTGGCAGATGTGTATAAACTTCGACAAGACTGTTTTTATGAGGCTAATCGAAAGAAAAAGCCCTTAATGTTTGCGTATAATTTTAACAATGTCATTTTGCCTGAGTTGTCCGAATACAAATATCTTGGGTTATGGATATCAAACAGTCTTAAATGGGATAAACACATCCGTTACATTACATCTGTCATACGACGATTCATTCTCAGACAGCGACGTCTTAAACAGTCGAGGTAGCACCGGCAGAACACGAAGGTAGATCGCGCGCACAGCAACAACAGACGTGGAAGCTCTTCTTTCTCTTCCTCGCTACAGTGGCCCCGGGAGTGAAAAGAAGCCATCCTGGCGATTAAGGTGCAGGTAGGATCAAAGGGTCGTAATATGGCTTGAGTCGGCTGACATGCACCGTGTCACGACCGCGATGTCTGAGGTCGTGGGATGGCGTCACAGGTTCAACGACGTAGTTGACAGAGGATGTGTGGTCAATTATACGGTAAGGGCCATCATAACGGGCCAGAAACTTCGTTGAAATTCCAGGGCTATGTGGTGGGACCGACAACGAAACGAGTGAACCGGTCGCAAAATGTTGTGTAGACAATTCGTTGTCATGCCGGAGCTTTTCGCGACCTTGAGCGGCGGTCGTAAATGTACGCGCTAGCTGCCTACAGTCCTCTGCGTATTTGGCTGCTTCGGACACCGCTGTGCACTCGGAAGTGTCGGGTCGGTACGGAAGCAATGTGTCCATTGTGCAAGAGGGCTCTCGTCCATATAGTAGAAAGAACGGCGAAAAGCCAGTGGTAGCTTGTGTGGCAGTGTTATAAGCATATGTTACAAACGGCAAAACAGTGTCCCAGTTGCTATGATCCAAGGCGACGTACATGGTCAACATGTCGCCGAGAGTACGGTTGAACCTCTCCGTCAAGCTGTTCGTTTGCGGATGGTAGGCTGTAGACTTGTGGTGGACAGTGTTGCATGCCGCGAGAAGGGCTGTATTACTTCGGAAAGGAACATGCACCCTTTGTCACCGAGAAGTTTGCGTGGTGCTCCATGTCGAAGAACGGAAGTTCCGCAAAATGAAGAATGCGACTTCGCGCGAAGTAGCGGCTGGAAGTGCTGCGGTCTCGGCGTAGCACGTGAGGTGATCAACTCCTACAATTATCCATCGGTCACCCGAGGAGCTGCAGGGAAGAGGACCATATAGGTCTATGCCGGCGCGATCAAAGGGACGAGTTGGGCAGGGCAGCGGTTGTAACTCGCCAGTAGGCCGCTGGTGAACTTTTCGTCGTTGACATGCTGTACAAGCTCGAGCGTACTGGCGGACGAAGCGATACATTCCAGCCCAGTAGAAACGTTGTCGTAGCCGAGTATACGTCTCCAGCTCACCGGCGGGACCGTTATGAGGAGCAGCATGAAAATATTCGCATATTTCAGAACACGTGCCGGGGAATCACGAGTAGCCACTTGCGACCGTCGGGTAAATAGTTTCGCCGGTAAAGGATGCTGTCATGCACAGCAAAGTGAGCGGATTGGCGACGAAGCGTTCGAGAAGAAGGTGTGGTGTTTGGATCGTCGAGGAAGTTTATTATAGCTGAAAGGGATGGATTCTTTCACTGCTCGACCAGCATGTTTGCGACGTTGATGGCGGACACGGATGCAAGGGACATTGATGCGGAGGCCACATCGACAGGTATTGGCGATTGGGAAAGCGCATCGGCGTCAAAGTGCTTCCTGCCCGATTGGTAGACAACGCGATGTCGTGTTCTTGTAAGTGAAGCGCCCAACGCTTGAGCTGTCCTGACGGATCTTTTAACGAGGACAGCCAGCAAAGGGCGTGGTGGTCGGCAACAACGTCGAAAGGCGACCATAGAGGTATGGACGAAATTTGACGAATGCCCAAATGATGGCTAAACATTCTTTTTCTGTGACAGAGTAGTTTCTTTCTGCCTTCGGTAAAGTACGACTGGCATACGCCATATCGTACTCGTCGTAGCCGTCTTTCCGTTGCGCTAGGATTGCACCAAGTCCGATGCCGCTGACATCCGTATGTACTTCTGTAAGCACTGTGGGGTCGTAATGACGAAGGATCGGTGGTGAAATTAGTAGGCGGCGTAGTTGCTCGAAGGCTTTGTCGCACGAGGTTGACCACGCGGAGATGCTGTTGCTTGCGGTAAGCAAATTGGTCAGTGGCGCGATGATGCTTGCAAAATTGCGTACAAAATGCCGAAAATAAGAGCAGAGCCCTATGAAGCTGCGGAGTGCGTTAGGAGTAGTGGGCTTTGGGAACTCTGCGACCGCGCAAAGCTTGGTGGGGTCAGGAAGAACACCATACTTTGATACAACGTGCCCTAATATTGTTAACTTACGGGCAGCAAAACGGCACTTTTTGATGTTCAGTTGGAGGCCTGCTGAGGAGAGGCAGGTCAGTATCTCACCCAAGCGAATGAGGTGCATTGGAAAATCGGCCGAAAACACGACGATGTCATCAAGATAACAGAGACATGTTTTCCACTTGTAGTTGCGAACGCTCGAAGGTTGCGGGCGCGTTGCACAGGCCGAAAGGCATGACGGTAAATTCGTACAAACTTGCAGATATGACGAAAGCGGTCTTTTCGCAGTCATTTTCAGCCATGGGCACTTGCCGATAGCCCGTGCGTCGATCCAGAGATGAGAAGTACTCTGCTCCTTGTAAGCAGTCGAGGGCATCATCTATCTGAGGTAAGCGGATAGACATTTTTGCGAGTGGTCTTATTCAGCTGACGATAATCAACACAGAAGCGGATTGACCCGTCCTTCTTGCGTACTAGCACCACAGGAGACGCCCAAGGACTGTGGGAGGTGCGAATGACGCCACGCTGCAGCACATTGTCGACTTGCTTGCTAATTACCCGTCGTTCGGCGGCTGACACGCAGTATGGGCGCTGGCGTAATGGAGGGTGGGAACCTGTGTGGATGCTGTGAGTGATGCTCGTCGTACGTCCCAAGGATGGTTGGTTGCAATCAAACGATGACCGAAAATTCTGAAGGAGGGCGAGGACTTGGCAGCGGTATGGATTGGGCAGATCGGCGTCCAAGGCGGCTTCAAGAACGTCTGACGACGGCGGAGACAGTGATGGTGAGATGCAATGCTCGGAGGAAGTAAGGGCATCGAGCTGATAACAGGGCGTGTCGTCGGAAGTCTCAAGAATGTGAATTGTGTCAGTGGGCTGAACGCGACCAAGTGATTCTCCACGCAGTAAGGTTACGGGGTGCTTAAACGGATTGCAGACAAGCATAGATGATAATCGGGACGCGGTAGTGAGAACGGCAAACGGGAGAGGTAGAGCCTTCTGACGCAGAAAAATAGGCGATGGCGTAAAAAGTGCGGTGGCGTCTGTCGCACCGGAGCATAATACGGGCACAAGGACCGACATTTTGGGCGGTACTTCCGTGTTGGATACAACAGTGAGCTTTGCGGCTTTAGTTGCAGAAGGGTCGGGCAATACGGATCCAGAGAGTGGCGAAAAGCGCCACTTTGGCTCCGGAACAGTCTATGATGGCACGATTTTGCGACAAGAAGTCCAAACTGAGGATGATTTCATGGGAAAATGAAGACAGCACGAAAAGTTCGACAACGTATACAACGCCTTCGATGACCATTCTTGCGGTGCATGCAGCACGCGGTGCTACATGCTGCGTACTTGCAGTGCACAGTAGATGCCATATAGCAACGGGGTGACCTTATGCAGTTTTCTACAAAGCTTCTCGTCTATGACAGAAACGGCAGCCCCAGTATCAATAAATGCTATTGCGGCAGTTCCTTCAACTATAACGTCCAGTAAATTGCGCGGCGACTGTGCAGGCCTTGTAGAAGTCGCGAAACTTGCAGTTCGTGCCTGTAGAACTGCAGCAGCTAGTTTCCCTTGCTTGGCGACTGGTGACAACATAAGGGCGAAGGCGAGCGACGACGAGGGGAGGGGGATCGATGGTTGGCGAAAGGACGTCGAGGTAGCGGCGAAAAGTCTGGGTTGGAACGCATGGCATTACTGGTATCATCATGCGAATAGCCGTATCCAGGTATTGCAACAGTTGGATTAGCAGAAGGCATGCGATGATTGCAGAAGCGTGCGACGTGGCCGGCGAAACCGCAAGCGAAGCATATGGGCCGGTTGTCATGGGTGCGCCAGGGGTTCTGAAAATGGCTTCGAGGTGGAACTTAGGGCGACAAAGGAAGTGGAGATGTTCGTGGTCGCATTGCGGCAGGAAATGCGATGGTTTGATGCGTAGGTCGCACTGCGACTGCAGCATAATTCAGAGGTGCAGTTACGGGAGCGAATGGTTGAGCCAAAGGTAGCGACTCGGCAAGCTCCTCGCGGATGGCCCTCCTGATGGGATCAGCCAGAGGTGTGGCAGGCTGTACAGGGCGATCGCGGCGCGCCACCTCTTCATGAATGAAGTCCTTAATCTGGCCGGAGAGTGACATATCGGACGCCGGGTTGGCGGCAAGTGTGAGACCCGAGAGCAAGTTGGCGGGTGCAATAGCGCTGCGTGCAAGGACCCTTTGTCGACGCAACTCATCGAAGCTCTGGCAGAGTGTGATGATGGCCGCGACAGAAGTAGGGTTTCACAGAAGAAGCATCTGGAATGCGTCATCCTCGAAGCTTTTGAGGACGTGCCTCACTTGGTCTTCTTTGCTCATGGAGGAATCGACGCAGGCACAAAGGTCCACGACATCCTCTGTGTAGCTGGTGTCAGTCTCACCAGGCAGTTGAGTGCGTTGGCGTAGACTTTGCTCAGCGCGGAGCTTTCTCAAGGTGGGGCGGCTGAAGACTTCCGTGAACGCTGTCTTGAAAGCGGACCAGGTCTGTAGTTGATGCTCATGATTGTGGAACCAGAGGTTTGCAACGTCAGCGAGATAGAAGATGACACCACGTAGTTTGGCCGGGTCATCCCATTTGTTGTGCTCGCTGACGCGCTCATAGATCGAAAGCCAGTCTTCTGCGTCAGTCTCACCTGCTGCGCAAAGAGGGGCCGCGGCTTCAGGCTGATTGTCGACAGCGTTGGTCATAGTGTTTGAAACAGCTGGCAACGTTCGGTTGTGAAGTTCCTGCTTGAGGCCAGGGATTTCAGCAACCTCCACCAGATGTCGTATGACGATTTATTATTAGACAGCGACATCTTAAACAGTCGAGGTAGCACCGGCAGAACACGAAGGTAGATCGCACGCACGGCAACAACAGACGCGGAAGCTCTTCTTTCTCTTCCTCACTACACATCTAATGGTTACAGAAAATTATTCTGTGTATTTAAGGAGAACACTAACTCTGGCTACCCCTGCTGTAAGAAAATTAGCATACAAATTCATTCTCCTACCAGTCTTAGACTATGCTGCTATAATATGGCACCCCTATACAAGGGCTAATATTCTCAAGCTAGAAAATGTCCAGAAGAGAGCCATGCAGTTTATTTATAACGATTTTAGACGCAGCTCAGTGACTGAACTACAAGCTCACGCTAAGCTAACCCCTTTATGCAAAAGAAACCGCTCATCACGTCTGAAATTCTTATATCAATTAGTGAAGGGGTACTAAACGTGGATGTTAGCGAATGGATTTCGTTTTCTTCCGGTTATTCAACGCGCCAAAGGCATGGACTAACAATGACACCTTTTCGTTCTCATAATGATTCTTTCAAGTATTCTTTTTTTCCGCAAGCAGTCAGAGACTGGAATAACCTTAGTAGCTACATTATTCAAGCAGATTCTTTGTCAGCATTTTCATCTCTTCTTGATGACTAAACATAATTGACTATATTCATAGCGAATGTGTGTATTATATGTGTGTTGCCTGTTCCTCTATATCTTTTGCGCATTTGATAATGCTTTGTTTAATGACTGAACCTGAATTTGTGTTTTTCTAGTGTTTTTTTTACTGTAACCTTTGCATGTACATATATTCTGAGTGCCATTATGTTGTATTTTCTTTCATGTACTGTATTCCACCCTGCTAAAATCCCGATAGGGGTTGCAGTACCGATAAATAAAAATAAATAAAAAATAAATGCTCCCATAGCCTATCATTGACGCATCTCCCAGTTTGGCCAACGTATACTTTTCCGCACTTTAAAGGAATTTTGTACACCACACCTTCTGCGCATTCAACAAAGGGCCGCCTGTGCTTTGTGCCACAGACCTGCTGCTTCTTTGCCTCTGGGTCGGTCATTCTGAAGTGGTATTCACGGCACCACACAGGCTGTCTAAGCTCTGCAGAATGACCGACCCAGAGGCAAGGAAGCAGCAGGTCTGTGGCACAAGGCACAGGCGGCCCTTTGTTGAATGCGCAGAAGGGGTGGTGTACAAAATTCCTTTAAAGTGCAGAAAAGTGTACATTGGCCAAACTGGGAGATGTGCGTGACGGAAAGGATGTTGAAGGTTTCCTAGCAAGCCGTTGTATAACCTGTCAGGATTGCGCACCCGAGCTAAATAACACGTCCGTCATTAAGAGCAAAACGCAAATCACCCGAGAAATCATAGAAGCAGAAGTTGTGTAAGCGTGCCGTCCCTACAACTAACTGATAAAGAGTTGGCGTTCCTACGCATGTGTAGTGGATGACTTCTCCGTTGGACAGCATAAATAGATGTGCAGTATTTGCAATAAAGGTTGCTGCAAGTTCAGCGCTCGTCGTCGTCGTCGTTCGTGTTCCGTCTGTTGTGTGTTTTCTTGTGCTGCAGCGTGCCAGAAGCTCCGAGACTATCGTCGTTGTGTCAGATATTTGTGGATGCACACTTTGAAGAAAACAAAAGGCCTTGTAAAGGTTACTAAATGAAATATGTCAGTGCCGTATTTATTGAAATCTAAGGCGAGCTTTCATTTCACAATCTTTCGGCTCAAAGGCACCCCTGCCTTGTACGTGAACAGGGGCTGTTTCAATATGGCAGAAGAGCCATGATTCTGGGAGTCCAGATTTTAAACGAGAGTCCAAATTGTAGCAGTGATAAGGGTGTGGCATAGTGCATTTAGTGCATTTTTATCATGTCTTGGCCCGATCGGGATCGTATTTCTCAGCCACAATTGGTTCTTTTTAATTTTGCGGCTTGCACAAATGAGCCCTTATCACTCAAGGAACTTGACTTTGCTTGGGCTTGTGCGTAATAAAAAGTTCACTGTTTGTGCCACATCACTAACGTAAAGCATATGCTGTTGATCGTTATTGTCAATAAGCTCTCGAGAGAACAAACTGTAAGCTTGCCACTGGCATTCTGGAAAGTAGCACTTACAGGGATGTGTTTATTTTATATCTCAATTTTTTTCCAGGAATGAAGTAGATCGGAGTTCGTGTCCATCGCCGACCAATGTTTCATTTGTTGTCACACTAGCCCCGATTAATCCCTTCTGTGTTGCGGATGTGCTATAGCACACACTTAGTCCTTCAGACATCTGCATTGGAACACGGATACCGAAGAATACGAGCAGTATGCAAACATTAAAGCAGCGGATTGGTAAATGACAGTGAAGAATGATATTCATTCTAAAAAGACAGGGCGTGCAAACACGGACACAAGAAAGAAGTCAGGACACCACAAACACCGACTAACAACTGAAGAGACGCACAACGGCTGAAAAGAAAGAAGGCACGAAAACTTATCTGCGCATGCCCATGCAACAGGCGAACCTATCAATCCGGCACGCGTGGCGGTCTACGTGGAAGATAACTGTTAAGGCATTTGATTTCATCTTTATGCAAGTTAATCGACGGTTGGCTCACGCATGCGCTACCACTATTCTCGATATGCCATGCTTCAATCATTAGGCGCGTTTCTTCGTTTCTATGACGGTACAACACTGCGCATTCATCGAATTTTGGCGTGCACTTACAATCTCGACAATGTAAAGATAGATTAGAATGTGAGCCTCTTGTTAGCGATCTCTTATGTTCCAACAACCTCTGGTTAATGCATCGGCCCGTTTGTCCTATGTAGAAGCGGCCGCAGCTGAAAGGGACCTTATACACCACACTCGTACGGCAATCAGTGAATTTGTTGGTGCGTTTTACGAAACAAATATCGGTCCGCTTCCTGTCTTTTACTCGCTCATTCTTCCTCTGCACAGCGGCACAAATCTTACCTAGCTTATTGGCAGCCGTGAAAACAACATTAACGCCGTATCTACTTCCTACTTTCTTTAGCCTGTGAGATACGCAATGAATGTACGGTATACCTACGACACGTTCCTTCCAACCTACAAGCGTAGACTTTAAATACATGGAAAGGATTTCTAGAAATGCCCCGGTAGAAACACCACATTTATCGGTGAAAACCGTCTGGTGCGCTTGTTCATTAATACATTCATTAACACAATTTAACAAGTCCTCATGCGGCAAAGAATAATACAGGTCTTCAATATCCATACTAAAAGCTTTACAACAGCCGGGGTTCTCCTCTGAGAGGAACTGAACTAGCGCCTGAGAATTGCGCATACGAAAAGGGTCTGAAAAACTTAAAGAGGTTAAGGTGACGCTACCACCGTCGCCATCTTGCGAGTAGTTTCTGCTTGAGCCACCAGAAGACGGCACTAAGTCACGTTTGGAAAAAAAGGGAGGAAAATGCACTCTCCGCCGTCGCATGCGGCAGCGAAGAGCCTGTTCCTGCTGCAACTAATCCATTCTTTTCGGGGGTGCCGCTGCTTCCATAATCTCCTTTGAAACGTTTCAAATGTGCGTGACGCCCCCCCCCCCCCCCCATGCTCCACAACAACAATAGCAACAAAAAAAGGCACGGACCCGAGAGCCTTTGTACTCCCGTGCAACTGTCCAGAAAAGAGGTGCCCCTCTCTCTCCTGATAACGTATAACTATTTACAATAGAACGGTTAGGCGCTGAGCCGCGCTGCCGCAAGGGTTGCTGGAAATAATGCTTTGGTTTCTGAACCGACTCTTTCTCTTCGTCGCTAAAAAAGGGTAGAAAACCGTTCGTTTGTGCAGTAACTTCTCAAGGAAGTTCTTCAGTGGTCCTGAACACCGGCAGTGTTGGGTCGCGTGGAGCAGCCCCGACCTTGTGCACGTGCATAGTAATTATAGATTTCTCAACTGTCACCAGCTTTGGTTCGAGTGTAAATGTAGTGTGGGTGTCGCGCATGGTCCGCTTGATACTTATGTCGCTACATTCAGAAGCTAGCCAGAAAGCTCCTTTCCAATACTTCCTGGCTATCATTACACAAAGCCCCCTTTTCGTGCCTTGCAATGAGCCAAAAATGGTGATATTATATGCATGAACGAAGGAAGGGCTTTGCCTTTTTGCCAGCTAAAACACCATGAGCCTCATGCATCCCTAAACACGTGTATGGTGCGCCGCTTCCTTTTCCTCTGTTACGAAGCTATTTGAAATCTTCAAGAATGTGAATGGGGATTAGGGTGACATCAGCCATGTTGTGGTGCAAGCGTGGCGAGCAGGCAGAGAGCGGAAGAGGAGATCAAGCAACGCGACATGAATACTTGGAGGGCGCACTCACAAACATACACGAACACACTGCTCATCTTTAGCCAAACGTATGAGAGGTATTTTTTTTTTCAGCTATAAAACGAGTCCTCCTAGCACCGCAGCGAAGAGCACAAGTCGTAACACAGATGCGAATTGCGTCCTTTTGGGAGTATTGAATAATAAAATGTGTAAGGGCTCTTTCTCGGCGAAACCCAGCCTATCTGTATAGGCCGAAAGTCGACACCCGAAAACTAGCTCAGCTTTCCGAAGAGGCTCTCCAGTAAGGCTCACGGAAGCGATCGTTTTTGTACTAAAATTTTCATTTCTTCCCGCAGGTTGGCTGCTATTGGCAAAGTTGGGCAAACTTATGCGAAGCAGCCAAGTGTGCAGCTATAGTACAGAACTCAATCTATGCATTGCTTGTACTTTCAGTGCCGGCCAAAATTTCCCGATATGCATTATTATCAGTTGTCTACGTAGCAACAATATAAAGTAAGAAATAAATAGAACAGAACACAAAGAGAGACGGCAGTTGAACGAAGAGCGCATTCAGTGCGAAATCTCCACCGAAGTGTCAAGAAGGTTGATCCTGAAAAGGCCTTTTTTTTTTTTTTTTGCTGGCTTTCTTGCTTCTGCTAGAGGTGGTGGATGTCGCCGCATCCTTTTTCCCCGTCTTAGCACAGTACACACGGTTGGGAAAGTTTAGAGTCCTCATCAAGCGCGAAACGTGCCCGTCGCCGTCTACACGAGTGCTACAAAAAAAAAAAAATCATTGGTTGACGTCCCCTTAGACGTCACAGATCACGAAAATTTTTGTCATCGTGACGTCATCACATGACATCGCTGCTTGGTCAAAGGTGGGCAGATCCCCGAGGAACTGACAAACCGCGTGAGGTGCGGAAAGCTTTCGGTGGGGTAGGGGGGGGGGGGGGGGGGAGGGGGAGAAAGTCGACTGAGAAGAAAAAAAAGGCGGCTTTGGCATTCGAATCCTGTTAGTCAAATGCAGAAGGGACCTTGAGAGTTTTATTTGGATAGATATTTCGCACACCCCCTGCGCACTTGCCGGGCTTTCGCGAATGCGACGGCGCACCTTTCAGAACCTGATCAGTTCGCGCACATGGTACTGGAGATCTTTTCATTCGTTGCAGAGCCGCCGCACAGTGGTGTGGTAAACGAAGTGATCACATAAAGCGGTTGCTTTAGGAAATTCGCACACGCTCAACGATGCGAGCACTCATAGTGCCAGCATATGGGATGACCATAGCGAAAACTCACGAACAGATTTTTTTTTTCACGTTTCGCCGCCAGACATTTTTGAGATGCGACAGAAGCCCCAGAGCACGCAACTAAGCGCAAGGGTTTCAAAAAAGGCGCCCGCGGCTTCGCATAGAATAATTTTTTGTTACTTTGCTAAATAGTACAGAGACTGGACTGGTCTCAAGCATTATTTTTTCTCTTGAGGCACCCTATGTGGTCACTTTGAATTGAAACTTCACCGTGGAACAAAAATTCTATACAGTAGACTCCCGTTAAGACGAACTCGAAGGGACTGCGGTCATCTGTTCGTCTTATCAGGAGTTCGGCTTATCAGAAGTGCCCCCAAAAAGAGAGATGCTAACTGGCCAAGTGCATCTAAATATGTTACATGAAAACACTGAATGGAGTAGACTTACAATGGGGGCAAAAAGACAAGAAAAAGCATTTATTCGGCTCAGCTTGATGAAAACTATGCCTTGAAGTATAGTATTTAAACAAATCGTACGGAGCATCTGATTTCGCGGGTTCAAAAATAAAAAATTTCATGAAGATACTGCTACCACATTTTAATGATAAAACTGTAGCACGCTCCTGTGTTGACAATTACAAAAAAAAGAGAGAGAGAGAGAAGCACAATTTTCCTTCAAATAATGTAAATTTATTGTCCTGGCAGTTCCTTTTCTTCTGTGAGCCTGTTTTGCTGGCTCGAAGATCACTTCTGGATACGCCTCGGTCGCGTGCTGTTGCCTTGACAAAGTCATGATACGCTGAGTTGCTTAAGAAAGTCTGCAAGGTTTTCTTCGAGGATCGGATATTGTCCCGTTTTCGGCCCGTAGTAACTTTTCCTGATCGACGTGTAGCTGAAGATATCCCATTGCGCCATTCACGGTCACAAGCCTCGCGTACAGGAAAAAGACACGACGCTGCTATATTCAGCGTGCGAAATAGCCCTCCTTTGTCGTGCACTTCCATAATCAAAATGGCTCATCACAATTTGCACTTCACGGGCAACAGATACAACGCGCACAGGTCCTACGCTCGACCGCCATTGTGTGATGGCGATGACAATGCACCTGACCCCTCTGACGGGACGTGGTTTCGTACTCGATTGTAATGCACAGACAGTTTTTGTTCCCGTTGTCGCTTTCTCTCTTTTTTTTTCTTTTTTCCCTTCACTCCCCTTGCGTTTGCCCCTCTCAGCAAGCTCTTGTGTTCTTCTGATCTCCTTTGTACTCCAGCTGGGAAATTGAAGGGGGGGAATACAAAAGGACGCAATGGCTTGGGGGTCTAAGTTGTATATCCCCCTAATCTTTTTGTTGCTTTCTTTGTTGATAAAGCCCGCAGCTCCCCCACCCACAGGCTGGGGGTGAGGGGGATACCGGCTTTATCCGCTGACCGTTCTTTTTCGTTTTCGCGATTTGCTTCGCGTCCGTCTTTGCTCCGGAAAGCGCTTCTTTTTTGCTTTTTCTCGGTCGCCTCACTGCCCCACCAAGACTGCAGTGTTCGTTTCGCAGAATCGCCAGTGTTGTCGATCACTGCGAAAGTTCGTCTTAACAGAAGAGTACAGTCAGGTGGTTCGTCTTAAGCGAATTTTTTTTGCATTGAGTCTATGGGAAACCAAACGAACGGTCCCGTGTTGTTCGGCATAAGCGAGAATTCGTCTTAACCGAGTTCGTCTTAACGGGAGTTCACTGTATTTGGCGGGGGGGACAGGCGGCTCACACATATGCCTAACTCAGGGGATTATGGCTGCACCCAGTGAGCTCTCGTTGAAAAGGTCCATCGGAGGGGCACGCTTGAGCGCATCTATGTTTTCTGCGAAAGCCTGATTTACTAGGTGTCTATGGCGGCCGATGCCGGCGATACTGAGACTGTAAATGAGCTACGTCGCGCTCTCTGGCCTGTGAAGGGGGCCTAGAAAATAAGACGTCACATGATCTACGTGAGCAAAAGGATTATGTGCTAAATTTAGTTTTGCTAGAGGTTGTTAGTTCATATAGCATTGGCCTCGAGATCTTCGAGTGGCGCCCTCTCGCGTGTGACGTCGGAGCGGGGACTCCGCTTTCAACCGCGCTGCAGGAGCCGCTGCTCCTGTATGCGGATCGTCTGCTTCAGGCGGGAACTTTGTCGCACGAACAGCCTCGCGACGGTCAACTAACGCCTGCAACGAATGTTTTCGATTGTAATCTTGAACTTGTTTTAGTTGCGTCCCAATCGACGGGGCCAAGAAATCCCCCGGATGGCCGACGAGTGCGCTGATGCCAGCAACCGCATTGCTGGTGAGAAAGTGACACTATGTGTGAGTGTTCTCGCTTGTTATCTTGTTTCCGTCATGCGATAGTAATTAGTTTGGTGTTTCTTTCGATATTTCAGTAAGCGTGCTGTTCTCCAGCATCTACAAGTATGTATATAAAGCTTGTGAAAGGTCACGGTGCCTCATCGAGGGCGAAGCGGTGTACGATGCAGGCCACGTTGTTGAATATGCGGTCGAGGCCGTCAACGGAGATCGCATCACCGTCGCAGCTCTCGTCCTGCAAACACGTGCGCAAGTGCCGCCTTTTTGCACACCCCCCTGCCCATGATCGCAGTTTGTCCCGTAATGTTGGTTCAGTGAGAACGATATTACGTCGCAGTTCATATAAATACCGCACAGGGCCGTCGCATGGGTATTAGAATATAACAGAAAGTTAATTGCCGATTATACCACGCACAGGGTCACAGAGATTAGCGTGGCAAAGGCAAGCTGGGTCCAGTTTCACACCACGCAGCCTAACGAAAAGCTTAAAGAGCTCTGCTTTTAAATGTGACTGCACTGCCTCAGGTCAAAACTTTTAGAGAATGTGCACTAAACAGCGGCAACAGGTTTCGCTTATGACTTTATGATAAGCAGTCCGCTAGGCGCGCGCTTGCCTTCATCAGTAAAATACGTATGTACACCATCCAAATGCAGCCGTAGTCTCAAATATCCTGCGCCGCTCAGCTGAGCCCACGAGGCGCGCTTACGTGCTGGGTGATTCGGAGGCCGCGTCGTCGGCTCCTTTTCTAGGGGCCTTCACGGCAGGTTGTGGGACGGCACCACACCTGGTTAAGTCGCCTATGTTTATAGCCTGCGTGCAATAAACGGCTTAAGTGTTGGCGAGGTGCTTAGACATGGTCACAAGCTTACCTAAGAGTGGCGCGTACGGTGGGTAGCAGAAGTCACTGTCCGCGAAGTGCTTGCTGCACACTGTCGATGAAGGCATGGGGCGCATTCCCGTTCTGAGCTTGACAATCCACCCCTTCTTCAGCTTCGGGTCCTTAGGGTAGTTGTGAAAGCTAACGCCTTTTTCACGAGTGGACGAAGTACACTGAGGCACAGAGCAGTACTTTACCATTGCGCAGCGCTCGCCGCGGAGACAAGCGGCCGCAGCTCTAAGAAACAAAGAGCTGTAGTTCTAAATGAACGTTAAAAGCAGTCCCATGGTTGTTCGAACAGCGTCAATAGCCACCATACGCAAGATAACCAATTGAACTGCTTTTTTGTTGAGGTACCACAACGGTGGTTTCAACACGGCGCTGGGCCTACGTAGCAGACGAAAGCGCGCGAATCCCCGCTCTGACGTCATACAGGCGCCGTTCGCAGCGCCGCCATCGGTCGCCCACCAGGCCAATAGCATAAATTGTGCGCGTGTTGTCTATTTCACGCAGTCCAAGCTTTATTCCTGTGTTTCCAAACTTCAGTAGGCGTCGGGACGCGTCCCGTTCGTTTTGCTGCGCGCGGCTGGGAACGCTAGAGTTCACGCAGCCATCTGCACTTTTCGCTGGAGTCGGGGAAATATGGCTCGCTAACTGACGGCTTGCAAAATAGTTACTGTGCATACGCGAGCAAGCTTGTTTTCCACACGAAAGCCTCAACCACAGACTAGCAGACGAATATTTTTTTCCCATTTACCACTAATCCCTGTCTTTCCCTTCTTTCGTTTTCCCCTTTCTCTCAGTGGAAGAGGAAACTTACAATGATGCGTGACATTCCTGAAGTACGTTTTGAGAAGCCTTGGTGCTGATCCTGCACCTTCGTATGAATGTGGAGGGGTGTACACGCTTAGAGCGAGAAAAACAGTCAGGGAAGGAGAAGTTTTACAGATGTTTGCAAAGTGGGCGCCAGATGCAACACCCTCTACGACGGAGTTGCTTTGTCGGCACTTTCGGAAAACTGGAGACAGCATGAACGAATGGATTCGCAGCGCGCCGTTGAGTACACAACGAGCGCATAGCAATGGGCATTTCTGAGAACGCGTGCTTCACTCCCGTCGTAGTGTGATGACGTCAATTGAGGCCTCATCTAGTCTAGAGGGTGTTGGCCAGGGTCGCTCACTATTTTGCAAAGTGTCAATGGGCCTTTTTCAGGTCCGAACAGCGCCTCCAGTGGAGATCACCGAAATCGAAACTGGGGGTCCGTGGCCTCCGAAGTTATCCGCCACGCACCGGTAAAAAAATCTCGTGCGTCTGGTATTTTTCGGGATAATTTGCAAACGACGGCAGGTGCCCCTCAGTTCGCACCTGCCTCTCAGTTCACACCTGTCGCCACCCTGTGCAACGTTTATAAAAGCTGTTTGGTGTGTGACCCCCCAAAAACATGGCGCACGTCAAGTCACCACCACTTTGCATGCGCAGGCTAGTCTCCAGAAAAAAAAGTCTATTGTTATCCTATCGTTTAACCGGCGTCACATGTGATTGTCAAACACACATACACTGCCAAACGATCGCGAGGGGAAAGCAGGCTTCCAGGTACTACGACCCTCAAAAATATGAGGAGGCAAGGTCAAGTTCTTTGTGTATTTCAAAAACGCTTCTACAGTCACCTGAGTACAAAGGCGAGCAACCAAGCAATTTCTGGAATCCTCGGCACAATAGCCTAACCTGCTGGCTATGCATTCATGATGTACAGTGCAACCCGCTTTCTTCCCTTCTTTCTTTCTCTTTCCCTCTCTTTTTTTCTTTTTCAGCAGCCTCATGCAGCAGCCTCATGCAGAGTACATTGTGCATTGAAGACGTGGCGAGTAGATTTAGCCTCTGAAGTCTGGAGAAATAACCCATCCGTGTTTTGGCGGCTTAATAATGTTTAGAGGCGCCACTTTTGACGAATGTCCGAACTGACGCGAAACAATTTGATGTTTTTTTCACAGATGGCACCACCGCCAAAAAAATGTTTGCGAGATTTATTATTTCTTGAAAGTCTTTTGTTTTAAGCACCGCTTCGTAAAGTTAGTGAGCACTGGTGATTACAAGACACTACATGGTCCTTCTAATGTGCAATACTTGTTGTGAATTAGCCTACAAACGATGTGAGAATGGCAGACTGGGCTTGTTGGTTTAACATATTTCAAGTTTTAAGGCGCGAATAAGACACGGACGAAGAATAGGAACACACACACGGAGCGCCTTGTGTGTGTGTTCCTATTCTTCGTCCGTGTCTTATTCGCGCCTTAAAACTTGAAATAAATAAATTTGCACGAACCTGGCAAGCAGAAAAATGAGCTGAATTCACTGCTGTCCTACAAATTTTCTAATTAACTTACGACAATTTTCTCTTCATAGAAACCTAGAGAAAGGCTTGCTGCTTGAATATTGAAGATTTCGTAGTTTCAGCTTGGATAGTTTTCTCCCTTCGTCGGTAATGCGTGACCAAGTAGAGGCATAAATTGCTGAATTGAAGTAGTAATAATTCAAGAACTTTTCATCAGAACACAAAACAACTTCACGTAGACATAAAGTACATTGTAGCCTGGAAACCCATTCAATATTGTTGTTCTGCACAGAACAGAAAAAAAGTTATTTACTCATAAACTTTCAATATTTTGCCCATTTTTATTGGAGCGTGCATCAATTTCTAATTGGTTTACTGGCAATATCTCTTCATAGAAACCTTGCATAACGCCTCGTTAAAAGGCTCAGTAAATTTCATTTCGTTATGTTGAACAGTTTTGCTGCACTGGCAGTACAATGGAGGCTTGTACAGCAAAAACGCTGTTTTTTACTCACACTGTTTTCATTTCCATGAACTAACGCTCCAGACTAGGCGACAATACTAGCTATCATTAGAAAGCGGAGAATGTAAGCTTTCTGATGCAATACAACTCATATTCATCCATTGAGCAGAGCAAGCACAGTGAGCCAGTAAACAACGACTAAAATGTCGAGTGCTTGCCACTGGAGTGGGACCGCCACCTTAAGCAGTTCTGCAAATAACTAGATACAGCGACTTGCCAGGTGCCTTGCTCTGAAACGATTGCTCGAAATGGGATATGTTCTTATGTGTTTTGGCTGAAAAAAACAATTCTAAAGTAAGTGATTTAGCCTTCTTGACATTACAAGCTATTCTCTCAAAATTATGTCTTAACAAAAGGTCGACAGCACGTTGCCTAACTACCGATGGCTTAAGTTTTACCGTCCTAAAATTCTTTTCTATGGCTGTTAATGCTTTTTCTGAGAACAAACTGTCCGGTATAATTACAAAATACCCTTCCTTATCTGAAATTACTGGCCTGAGTTTCTTCTCAACACAGTAATTAACCAAAGGCCGGATAGGATCAGAACACTTGAGATGCATATTAGAACCCTTGATGCTAGCAACGCAGTCTGAAATGCAGTGGGAACGCTCTTCTTCAGGAACAAGTGTAGTGGTTGTACGCGGCAAACTTAAAACGTCTATTGGTTTCAGGTTCGGCTTAAAACAGTATTTAGGACCTAAGGCCAGGGTTTTGCAGTGACTGTCATCTAAGGCAGCTCCTCCAAGAACTAGCAAGTTATTTTGCGGTGAAACAGTAGAAATAATCTTCCTCTTACATGGTTGAAGTTCTCGAAGTTTTACCCTTCATATGAATTCCGCATGCTGGTTAGCTACCCTCATCCAGTCGGCGTACATCTGCTTCTGGTGGCGATCGTCACGCGAAGTCGAGCAATGGACCTTGAGGCATTCCTGGTAAAATCTCACTTGACGCCATGATTCCGCGGTCAATATGGCACATATCCTCCTGGCATGTCCGGTAGATGGTTGCAGAAAGCCGCACAAAAGTTGAACTTCAACTGGGCAAACTCAATTCTTAGAAAACCATGAAAAAGTTCTAGCACGGACCAAGCAAACAGCAATTAAAGAAGCCAAAGAGGCAGGATTGTTCAGGTAAGTAGGGGAACACGGAAAAGGGCTGAGAGTACTAGAAATGAAGCTTAGAATAACAGAGAGCTGAGCTAGTTGGTAAGTATTCATTCTAAAAAGACATGGCGTGCAAACACGGACACAAGAAAGAAGTCAGGACACCACAAACGCCGATTAAAAACTGAAGAGACGCACAACGGCTGAAAAGAAAGAAGGCACGAAAACTTATCTGCGCATGCCCGTGCAACAGGCGAACCTATCAATCCGGCACGCGTGGCGGTCTACATGGAAGATAACTGTTGAGGCATTTGATTTCATCTTTATGCAAGTTAATCGACGGTTGGCTCACGCATGCGCTACCACTATTCTCGATATGCCATGCTTCAATCATGAGGCGCGTTTCTTCGTTTCTATGACGGTACAACACTGCGCATTCATCGAATTTTGGCGTGCACTTACAATCTCGACAATGTAAAGATAGATTAGAAGGTGAGTGTACTGTTAGCGATCTCTTATGTTCCAACAATCTCTGGTTAATGCATCGGCCCGTTTGTCCTATGTAGAAGCGGCCGCAGCTGAAAGGGACCTTATACACCACACTCGTATGGCAATCAGTGAATTTGTTGGTGTGTTTTACGAAACAAATATCGGTCCGCTTCCTGTCTTTTACTCGCTCATTCTTCCTCTGCACAGCGGCACAAATCTTACCTAGCTTATTGGCAGCCGTGAAAACAACATTAACGCCGTATCTACAGTAGACTCCCGTTAAGACGAACTCGAAGGGACCGCGGTCATCTGTTCGTCTTATCAGGAGCTCGGCTTATCAGAAGTGCCCCCAAAAAGAGATGCTAACATGCCAAGTGCACCGAAATGTTACTTCACAACACTGAATGGAGTAGACACAATGGGGGCAAAGAGACAAGAAAAAGCATTTATTTGGCTCATCTAGATAAAAGCTACAAGCTGAGTATTTACACGAATCGTACGAGCACCTGATTTCGCGGGTCTAAAAATAAAAATTTCATGAAGATACTGCTACCACACTTTAATGATAAAACTGTAGCACGCTCCTATGTTGACGATTACAAAAGAGAGAGAGAGAAGCATGGTTTTCCTTCAAATAATGTAAATTTATTGTCCTGGCAGTTCCTTTTCTTCTGTGAGCCTGTTTTGCTGGCTCTAAGATCACTTCTGGATACGCCTCGGTCTCGTGCTGTTGCCTTGACAAAATCACGATACGCTGAGTTGCTTAAGAAAGCCTGCAAGGTTTTCTTCGAGGTTTGGATATTTTCCCGTTTTCGGCCCGTAGTAACTTTTCCTGATCGACGTGCAGCTGAAGATATCCCATTGCGCTACTCACGGTCACAAGCCTCGCGCACACAAAAAAGGCACGATGCAGCCATATTCCGTGTACAATATAGCCTTCCCTTGTCGTGCACTTCCATAATCAAAATGGCTCATCAGAATTTGCACTTCACTGGGAACAAATACAACGTGCACAGGTCCTACGCGAACCAAAACGAACTGACCACAAAATGTGCTCGGCCGCCATTGTGTGATGGCGATGACAATGCACCTGACCCTTAAACGTGGTTTCGGTTTCGTACTCTATTGTAATGCACAGACAATTTTTGTTCCCGTCGCTTTTTCTTTATTTTTTAAATGCGAATGCATTTCTTAGTCGGGCTATGTCAGGCATCCGGCGTTGTCCGCGGCGCCCTCTCCCATAGCAACAGCTGCGGGCGCGCGCGCTTATCCTCGCCCCTAGCAACCAGAGCATGTGGTGCGAGAGTGTGTAGGAGAGGGTAGGTGTAGTGCTTCGCCGCTCCTCTCGCCGTTCGCTCTCTCTCCTCCCTGCGCCCCACTCTCCTGTCCGCTCGCGCCTCACTCTCGACCGTTCGCTGGCTATGCGCCTCTCAAGGACATCTGGAAATGTGTGCTCGAGACGCCGCTGTGAAACGCCAACGCCGAGCCGAGAACGCTGGCGCCCCACTCTCCCGTCCGCTCGCGCCTCACTCTCGACCGTTCGCTGGCTGGGGGCCTCTGAAGGCGATGGCAGATGTCAGTGAAGGCGAATGTCTGACGGCAACGGTACCCTCCCTTGGTGCAAGAAATGCATTCCCATTTCCTCACGATTCTTTTCGGGGAGGTGGGGACATTTTTTTCCCTTCACTCCCCTTGCGTTTGCCCCTCTGACCACGGCCGAGGGGCCGAGGGGCCCCAAGCTCTTGTGTTCTTTTCTCCTTTGTACTCCAGCTGGGAAACCGAAGAACGGGGGGGGGGGGGGGGGGGATACAGAAGGACGCAGTGGCTTGGGGGTCCCAGTTGTAAGTACCCCTACTCTTTTTGTTGTTTCCTTTGCTCATAAAGCCCGCAGCTCCCCCACCCACCGGCTGGGGGTGAGGGGGCTACCGGCTTTATTCGCCGACAGTTCTTATTCATTTATCTCACGCCCTCGGCGTCGCGATTTGCCTCGCGTCTTTGCTCCGGGAAGTGCTTTTTTCTTTCTTTTTTGCTTTTTCTCGGTCGCCTGAATGCTCCACCAAGACTTCAGTGTTCGTTTCGCAGAATCGCCAGCATTGTCGATCACCGCGAAACTTCGTCTTAACAGAAGAGTACAGTTGGGCGGTTCGTCTTAAGCGAAGTTTTTTTGCATTGAGTCAATGGTAAACCAAACAAACGGTTCTCTGTTGGTCGGCATAAGCGAGAATTCGTCTTAACCGAGTTCGTCTTAACGGGAGTGCACTGTACTTCCTACTTTCTTTAGCCTGTGAGATACGCAATGAATGTACGGTATACCTACAACACGTTTCTTCCTATCGCTTTCTGCAACCATGCTCGGACTTAACACAATAGACTTCTTTAAACGTTCAGCGACCGTGGCCACTGCATCACGAGGAACCCTACATCTAAAAGACGCGTAACCTGTGCGTTAAAGCTATCACTCATTTTGTGCTCACACGACTTGGTGAGGCGCTAGTTCAGTTCCTCTCAGAGGAGAACCCCGGCTGTTGTAAAGCTTTTAGTATGGATATTGAAGACCTGTATTATTCTTTGCCGCATGAGGACTTGTTAAATTGTGTTAATGAATGTATTAACGAACAAGTGCACCAGACGGTTTTCACCGATAAATGTGGTGTTTCTACCGGGGCATTTCTAGAAATCCTTTCCATGTATTTAAAGGCGACGCTTGTAGGTTGGAAGGAAGGCGTGTATGTGCAGAAATCAGGGATATGTATTGGTTCTAAGGTTGCTCCGGTTCTTAGTGATTTATACCTTAGCAAGATTGACAATCTTTTGGAAGGCGCCTTCCCCGCAGGGGCGTCTGTGGAAGCAGGCGTTTGGTGTGTAGCGACACCACGGACCCGAGCTAACGGGGGGGTTTCGACCCCCTCCCACGCCTAGCCGTGCGTGGCTTTGCCGTGTCCGGGGAAAAGGGGATCCTGGGGGTTGAGCCGACGCCGGGTGATTGGACCTTTAAGGCCCCCCGGCAGAGGCAACACACCCCTTTGGCCCCGGCTTCACGTAGACGGCACCCCTGGGCTGACCCACCCAGGGGAATTCGGCAGTCGCCTTTTCCTGTCTCTCTCTCCCTTCATCTTCGTCTTTCTCTCTCACTTCTAAACTTTCCTGTCTACTTCTCCCTTCTCGTTACTTCCGATTTTTCCTGGCGGCAAGGGTTAACCGTGTGTGGCTCCCAACCTTGGGTAGACCATATTAGGTTATAGTGACGGCGTACTGCTGGCGTTGCGCAGACTTTTACATGTTCTGCCACGTCCCCCTGTTGGGCTCCGTGGTGGGTGGTAGGCGCCGTTGCCGAACAAGCGATTTTTTCCATGGGACCCTCGAACCCCTCTTCCACAGATCGTGCCCCAAAAAGGGTACGCACCGATGCATCTGAATTCTTTTGGCCCAAAAACAACGACACTTTTCCGAAATACCACGTGGTTCACTGTGAACAATCATCTGAAAAAGCCAGAGCCATTTCACCTTTTCTTGTTGCTAAGTGCTTGAAAGACACCATAGGAACGGGATATAAGGCCACAAGGATGGCAAGCGGGGACCTACTCCTCGAATTAAAAGACAAGGAACAGTACCTTAATTGTCACATCTAGTCGCGTTTGGAAACATCCCCGTCTCTGTGAGCGCGCACAGGACCATGAACACTGTCAAAGGCGTAGTGTCCGATGAGGACCTGATTGGCCTCAGCGAGGAAGAACTTCTAGATGGATGGAAAGATTCAAATGTCACTCATGTCCAAAGGATCAAGATAAGGCGCGACAACACAGAAATACTGACCAAGCATTTGATACTTACTTTTGCCTCCAGCACACTACCCGAGACCATAGAAACCGGCTACGTCAAGCTTGCTGTACGACCTTTCATACCAAACCCGCGGCGATGCTTTAAATGTCAAAGATTTGGTCACGCGTCTCAAAGCTGCCGAGGGCAGCTCACTTGTGCAAAATGCGGAACGACGGGTCATTCTGTTGATGACTGCGCTGGCGATGGGACTCACTGCGCGAACTGTGAAGGTGATCACCCTGCGTACTCCAGGGCCTGCCCGGCCTGGAAGAAAGAGAAAGAAATACTCACGATAAAAGTAAAAGAAAACATAACGTTCCGCGAAGCACGACAGCGAGTTTCATCGTCATTTCCAGCAAGAACATCTTTTGCCGAAGTGGTGCGACGGGGGGCAGCACCACAACGGCCTATCGCGGTTGCCCGGACCACTCGCAGTGGGCCGAGGCAAACGCCACCCGCCCCCATGGTGGGAGCAGCTGAAGGCTGCCCCGCCTACTCTGAATCTGACCACACCGGCGGCCACTACAAGCTCCGGCACCGTAGAGGCCAAGGAGAGCACATCGCCCTCCGGCTCGGTGGCCGTCCAAGACTTCGTCACACCAGGCGAAGTCCCCACCTGCCAAGCCAGAGATCCCGGCGACTCCAGGGTCGTCGGGTCTCACGACCACGCCTCGCCAGGCGAGGTCGGACAAACAAGCCAGCAGCTCGCATACGCGGGCGTCCAGTGCCTCAAACTGAGGCAATGGACACAACTCCGGTGCCTCTGGTACCGAAAGAGCGGCGTAGCTCCCTGGAGCGCGCCAAGAAACCAAAAAGCCGATAATGGGGCCCGACGACGGCCCTGCTACTTGAGCTCTAAATTTCGACCTAAACAACACCCACTTCCTTCTCGTACACACAGCACTACCTGACATCCAATATGGAAGCACAAATTATACAATGGAACGTGAGAGGACTGCTTAGAAATCTCGACGATGTCCAAGAACTCTTACACAAACATACACCAAAGGTGCTGTGTGTACAAGAAACACACTTAAAATCCAAACACACGAACTTTCTACGCAGCTACATTATTTCCGGAAGGACCGGGATGACGCCATCGCGCCATCCGGGGGTGTAGCCGTTATAGTTAATCAAGGAGTAGCATGCACACATTTACCACTTCGAACTTCCCTTGAGGCAGTGGCTGTTCGAGCGGTTCTTTTGAACAAACTCGTCACCATTTGCTCTCTCTATATACCTCCACATTACCAACTGCAAAAACATGAATTTCAGTCTTTAATAGATGAGCTCCCTGAACCTTACCTTGTACTTGGGGATTTTAATGCGCATAGCTGTCTATGGGGTGACTCCCGCTGCGACGCGCGAGGTCGTCTAATTGAACAGTTCCTTTTCTCTTCCGGCACGTGTCTCTTGAATAAAAAAGAGCCAACATACTATAGCCTTGCGAACAATACCTACTCGTCCATAGACCTCAGCATCACATCTCCATCACTTCTGCCCCTTCTAACATGGAAAGTCATTAATAATCCCTATGGAAGTGACCATTTTCCTATAGTTCTGAGCACCCCAATAGTTAATGAATGTCCTCCGCAGGTTCCCAAATGGCAAATCGACAAAGCCAATTGGGAACAGTTTCGTAAAATGGCTCTCTTAAGTTGGACCAACATGCGTGCTTTAAGCATAGATGAAGCTGTAGACTACTTTACAGCTTTTTTGATTGATGCCGCAATGAAGTGTATCCCACAAACAGCTGGACTGCCCGGCAAACGACGTGTGCCATGGTGGAACACTGAGTGTCGAAACGCGCGCAAGAAACAAAATAAAGCATGGAGGCTGCTTCGGGACTCGCCGACAGCCGAGAATCTGGACAGTTTTAAAAGCATAAAGTCACAAGGCAGGAGAACTCGCCGACAGGCAAGAAGACAAAGTTGGCAGAAATTTTTATCGGGAATTAACTCATATACACAGGAGGCTAAAGTCTGGAACATGGTTAGTAGGGTAGCAGGCCGACAAGCACATTCACTTCCCCTAGTAAACATACAAGGTGACAGCTTGGAAGACCAGGCGAACTTCCTAGGTGCACACTTCGAACAGGTGTCGAGCTCGTCACACTACACGGAAGCTTCCAACGATACAAACAAGAATCGAAAAAGAGAAACTAGAGCGTAAATCCGCCAAACACGAAGCATACAATGAACCTTTCTGCATAGCTGAGCTACAAGCATCGCTTAATTGCTGCAATAATTCCGCCCCAGGCTCCGACCGTGTTGTATATGATATGTTGAAACACCTGCCATCCGAAACACAAAAAACCCTCCTTTCCCTATATAATGCTGTTTGGTTTTCCGGTGAGATCCCCTCGGCCTGGAAAGAAGCCATTATTATTCCTATTCTAAAACAGGGCAAGGACCCATCCTCCGTTGCGAGCTACAGGCCCATTGCACTGACAAGCTGCCTGTGTAAACTTTTTGAAAAGATGATAAACCGCCGACTGATACATTTCCTCGAAGCAAACAAATCACTTGACCCATACCAGTGCGGTTTTCGAGAGGGTAGATCTACCTCTGACCACCTTATCCGTATCGAGGCACAAATTCGCGACGCTTTTGTTCACAAGCAATTCTTCCTTTCGGTGTTCCTCGATATGGAAAAGGCCTACGACACCACATGGCGCTTTGGAATATTAAGAGACCTATCCCACTTAGGTGTCCGAGGAAAGATGTTGACCATAATCGAAAGCTATTTGTCCAATCGCACGTTCCGTGTTCGAGTGGGTAATGTCTTGTCTCGAATATTTGTCCAGGAAACTGGAGTGCCGCAAGGTGGTGTCCTGAGTTGCACACTGTTTATTATAAAAATGAATTCCCTACGTCTGTGTATTCCACGGAATATGTTTTATTGCACTTATGTGGACGACGTGCAGATCGGTTTTAAATCTTGCAACCTTTCAATGTGCGAGCGGCAGGTGCAACTTGGTTTGAACAAGGTAACCAAATGGGCAGACGAGAACGGGTTCAGCCTTAACCCGCAAAAAAGTACTTGCGTATTATTCTCAAGAAAGAGAGGCCTCCATCCCGATCCGGACATTGAGCTGCATGGTCAGCGGCTACCTGTGAAAACGGAGTATAAATTCCTCGGCGTAATTCTAGACACGAAACTAAACTTCATATCACACATGAAGTATATAAAGAACAAGTGCTTAAAAACCATGAATATTTTAAAGGTATTGTCACGCACTACGTGGGGTAGTGACAAGAAGTGTCTGATGAATCTTTATAAAAGCCTCATACGCACGCGCCTAGATTATGGGGCGATAATATATCAGTCTGCGACACCAAGCGCGTTGAAGATGCTTGACCCTGTCCACCACTCGGGTATTCGTCTTTCTACGGGTGCTTTTCGCACCAGCCCCGTGGAAAGCCTCTACGTCGAATCGAACGAGTGGTCGCTCCACCTGCAGCGATCCTACATGTCGTTTCTATGCTATCTCAAAGTGAACGCAGACAAGGAACACCCCTCACACCCCACAATAAATGATTTATCTAGTTCTGCCCTTTTCGACCACCGTCCCTCGGTGCGACAGCCCTACTCACTTCGTGTGAGGGGCTTAGCTGAGGAAACGGGTGTGCCACTTTTCGAACACTGTCTATTGGCTCCCGCTGCACAACTACCGCCGTGGCGGTGGCAGCTTATAGACTGCGATCTTTCCTTCATGGAAGTAACGAAACACGCGCCTATTGCACATATCCGTACATACTTCCTTGAACTACAACACAAATACACTTGTGCAGAATTCTTTACAGACGCCTCAAAGTCCGATACTTCTGTGTCTTACGCAGCCGTTGGGCCATCCTTTACGGATTCCGGTATTCTACACCCTGAATCAAGTATCTTCACGGCAGAAGCTTACGCGATACTTGCGGCCGTTAAACACATTCATCAATTAAAACTACAAAAGGCAGTTATTTACACAGATTCTCTAAGCGTGGTAAAAGCTTTAAAAACTCTGAAAAGACACAAAAACCCCATCTTTGTCTCGCTGTATTCTCTTTTAAGCACGATCTACGCACTTGAACAACATGTCGTAGTGTGCTGGGTGCCAGGGCACCGCGAGATTCAAGGCAACGTGTTAGCGGACCAGCTAGCAGCATCTGCCCACGAAACCAGTCACAATACATCCTTAGCTATTCCCCCATTAGACCTAAAACACTTCCTGAAAAGAAAGCTCAGAGCCTTTTGGCAGACCACATGGGATACGCATACACGAAATAAGCTACACGTTGTCAAACCGCATCTGGGTAATTGGCCGCCAGTATCGAAATCACGCCACACAGAAGTTACACTCTGCAGACTTAGGATTGGTCACACATACAGTACACACACACACCTTCTGTCCGGTGGCGAGCCACCTTTGTGTGATAGATGTGGCCAGCCACTCACTGTCCTTCACATCCTTATCCAGTGCAAGGAACTCGACGCTATCAGAAAAAAGCACTTTTCATTTCCCTACCAACAGCAATTTCCACTTCATCCTTCAATGTTCATCGGTAGGGACCCGCTTTTTACATACCAATCATTGTCTGCATTTTTAAACGATGTACAGAGTTTTCATGTCATATATCAGGGTGATCCGTAGCACGGCCTCTAAACAGAGGTCGCTGCTGCGGTGAATACGTTAAAGATAGCACTTGCCTCGCGGCCCTTGGACTCAAGGGCATTGACGAGGCAGTGGTGCTGATGTCATATCTTCATAGTTTTATTCTTGCGACCACTTGTCACTAATTCCACTGCACATATTTCACGTCACTCTCATGATTTTAATATATATATATGTTTTACCCGCCTTTAGCGCGAGGAATTTTAAGGCCCCTATACAGCTACTTACCGCAACCATTGTTCACATCCTTGTCTCATGAACTGGCGCTCTTTGGCCATCAATTGGCCCTTGCGCCATTAAACACCACATATCATCATCATTTGGAAGGCGCCTTAGGTAATTCGGTTATTAAGGTTTTTCGTTATGTGGAAGAATTCTTGATGTTTTGTAGTGGTGAGGACTTTGAAAAGGGGGTAACTTCTGTGAGCCAAAAATTTGAATTAAATGGAGGTGCTAGAAGTAAATTTACAGCGCAAACGCAAAGACGCACCATAAAGAAACAAACGACACACACAAGCGCTGACTATCAACTGACTTTATTACGGTGATTGTCAATGCATTTATACCTCCAAGGCAGCCTAACCGCACACGCACCACGCAATCAACATAAAAACAAAAGTGAAACAGAGTGGAAACAATGAAACAGTGTATTACATACGCGATGAAATGAAATCAAACTCAGATGAGTGCAGAGACAGAGACGTGTCGCTTATGCTAAGATGAGCCCTTTTTGTGTGTGTCGTTTCTTTCTTTGTGGTGCGTCTTTGCATTTGCGCTGTAAATTTACTTCTAGGATTATGAACCAACTAGGCCCAAAAGAAGCTTTACTAAATGTAGGTGGGCTGAGCTTTACTAAAGAGGTGCCTCAGAATAATGGAATACGATTTCTAGACATTTCCTTAACGTTCCAGAAGAACCACGTGTGCTGGCAGTATTCTCCTAGATCTTCGAAACCGCTGTTAAATTTTTCGTCGAAGCACTCGAAGGTTGTAAAAAACGGCATCGCCATGTCTTGCCTTAAATCAGCCCTCGCCAAGTCGTGTGAGCACAAAATGAGTGATAGCTTTAACGCACAAGTTACGAGTCTTTTAGATGTAGGGTATCCTCGTGATGCAGTGGCCACGGTCGCTGAACGTTTAAAGAAGTCTATTGTGTTAAGTCCGAGCATGGTTGCAGAAAGCGATAGGAAGAAACGTGTCGTAGGTATACCGTACATTCGTTGCGTATCTCACAGGCTAAAGAAAGTAGGAAGTAGATACGGCGTTAATGTTGTTTTCACGGCTGCCAATAAGCTAGGTAAGATTTGTGCCGCTGTGCAGAGGAAGAATGAGCGAGTAAAAGACAGGAAGCGGACCGATATTTGTTTCTTAAAACACACCAACAAATTCACTCATTGCCGTACGAGTGTGGTGTATAAGGTCCCTTTCAGCTGCGGCCGCTTCTACATAGGACAAACGGGCCGATGCATTAACCAGAGGTTGTTGGAACATAAGAGATCGCTAACAAGAGGCTCACATTCTAACCTATCTTTACATTGTCGAGATTGTAAGTGCACGCCAAAATTCGATGAATGCGCAGTGTTGTACCGTCATAGAAACGAAGAAACGAGCCTAATGATTGAAGCATGGCATATCGAGAATAGTGGTAGCGCATGCGTGAGCCAACCGTCGATTAACTTGCATAAAGATGAAATCAAATGCCTTAACAGTTATCTTCCACGTAGACCGCCACGCGTGCCGGATTGATAGTTTCGCCTGTTGCATGGGCATGCGCAGATAAGTTTTCGTGCCTTCTTTCTTTTCAGCTGTTGTGCGTCTCTTCAGTTGTTAGTCGGTGTTTGTGGTGTCCTGACTTCTTTCTTGTGTCCGTGTTTGCAAGCCCTGTCTTTTTAGAATGAATATCATTCTTCACTGTCATTTATCAATCCGCTGCTTTAATGTTTGCATACTGCTCGTATTCTACCTGGCATCCGTGTTCCAATGCAGATGTCTGAAGGACTAAGTGTGTGCTATAGCACATCCGCAACACAGAAGGGATTAATCGGGGCTAGTGTGACAACAAATGAAACATTGGTCGGCGATGGACACGAACTCCGATCTACTTCATTCCTGGAAAAAAATTGAGATATAAAATAAACACATCCCTGTAAGTGCTACTTTCCAGAATGCCAGTGGCAAGCTTACAGTTTGTTCTCTCGACAGCTTATTGACAATAACGATCAACAGCATATGCTTTACGTTAGTGATGTGGCACAAACAGTGAACTTTTTATTACGCACAAGCCCAAGCAAAGTCAAGTTCCTTGAGTGATAAGGGCTCATTTGTGCAAGCCGCAAAATTAAAAAGAACCAATTGTGGCTGAGAAATACGATCCCGATCGGGCCAAGACATGATAAAAAATGCACTATGTCACACCCTTATCACTGCTACAATTTGGACTCTCGTTTAAAATCTGGACTCCCAGAATCATGGCGCTTCTGCCATATTGAAACAGCCCCTGTTCACGTACAAGGCAGGGGTGCCTTTGAGCCGAAAGATTGTGAAATGAAAGCTCGCCTTAGATTTCAGTAAATACGGCACTGACATATTTCATTTAGTAACCTTTACAAGGCCTTTTGTTTTCTTCAAAGTGTGCATCCACAAATATCTGACACAACGACGATAGTCTCGGAGCTTCTGGCACGCTGCAGCACAAGAAAACACACAACAGACGGAACACGAACGACGACGACGAGCGCTGAACTTGCAGCAACCTTTATTGCAAATACTGCACATCTATTTATGCTGTCCAACGGAGAAGTCATCCACTACACATGCGTAGGAACGCCAACTCTTTATCAGTTAGTTGTAGGGACGGCACGCTTACACAACTTCTGCTTCTATGATTTCTCGGGTGATTTGCGTTTTGCTCTTAATGACGGACGTGTTATTTAGCTCGGGTGCGCAATCCTGACAGGTTATACAACGGCTTGCTAGGAAACCTTCAACATCCTTTCCGTCACGCACATCTCCCAGTTTGGCCAATGTACACTTTTCTGCACTTTAAAGGAATTTTGTACACCACCCCTTCTGCGCATTCAACAAAGGGCCGCCTGTGCCTTGTGCCACAGACCTGCTGCTTCCTTGCTTCTGGGTCGGTCATTCTGCAGAGCTTAGACAGCCTGTGTGGGGCCGTGAATACCACTTCAGAATGACCAACCCAGAGGCAAAGAAGCAGCAGGTCTGTGGCACAAAGCACAGGCGGCCCTTTGTTGTGCGTTGTGCAGCCGTTGTTGCGTTGTGGCAGCCGTTGTGCGTCTCTTCAGTTGTTAGTCGGCGTTTGTGGTGTCCTGACTTCTTTCTTGTGTCCGTGTTTGCACGCCCTGTCTTTTTAGAATGAATAACCAACTAGCTCAGCTGTCCGTTATTCGAAGAAGGATATGAATAGTGCAGGAGCATGAGAAGAACCCCGAATGTTCTTTCTGTTCTGGGTTCTTCTTGCTCTCATCCTTATGAATGCAAAGATTTCGTTTTGCGGCAATGCCAGTGTCGTTGTGAAACCAGAAGTAGCAAAGTCCATTGCCTAATCAATCCAGTACAGTGAAAGCTCGTTAATTTGGAAAATCGGGTAATTCGGACGTGTTCTCCAGTCTCGGCCAGCATATACATTGTTTAATACCGTCAAACTGTCGTTAATTTTCTTTCAGAAAAAGAAAACACAAGGGGAGGGATAAGGGGAGCGCAAAGTTTGCGCTCCCCTTATCCCTCCCTTTGTGTTTTCTTTGCGCGAAATAGCCACTTCCGTGGCTTCTGAAAGAACATGAACCGACTAGCCCAACAGCGTGTGCTTCTGGAAACTGTCGTTAATTTGGTCATATTTGGCCGCAACTCGGTTAATTCGGACGATCCCGGGAGTGTGCCGAGCACGAAGCGCCCCAAATGTGCGGCGCAAAAGAGCAAAAATTACTTTCTAGGAGAACTGAAACGAAGCGGCGCAGTCCGCATTGCCATCGTCATCATTGGGAACCGTGCGGTAGCAACAGGCAAGCCAGAATGCTTCATCTGGCTTCATGCCTATTTGTGTTTACCACTGTGTGTAACACCTCGTTAGGGTGGCATTGAAAAAGGCATGGTGGCCATCCAAAATCATGTTCTGCGCAAAATTTCTTTCGTTTGTCAGTGAAAAAAAGTATCGTCATGTGCACGTGGTGGCAGTATGTAATGTATGGTGCAGAGGACGTGTCGGGCTCATTAAAGGAGCACTGACACAAAATTTCGAAGGCGAGATAATGAGTGAAATAGATGTATGTGGAGCCATACACAATGTCTACGAAATATAAGGGCCAATATAGCCTAGAACATATTTAAAATCAATTTTAAAGTGCATGCTGCACGACTGAGCGAGATGCGACCACCTCGCGATGCCGACATCAACGCGGCGGGTATGTAAACAAACCTACATCACGAGTTTGTGTTGGCTGGTTGCTGGTTGTGCCCTTGCGCTTGTGCGCTTGTGCGCTTGGGCTACCTGCCATTTCTTCCTCCGTGCCTGCGGCTTTGCGTGTGCTGGTTGTGCCCCCTCCGCTGTTCGCTCGTCGTGCCATTTGGCAGATGTTATGGCCCGCTCACGCTAGCGGCAAGCCTGCCGCAACGGCGTGGTGCCGCAGAACATCGGCCATCGCCACACGCGCGAGAGCTGTCCAACGTGCACGGCAAGCTTCTCCGGCGAGGCATTCGCGCCTCTGAAAAACATGGCCGCACTGCCAAAAGCGGTTGTCGTCCACTTCGAATCTATCTAGTGGCCGCCGTGCGCTCTGTAGCGTGTAAGCTCCGAACTGATGCTTCCATTTGCTTTAGATTCATGTCCTTAAGCTTCGACAGCAATGTATTCGTCCCAATTCGGCGCCGTTTTTGAGAGCCATAGTCAAGTAATCGATGCTGTATGGTTAACGAGTCGAAATAGGCGCTTCCGAATGCTCGGAGGACATAGATTATGCGTTTGTTAGTTGTTTCTAATCCTCCATAGGTGGCGCCACTTGACCTAGTGCCACCTTGGGGACACTTTATTTAGTTTTACGCGACGCCTTTTTTAATGCCGGACAGACTAAAACGCTCTATTGACTGCGCGAACCATGCCTGGCAATGACACGGACGACGTCCGCACTTCTAGAGTGAAAAACGCGGATCAAAAAGCAAGTAGCTCGAAGCGTCCCGCGTCAGATGAACTGGCGTAGCAGACGAAGCGTAAGTGCGGCACCTGCCGCAGCCGCTCTCGCGCGTCGCCTATGTCACAATTTTGCGTGGTCACGTGGCCAGCTGTGTTTACCCTTCCTCCGGAGGTAGTGCTGCCTAACTCGGTGCTCTTTGAAACCGAAACTGCGACTGGGCGCTTTAAAAGCGTCTCTAAGTAAATAACCGTCGTGCATTCGCGCAAACGAGGTTCGCAGCCATGATAAGTGGATCATAAGCTATCTATTGCAACAAAAAAAACAAGGTGCAAAATTTTTGTGTCAGTGCTCCTTTAACATGGGGGTCTTGTGCCGCGATTGCATTGTGATAGAAGTCGCAGGGTGGTGAAAATCAGCTTTTACACTGCTCTTGTGCGAAATACGTAGAGCATTCATGTATTCACCAAGAAAATGAGACTGTATTGATGTAATAGACATTTGTTTATTGTTTTCTTGGCACTTTCGATAATTCGGTTAATACGGACATTTTTTCTGGTCCCATGAAATCTGAATTAACAAGTTTTTACTGTATTCGCTAGCCAAATCGATTATAAAGCCAAGCCAAGCTGTGCCTCGCGAACAAGAACTTTTTTTTTGCGGGTTGGAACTTACTGAATGACATGATATTGTGGTGCAGAAACTGGAAAAGAAAGAGGCAGAAAGAAAGGCAGTGTCGTCTTAGTCTTTGTGCTACCATATCATGTCATTCAGGGGGCCTGGTGAGTTGCACATGCTGTATGTCACATACAGGGCTGGGCAGTATCGCGATACAAGAGTATCGCGATAGTATTTCAGAGATACTTTTGAGTATCTGTATTTCTGTATCGAGATACATTTGAAAAATGTATTTGTATCTCAGTAGTGAAATACATTTACGATGTATCGCCTGTATCGTGATACTATGCAAGACACGGGTATTTCGTTACATTGTTTTTTGTGTCGGAAATGAGTTGAGGCGTGTTTCCGATAGGGGAATGGCGTTTTTTTTTTCTTTTTTGTGCCAAGACAAGCAAAGGCGCGCCGCCGGTCGCCGACAGATAGGGCGGCGATCGTTTCCCCTCAAGCATAGAATGGTCCATGTGGTAAAGCGCGCAACGCCGCAGATGGCAGAATTGCGGGGGCAGTGTTGTCGGCCTCTGCCGACGAAAGTCGCTGTCTCTCAGGGTCAGTGCAGCACGCCTAATTTTTTTCGGGTGGCAAGCCATTACTTCGCGACCCCCCGCGCGGTTACCACCTTGGAACAGGCTTTGCAATGCTTCGCGTGCGTTCAGTTCTCAAAGCGGCGTCACTTCCAAAAGCAGTTCCCGTAGTCGTAGCGGAAGTGACTAGGAGATGGCTATCTTTGACGCGCTTTCAGCCACCTCTCCAATGTCAGGGTGCGTTCCTAATTGATTACATGCGTGAAACGGTCTTTTGTGGTAGCAGTCTCCCGCACCGCCGGAGCCGACTTCGCCTGTTGCGGCTTTCTGAAATGGGTGCTGGTAGCGTCGGTGGTGGTGACACCTTTATTGAAGCCGACAGGGTCAGAAGGCTGAGGATTCCGAAAATGGGGACAGACTTCGAATTCTGAACAGTCAAAACAACCCAAGTGAGGGCAAAAGTGTTTCGGTATCTAGATGACCCGAGAAGAGATATCGCCACGCTGCAGGGCAATACGGCTATGAAGGCGATATTTATTCACTATAACACGAATTTGTGCTCGCCTTCAGCGGTAGACAGACTTTTTTTCTTTCATGAGTCTTGTGCTGAGGCTGAACCGACGCTGTTAGAAGACAGCCTATTTGAGAAGCCTACACAGCAGCCTTCTCAGCAAAGCAGATCTTCAAAATAAATGTGTGCTTTTTCTCAATTCACTGGTGTTCATTAGTGCACAAGTGTTGAAGATTGGGCGAGTTGGTTCGTCGTACTTGAAATGGTATAGCGCATTACGGGGAAGAAGAAACGCCCTAGCAGACCGACACAAGAGGACAGAGCGCTAACTTCCAACTGAGCTTTATTGTCAAAATGCATCAAATATGTAGACTTGCGCAAGCATACAAAAACACCCTAACGCAACGCCAAGATTAGACACCATCGCACTGTCACACACCACAGACTCACAGATGGTTTCCCTGATTAAGAAAGGCCACTTCATGTTCAGATAAAGCCAAGGAAGGAGCGCTGATACACGTGATGCCAGCTCTGGCTATACAATGCGCTTCTATTATTTCTCGAGTGATTTGTGACGGGTGCTTTTTTAACACTTCACATTGATCAAACATAGGGGAACATCCACAATCGCGGCAGTGAATTCTAATATGGCCCTGGATTGCTTTGTGAACATTGTAATGGTGCTCTTTTAGCCTTTCATTAAGGCAGCGTCCCGTTTGGCCGATATACCTCTTACCACATGAAAGTGGTATCGAGTAAACAACCCCCACTTCACATGGCACAAACCGAGTTTTGTGCTTGGTTGAGCAAACAGTGGCACGTGATTTGAGGGGATTGACTGCTTTGCAAAGCCGCTGTAACTTATCCGGCGCCGAAAACACCACCTTCACGCTGACTTTCTCCCCTATCTTTTTTAGTCGGTGGGAAATGTCATGCACGTAGGGTAAAACTACGGGTCTTTTTCGGTCGTTAGATTGCGGCTGAGCCTCGGAGTTGCAGTCTCTCTTTATCTGTTTTAATACCTTTTCAGCTATAGATACCAGTAGGATAGCTGGGTACCCAGCACTCAAAAGCCTTTCAGCCTGAGCTGCAAAGCTGCGCTGCATGACATGATGACATGATTTCCTGAGGGGATTGATGAGACAAAGATTTGTGATGCTTCGCTTAACTAGCTTGGAATGGGAAGAGTCATAGGGTAAAAGAGGTTTTCCAGTTCTAGGTTCATAAAGCCAGCACACATGGTCAGGTGAAAGAATCAAATTCAAATCTAAAAAGCGTAAGCTGTTGTCAATTGGCATTTCATGTGTCAATAAAAGCGGTTTGAAACATTCTTTAAAAGTCATTACAATACCATATTGTCGCCAAGTATGTCGGTATGTGGACGACTTTTTGATTTTCATTGACTGCAGCGACGCTGCCTGCCAGCACCTAACCGACGGTATTGTAATGACTTGTATTGCGCTTGTCCGTGTGTCTCCTTTCTTCGTCCCCGTTTGTTTTCGCGCAAGTGCTACAATGAATATTTTTGGTCACCCCGCGAGATTCGTATCACCGAGGTTTTACTGTATAAACACATGGACAACAAGTAAAATTGTACAACCAAGTCATGAGCTCTTTGGATTTCTCATCTTTTTTGCTCAGAATAATTATTACAAAACAGTATATGAGCACACAAACAATAGTCTTGAACTGCTAAGTCAATTTTTGCAGCAGACTTCCAAGTTTTTGCCTGGCTTCTCTGTTTTTGAATTTCAAATACCAGAAAATCCTAATATGTACAAAGGTTTGCAGAAACAATTTGCGACAGTGAGCACTGCAAAATGGGCCATTAGTCATCTTCATCATAATACGAAGCTGTTTCTCTGACACCCCTCTCAATTGTGCTACAGCACCTATTTGAACAGAAAATGCTTTTTCCAATTTTCTGACCAAATTGAAAGCTGCTTCTGTGGACACTCTTAAATTACCTAGAGTCTTGTCCTGCATCTCCACTGCTTTGAACATCATGTAGATTTGGTTTGGCGAAGACAAATCTTGGCTTTTGTCTTTCAAGAGATCCCTGCACTGTGAGCATGGTGCTTTTTTCAGAAGTGCTTGTTCTAGGTATCCTGACACGTAAGAAACTATGTTCGATTCAAGTACATCTGTTGGTTCTTCGGTGCCTTCGGTGTCTGAAAGGTTTGAGCTGGAGGTGTCGGCCACAGTAGGACTTTCTTGATCGAGTCTTAATTTCTTTAGCTCAATTAGAACAGCAGTCTTATCTGCTTCTTAGTTTCTGCCATCTGAAAGCTTGAAGAGCTTCTCGACAATGATATGCCTGAGACCAGCAGTGAACTGAAAAGTGTTTGGAGTCTTGTTACAGCCATGCTGCTGCCGAATGATCCCAAACAAGTCGTCTGAATCAGGATCCCAAGGGATCCTGATTCAGACGACGAGCGAGCAAAAATGTGAAGTTATAGGAGTCCTGCAGATCTACGCTCAGCGTACAAATCGCTTTAATCATCACCTGCCAGCCCTGAATGGTTCTTGGTTCAATGTGCCCTGTAGAAGTACTAATTGCATGCCTCATTTTTCTCTCAGTTGTCTTTACACAAGAACTGTTCAACGAATCAAACAACTGATCCATTTTCTCAACAAACTCAGCTGTGCTTGTAGCTTCTGGTGGTAGAACATTAAATGCTATGAATGCTTCTATTGCTAGATAGACACTGTTGCTGAACACCTGAGAGGCCCACTTTACTTTCATGTTACCAAATGCACTTTCATAGATGTGCTTGTCAGTGAGTTTGGGTAGGTATTTTAGTTTTAGGTGATGTGTTCATTCATACAACGTCCTAATGTGCCCCCAGGAAGCAACCTTATCACCAATAGAAATATCATGCTTCCTCAGATTATACCTCATACATTTCAACAAGTGGGGGACGTCAAAAATGAAGGAAATCTCCTCTTTATCAGTAATAAAGAAAGGCCTGTCAGGGCTCACACCCAGTGTCCTTGCAATAACGCAATTGCTGCTACCCTCGTCACAAACCATTGCTTTGAAGAAGGGGCTACATGCCTTCAGCTCAATGAGCAGCTTTTTCAATAACATTAAAAGGGGCCCTGAGCGAACTGTTCCCTCTCCTGTCAAAAAGGCTACTGACTTATTCATTTCTTCGCTATCCCAGAGACCAACACAAGTGCTGCAGTATTCGCTGTGCCATTTGTTCCTTCTCTGGCATTATCAAAATATCCATGTATGATGTCTTCCTTAGGGTCATACTGCAGATTTTTTTTTAATGAAATTTCGTCAAAAATCAGGCAGCAAGCTCTGTCTTAAATTTCCGAATTTTTTGCCTTTTCTTTGAATAACTCGAGAATCTGAGGCATACCTCCTGTCTTGTCATTCAATTGCTCGATATGCGAAAGTATTTTTGGCCAAACTTGAATGGCGTCCATCACCTGGAAGTTATGTTATTTCGAGGGCAAAGAGCATACGAAAGCTCAAAGGGGCTCTGAGCACCCTGCGACATCGACACTACTGTGACGTGTTGTGTGTGGCGCATACCATCCCGAGTGACACTGCGCTAGTAGCGATGACGTCGACGATCCGAGTGTTCTTATCGTGGCACCGACGCCTAGAAACACTCACTCTCCATGCTTGATCTTCGTTGTGCCGCTTTGAATGATAATCACAAGACGCAAACCACCAAGACAGGCGAAAGGAAAGAGCATGATTCGACGTTCGTTCGTCAGTCAGCATGTCGGGGAACCGTTGTGAGCTGCAGTTAAAATTGTGTTGTTGGAAGCGCGGAAAAAGCGGAATGAGTGTGTCGTTTTATTACACATATGGTACACGCCAACACGACCACAAGCTATCAAAGTGAAGTAGCATATACAATTGACGACCGATAATTCGGACTCCACGGGGAACGTCATTAAGTCCGAATTGTCAAATGTCCGAAAAAACGAATGCGTCAGAAAAAAAATACTTTTATTGACACTTCAGTGTCTCGGCGGCCGAAAATGTAGTCAATGCATTGCTGCACGCACTTCCGCTTACATGCAACCAAGTCAGCCTGTATCTCCGCCAGTGTGATGTGATCGCTGTAAGATGACGAAAGAACAGCGAGGGCTCGAGACAACGCCCTCAATTTTACGATTTTACTGCGCTGATGAGCCCCCTCACCACCGTAGTCACTGTTTTACGGTGACGGGCCCCCTCACTATTCCGATTACACTGCGCGACGGGCCCCCACATCTTTACCATAGTACTGTGCCGACGGGCCCCGTCACCGTAGTCACTGCCTTAGCAAAACGCTTTACCGCAGACATATTCGACAGAATGGTGGCGATAGCAGCAATAGCAGCGCAGCGCGGGGATACAGGATTAGGAATGTAGGATGTTCGCAATGTCGATACGATTTCCACAGTTGACCAATGCCTTCAAGATCAGCATCTTTAATTAAAAATCTCTGAGGCATAAAGTTGCGATCGAAATAAAGCCTCATAGATCACCTATTAGCTTTCGTTTTGATCTCTGAGGCCATACTTTGTATGGTATGGGTGCCGGAGGAGATAATGGCTGGCGATTCGGCATGCGCGACAGTCTCGGACAGGGTCTGGATTATCGAATGTAGATCTGGCAGCTGTCCGAAATATCGGTCGTCTTTACACATTACTTCTATGGAATCATCGGCGGTGCTGCGCGACTGTCCGAATTACCGAGCACGTCCGAATTATCGGTGTCTGATTTATCGGTCGGCGACTGTAGATATAAATATCATCACTAATAAGCAACACGCAGGTAGCATTAATAGTGAATTTTAGTTCATTCGTAGACTTTTTTGTGCTAGCATAATACCGGGTTACTGCAGCCGTAACCGTGAGAGGCTGGATAGGTGGGGCCATCTGGCGGTGCAAAGAATATTTCTCTGCTGGCGTGCATTCGCTATACCAATATTCCATAGGCCCCTTTGCATATGCCGGAATTCCTCGCACACTAAAATTCTCTGATATAGCTAATTGAGACACACCAGCGAGCATGGCCCAAGCAAGCGTCCCCGGGCACCTCCTTGTTGTTGCTTGAAGCGGCATCCATTTTTGAATCGCTGTACTGCAAAGGGTGGAAGCGAAAATGATTCGTGATGTGACGCCGATGTCGCACATCTTGGCAATTCCAAGTTCCAGAATGTCGTCTTCAACACTTTTGATGACGGCGATGCTGGTGACAAGGCATGACTGAACGTGCGCTCATAGCAGACGAAGTGTTAGCTGAGTGGCTGAGCCTCTTGTCACTCCTTTCTGTGGACAAGTGGTCAGCTGGGGCGCAGTCTGGAGGTGACCACGAGGAAGCGCTGCCAGCGCTAAAACATGGCGGGCTTGCCGGCCATTTTGAATCGTGCTAGATACCGGTGATATAAACAGTAAAACAGATAGTTATTCGTCCCTCAGTTGCATTTTGGGTTGCGAATCACTCCTAGGGGTTCGATAACTATGCGCGGATGCAAAACTCTTGACATGCATAAATTTGGTGTCAGTGCTCCTTTAAAGGGGCACTGACATAAAATTTCAAGCTCGAGATATGTCCTTCATTCGATTGTTCGGTATGCATAAGTATTTTTGACCAAGTTTGAATGGTGTCCGTCACCTGGAAGTTATTTTATTTCGAGGGCAAAGAGCGTACGAAAGCTCAGAGGCTTTCATCATCCTGCGACATCGACACTACTGTGACGTGTTCGATGTGGCGCACACCATCTTGAGTGATGACGCACTAGTAGCGATGACGTTGACGATTCGAAAAATGGCAGGAAGTGGAAGATGGAAGCTTGCGATGAAAAAATCCGTAAACAGGGGTGGGTGCTCGAGCCGACGTTTCGACAAGTGGACTTGTCTTCTTCAAGGCTTGACAAGAAGACAAGTCCACTTGCTGAAACGTTGGCTCGAGCACCCACCCCCTGTTTACGGATTTTTTCCTCGACGATTCGAGTGTTTTTATCCTGGGGCCGACACCTCGAAACGCTCTCACTCTTCATGCCTGATGTTCGTCGCGCCGCTGTGAAGGATTTCATCAAATTACAAGACGCAAACCACCGAGAAAAGACAGGCCAAAGGAAAGAGCATTATTCGACATGTGTTCATCAGTCAGCATGTCGGGGAATTGTGTTGTTGGAAGCGCGGAAAAAGCGGAATGAGTGTGTCGTTTCTTTACACGTAAGGTACACACTGACACGATGACAAGCTATCAAAGTGGAGTAGCGTATAGATAAATATCATCGCTAACAAGTAACACGCAGGTAGCGTTAATAGTGAATTTTAGTTCGTCCGTAGACTTCGTTGCGCTAGTGTAATACCGGGTTACTACAGCCGTAACCGTGAGAGGCCAGATAAGTGGGGCCATCTGGCGGCGCAAAGAACTTTGCAAGCACAGAATTGCTATTGTAGAAACCTAACGTATTCTATTCCTCCGCTGGTGTGCATTCGCTATACCGATATTCCATAGGCCCCTTTGCGTATACCGGAATGCCGTGCACGCTAAAATTCCTTAACATAGCTAATTGAGAAACACCAGTGAGCATGGCCCAAGCAAGCGTCCCCGGGCACCGCCTCGTTGCTGCTTGGAACGGCGTCCATTTTTGAATCGCTGTTTTGCAAAGCGTCGATGCGAAAATGATACGCGATGTCACGAATAGCGGCGATTTCAAGTTCCAGAATGTCGTCTTCAACACCAAGTCGACATTTCTGACGGCGATGCTGGTGACAAGGCATGACTGAACGTGTGCGCCTAGCAGACGAAATGTTAGATGAGCAGCTGAGCCTCACGTCACTCCTTTCTGTAGACAAGTGGTCAGCTGGGGCGTGGCCTGGAGGTGGCGCTGCCGGCGCTAAAAAAATGGCGGGCTTGCCGGCCGTTTTGAATCGTGCTAGATACCGGTGATCTAAATCAATAAAACAGATAGTTATTCGTCCCTCAGTGGCATTTTGGGTCACGAATCGCTACTAGGGGGTCGATAACTACTCGTGGATGCAAAAATCTTGACCTGGTGTAAATTTGATGACAGTGCTCCTTTTTTAACCCTTTGAGGGTCGAATTTTATTGCGAAATCCAGTCCAAAATGTGTAATTTTTTTATTGCTGAAATAAATTCTTCAGACGATTCTATTTACAGGGTGTCTACCGACCGGGAAAACCGGGAATTTTCAGGGATTTTGGGTAGTCTGGAAATTCTCGGGGAAAACTCAGTGAAATTGTGCTCCCATCAGGGAAAATCCACAGTAACTTTATTGAAAGGCGACGAAAGTCGCGGTAGCGCTTGCTCGATATTTTGTGAACGCATTTTTCAAATCAAACGGCCGCTGCGGCTGCGGGGAAGTGGCGCACCTCGATGCAGTCATCGCCTTCGCAGCGGTGAAGTGGGAGAGAATCCGGCTAATGCGTGGCATGCGAAACCGCGAACCACGACACATCGTATCGCGCAATGTTGTCAGGGTGTTCTGTGAGTACGCGGTGTAGTTCTGTAATCTTTCTTGCGCATGCTGTGCGTTAGCGCCCGATATGGTGTTTTTGTGATCGCCGCGTGTCAAGTAACAAGCATGATTAGTTGTAGAAGCGGTAGCAGTAGATGTAACGAGCTTGAGTTATCTTGCAAGCGATCGCGATCGTGCAAGAAGCGGATGTCTTCGAGAAGGCTCGTATCTGGCAAGCCATCCCGATCGGCGAGAAAAAAGATGCTTGTTGGCTGTTATCGGAGAGCTCACTCGCTTTGATCCCGAGCTTCAAAGATGCTATTTAGGACTCCGTGAAGAATAGAATAAATTTCCAGGCGAGAGCTAGCGTAACTAACGGGCCCATTCACAGCAAGTGAAAGCTTTTTTCTTTCTTTTTTTTTCCCGATGAGGGCACTGCTGAAACAAGTTTTAGGCAGTCGACTGAAACTTTTGGGGGCTGCAGCTCTCAATTACCAGCCACACCACGTGGATGTTTGCTACAAAGCCGAATTACAAAACTTTTCAGAGCCATGGCATAGCGGCGACCGAAATTCGCGACACCGGCACGGGTCCCATATGCTCGATTCGGCGCGCGATGTCGGAAAACACTAACATTTCCACCATAATCGGATGTGCCGTAATTCAGGCTGTTGCCGTGCTTTCATGCGATCTTAGCCCGCAGCTATATTGCTTTTTTTTGCGACAGCCATTATATAGACACTCCGCGAATTTTTCGCCTTCGCCATGATCTTCCTTCTCAAGTCCAAATCGCGATTACATCACCCTGAGCGTCGTATGCTCCATGTACGAGTGAAAGTGCTCGAGTGCTGCCGACGAACGGGGCTTAAGCAGAGATGAAACGAGCCGACCGTCTCATTCGCGCGATGAGCACATGGAGATAGGAGCCAGCGCGTTGGGAAGGTTGGGGGGGCTGCTTGAGTCCGACAGGAAGTGCGTACTTTGTACCAGCGGGCGTGGTCGCGTGCGCAGCGGTATCTTTAGTGGGGATCAGCAGACTGCTCATACCTTTGTAGGTGTTGTGCTCTAATGGCAAAACTTCCGTTGAAGCCATAGCAGTGGCAGATCCCGGGGGGGGGGGGGCGGTAGCGGCGATCGCCCCCCCCCCCCTAAGCTAGCCCCCGCCCCCTCCCTTCAGTGCCTGTCGTCCACCTCCTTTGTCAGGCTGCTTGTCCAGTTTGCCCCCTTTGTCAGGTTGCTTTGCCTGCCATTGTCCAAAAGGGGTAAAGAGAATCTTGTCCCTGCTCTCTACCTCTCATTGCTCTACCCTTTCCAGCTTCCCTATGCACATTTCCAACGAAGGCTTTCTAGGCACCGCCATAATCCCCTCTGGGCTGTTGTAAATATGCGTGACCCACCAAAATGCACTGCTGAGCGTTGGCTTCAGCCTTTGTACCCCCCCTCCCCCCCATTATGTACCTGAATCCGCCCCTGAGCCATAGATAGGGCACTTCTCTTAGTGCAGCGGCTGCGTTTCCTGATGAAGCGAGCTGCCAGCCTATATTCATATAAAATTCCTCTTTGTTGCCATCGGATTTACTATTTTGCTCTCGCGGTGAAACTGTGACTCTTTTTTTCTAACGTGGGATGGTTTTCGATGTTGTGCGTTCGTGGAGAGCAAATGGTTCGGTTGGCCAACATGATAGCAAAGGCGTTGCATTGCTCTGGGCAACGCGCGAGGATTTGACAACAACCCGCAGCAGCAGAACAAGTGCAATTACACAGTACATTAAACCCGCATTTGTTTCGTCTTTACATGGGACACTCTGGCAAGACATCTAATTGTGATTGCTGCATCTCAGGCTCAACAAAATTGATTTTTTTTCACGCAAAAAATAAGAAGTTTTTTTATGTTGCCATATTAGTCGAGCATTCTTGTGGCATTTTCAGTTTAAGATTAATCCTTCAGTAACTATGCCTTGCATGAAAGGTCGAATTTCAGTTTAACGAAGTTTTGATATAACGAAGTGAGTTGCCGCTTTTACCAACTTCGCTATATTGACGTTTATCTGTTCTCTGTACCATTCAAATGAGATTAAGTCGTTTTCATTTTCTAACATGCGTATTAGAGAGTGACATCACCGAGCGATATGGTCTCTACCCATCTTGACATAAAACAAAGTTCTGTTTCACTCAGGGAATTTTAGCAAAAACACTCAGGAAAAACCTGGAAAACTCAGGGAATTTAGAAATGTCAACTCGGTAGACACCCTGTATTTAAGAAAAAATTGTCTAAATTTTTTTTTCGTGACCGTAAAGTGACAAAACATCATTTTTGTTGTTACATACACATGGTTTATTCGTAGTAAAATCAAGCAAAATAAAAAAAAAAAACCTAACAGTTTTTTTTAAAATAACAGTTATGCATTGTATTAAACATATCTCACAGACATACAGAAATAAGTGCACCAGAGTACTTTTCCTGTTAAAAATGTTCATGCTATAACACTAAAAACTTTTGAGTGTGTGATATAGTCTTTGAAGCATGGCTCCACACAGAGTGATTTGTTGCGCTCCACACACATGTAGCGTGTTTCTTTGCGAAGTTTCTGTCGTCGAGTGGTGTTGGCGCAGACGTAGCATCTTCTCTGGGTCCTGCTTCCCTGTGCATCAGTGGGTGGCACCTTCTCTATGAAGTGTCGCGCTGTCAGCCTAACAGGAGGATCTCCACTTGGCCTTCCTGCCTTGCTCCTCTCTCTGTGATACTCCTCGATCAGTTGGCTTACTACTTGCTGTTTGAAGTCCGCAAACGTTGTTGTGGATGCGGTGTTTCTACGGGAGAGAATAAAAGCGTTTAGCAGTGACAGGTCCAGCAAGTGAAAAAAAAAATTTCTTGTTCCACTTTATTGTCTTTCTGATGCTTCCCGAGAAGCTCAGTTGCATGTCAACTTAGTCGACTAGTCCCATTTTCTTCTTGTATTCTAGGATGCATTTTGGCTTCTTTTTTTTTCACCCGTTTTCCAATCCACTTTTTCAGCTTCGGCGATCTCTGCGCTGTGCATTGTGGACGGCATGTGCACGTCTCATTTGTCACGCCATTTCAGCGCCAACATAGCGTTCGTGTGGTAGCTATCCACTTCACCTTGCTTCAGCGTCTTTGCAAAGTTTGGAAGCCCTTTCGTATTTATGTGCATTTGTCTGCCTGTTGAAGAGAAACTAGAATAGTGCTGGGCTGGTGTACCAGTTATCCATGAAAAGTGAATGCCCCTTGTCCAGGAAGTCTCTTAGCAGCTCTACGACAACAGACACCGAGAATCCCAAATCCTTCATAGTAGTCACAGCTGTAGTTTCTCCAGTATAGACGATGAATCTCGAAATGTAGCCTGTATCAACATTACAAAGCATGAACAACTTCACTCCAAAGCGATGTCTCTTGGAAGGAATATGCTGTAGAAAAGAAAGTCGTCCTCTCCAAGGTATCAAAGACTCATCGATGCAGAGGTCTTGAAAAGGAACAGAAAAGGCGGAAAATCTTTCCTGTATTTCTTCCATTACCGGTCTGATTGTTCTTAGGCGGTCCTTTGCATTAGTGAGGGAACTGAAGTGCAGCACTCGCAGGAGCATGCAAAAGCGGTTGACCGAAAAGATTGACCGGAAGAAAGGAGTATCCAACATGGTGTTTTTGGACCAGTAGTCTTTCAGAACATTTTTCAGGACCATGCCCGTCAAGAACACAACTGCTAGAAAGCAGTACATTTCGGCAAGATCTGTATTCTGCCATAACTGCAGGCGTGACTTTCGGGACAGCCTTCGCTTGGGAGTCTTCTTAGCATGCTTGTTCGTTTCCGCTACAATATTCTAGACTAGCGCTTCGTCAAAGAAAAGCTTGAAGTACTAGACTTCCTTTGCATCCGGCGGCAACGCTGAGCTTGTCCTGAATGAGTGGCGTCAAATGGAAACACAGATGGGCAAAAGTCACCTTTGATCCAGTCCGCATCGTCTCGCCGTGCACGCTTTTCAGATGTCGCTCCTTGATCGTCATCGGAGTCTGAACTCGTCAGAAAATCCTTGTCTGACAAACTGAAATCCAATGAACCAGATTTGGCACTTGGGGAATAGTCCGCATCGGAAGAATCGCTCCTCGACTCACCGGCAGCAAAGCAATCGGTGCGAGCTTCCATAGCGTAAGCAAACTGCGTCAGTGAGCGCACAGAAGAGAACTCTATGGTTGTGTGCCCGTCCAGAAAGCAAAACAAGTGAAAAAGCTACAGTAATCCTTCGTCTTAACGCCAACAAGACGTAGTTAGTTTTTCTGAGACCCCAAAACAGGAAACGCAATCAAGGCGGCGTCGTTTGTGTAGTTTAGCGCCGCACGGAAACAGATGCAATTGCGCCTCGGGGAGCAATAAACGAGACAGTAACAAGCGGTCACCCTTTGAGAGATTAGAAACCAAACAGCCATCAGCTTTGCAGGCGCAAGAATCGAAAACCACCCGAAGGACGAAACCGAAAGCAGCCGGACCTCGTGCGCGCGTTCTGATGCGCAACCGAAAGCCGTCGCGCCACTTTGGAAAGCAAAAAAAAAAAAAGACATTGGCGCATTAAAAAAATTCCACGTATTCTGGAAGTGTGGCAGCACATTCCAGGCAAGAGAAATGATCGAAGAAGGCGTGCGTTTGAAACCAACCGCGCCCCATGTGCACTCGGTTGCGCAAGCGACAGCCGGCATGCCGTTTTGCGAAGCATAAAAAAAGCAACAACGGAGAGACATCGGGGCATGAAAAAAAGACGCTTAGTAAGCGAGAAAACATGCAAAAACAAAATGTGGGTGGCGACGCCACCTAGAAGTTTCCACACCAATCGTCGTGGCGTCACATGTTTTGACGGCGCCTACTAGGGACTGCGTAGCTCCTAATCGGTAAAAATGAAGTAAATTGTCCTCTGAGGGGGCCATAGACTTAACATACCAAGTCTGGGGTAATTTTGTTGAGCCATTGGCGTCAAAGTACGATAAATACACTTTGAAATCCGTGACGTCACGCGGGGAGATTTCGGCGCGTGACATGAAAATGAAAATCAAGTGAAAATGAAACTTTGAACTTGATTTTCTCCTCTACTAATAAACCTATGATGGCGAAATTAATGACATTAAAGTTCTCAGAGCACAATTTATCGATCTAAACCGATTCATTGTTTCTTTTTAGTGTCCCTTTAAGTCTAAACAAGAGGCTTTCAAACTTACGCTTTGGTTAAATGGTTTGCTAAGTTTGGTGTACTAGAAACACATACATTTGTAGCTTAAGTGCCTGTCCTGTACATCTGTGTTCCTTCGTAGTCGTCGATTTCGCGCTATCCAATTTTGAACATACATTTGTATTTTGTATTTGTATTTGGCTTTAAAACTTGCGCTTTGGTTAAATGGTTTGCTAAGTTTGGTATACTAGAAACACATACATTTGTATTTTAATGCAACGTATTGCCACGCGCACTTCTTTTGTCATTTTTATGTAACTAGTCCGCTACATGCGTAGTCGCCGCCTTGCGCAAGCCGCGCCCTGATGTCTGGGAACCTTCCCGATTATCTTAGAATCTTCTTATAAGCTTGAGCGTGCAAACGCAAACAGTTGAGATTATTCTCAAACTAACGCGGCCACCAGCGATAAGGCTCGAATGTTCAATGCTGCATGTATAAATGCCGACGCGCCTTACCGCAGGGCAGTTTTTATCGACGGCCGACGTCCAGTTCGCCGCTATCAGTGTACAGCGTGTATTACTGTAGTTTGTTTTCTTTTCCCGGCCACAAGTTCGGCCAAATAGAGAGTTTCATCTTGAACACGCTGGCTGTTGTCTTCGTCGACGTCACGACCACGTGCCATCTGGTGGAGGTGCTGCTTCATGATCTGGACGCCACCGCGGGGCGCTGACCCAAGCCCACGCCGCGAAGAAGACGAGTTAAAGACAACCCAGATCGTCGAACTAGCTGCTGGCTGAAGGGACTACACCCAGAGTATGAGCTCCTTCCCGAAAACACCAGGCAGCCTAAGACCGTCACATTGACCGCCGAGACAATGACAGCCCCCTGCTGCCTACAACGGTCGTGATACAACAGCCAAGGGAGCCACAACTTTCCATGGATCGTCGTTTGAAGACACGGAGAGCTGGCTGGAGACATATGAGCGAGTCGCCACCTTCAACCACTGGGACTCTGAAGAGAAGCTGCACCACGTCTACTTCTACTTAGAAGACGCCGCGAAGACGTGGTATGCCCAAACTCAGAAAAAATGACAAAACAAATATTTTTTTTCACAAAAAGTGTACTTCTACTCTCAAAAGAAAGCACAAGTTCTTTATTTACTGCCGGGTAAACGCAACACTGTTTTTCAAACCGTCCTATACATATAGGACATTGGGCATTAGGGGTGCTATGTGCGGGTGTGGTAAGCCTTGAAACATTTCACGTGCACACCGTCATTGCACTTTTTCCTCTCCATGACGTATTTCATACAAAGCACGCGTTTGCCCGGAGAAAGCGGTCGGCATTTCACGTGCACTTCTTGCTCTTCATGGCATCTTTCACACAAAGCACGCGTTTGCCCGGAGAAAGCGGCCGGCGCGTGGCAGCATAAAAAGCAAGCAATGTCTAGGCTTGCACATGTTAAGAATGAGGCCTGCTTGATGTGCTGTAGGTAGCGCTAGTCATCAGCTAAAGAAATAGCTATGTTGGAGTCCATCAAAGAAGCGTCCTATATGTAGGACACCGGGCATATATGGGTTAATACCTTCGTGAGCATAGCTGCAAGGAAAAGGTCGCTGCTTTGCTAGAGACAAGAGCGCAGCTACTAAATAAGACCGTCACCACCTACACGGAAGAGATGACGCGACTTTTCCGCCTGGCCGATGCTGCCATGCCTGAGGAAAAAAAGGTCCGCTTCCTTATGCGGGGAGTGGAACAAGACCTCTTTGCAGGATTGGTGCGGAACCCACCGAAAACAGTCACCCAATTCCTAAAGGAGGCTACAAGAATTGAAAAATCTCTCGAGATGCAGACGAAGCAATACAACTGCTCAATCCTGTCAGCAGGCTACACTGAAGCGCACTCGCTAGTCACCAACGACCTACAGGAAACCGTCAGAGCGATTGTGCGGGAGGAGCTGCGCAAGCTGTTACCTTTCGGCGCAGCCTCAAGTGTATTCGATCGCCGACATGGTCCGCGAGGAAATCCAGCAGTCGCTAGGCACCCCCGATTCAGCGCAGTCGCAAGCCATGAGCTATGCTGCTGCAGCGTGACGCAACGCCCCCTTCCTTGCCCACGTGAAGACGCTGCGCCACCGCAGCAGTTCCGCTGCCAGGCACCACCGCCGCCACCACCGACGTCATACCGCCCGCCAGCCGGCCAGCTGTACACACCAAGGAAGACCGACGTTTAGCGTGCCCCCGACCACCGCCCACTCTGCTACCATTGCGGAGAAGCTGGCCGCACCTACCGCCGCTGCCAGTATTCACAGATGGGACTGTGTGGGTTCGCCATTGACGCGCCGCGTCCACAGCGGGGTGAAAGACCACGCGGCCTCGTCGACTACCTCGCAGGAGCGCAGTAGACACCCCGAAAATCTTCCCGTTCGCCGTCGCCAGGCCGATATGTTTCACCGCAGCGCTGCCAGTACACTGGCCCAACCTGGGGCCGGTCGCCTAGCCCCTATCCGGCAAACTAAGGTCAGCAACCTATGGAGGTGCGGTTGCTGTACGACGAAATTCCGAAGATCCTCTGCCGCCAATGACGACGCTGCGACGAAATCTAAAGAACACGCCGCAAGCTGAACGGAGCCCTGATGACGAAACCTTGGGGCCTGAAGAAGACCTGTCGACGCAACATAGAGGCAGCGGGAAAAGCTGACCCAGTCGTGACTCGACGCCGTGACCTAACCGCAACGCAAAACGACGGACAAGCGACCTCGACGTACTATTCGACGGCCATAACTTCATCGCTCTCGTCGACACTGGAGCCGACTATTCCGTCGTCAGTGGAGCGTTCGCTACAGAGTTGAAAAAAGTTAGGACTGCTTCGCAAGGCCCCGAAATCCGTACCGCTGGAGGCCATCTAATAACGCCGTCTGGAGTCTGCACAGCAAGAGTCACAATGATCAATCACACGTATCCTGCGAGTTTTGTAATTTTGCAACACTGCTCCAGGGATGTCATACTTGGCATAGACTTCTTAAACCATCACTACGCCGTCATCGATTTAAGAACTAAGTCGATAACTCCATCGTCGGAGAAAGCGACACCGCCGGATACGAACCCATGTCAACATGCCCTGAACGTGCTCGAGGATCAAGTCACCATTCCTCCTAGATCCAGCGTCATAATTCCCGTCAGCACCGTAAAGGCTGAATACATCGAAGGTGTCATCGAGAGCGATCAGCGTTTGCTGCTAGACCGTGACATTTGCGTCGCAAGAGGTATTGCTCGGCTGCATGAAGGAAAAGGAAGCGTGACGGTAACTGAACTTCAGCCAAGAATACAGACACCTGAGTAGGGGCATGACGATTGCGTACATCGAAGAAATCTTGGCTGTCGGCGATGCGTTTGCCTTTTCATATTCTGATGAAGCTACAACAACAACAACCCCAATGCCTGAGCCATCCTTTAACGTAAAGCCAAGCCTTCCCGCTCGCCAACAGCAACAGCTCCGATGCCTTCTGAAGGAATACAAGGACTGTCTCTCGTCGTCATCGCGGGTCCGGCAAGCGCCCCTTGCTTAACACCATATCATAACGGAAGAAAATGCTCGACCACTCCGTCAGAGGCCCTACTGGGTTTCGACGCGAGAACGAGAGGTCGTTAAGAAACAAGTAGACGAAATGCTATGTGACGACATCATCCAGCCGTCCAAGAGTCCGTGGGCGTCTCCCGTATTGTTAGTGAAGAAGTAGGATGGAACCCTACGTTTCTGCGTCGATTATCGTCGCCTGAACAGAATAACGAAGAAGGATGTGTACCCTCTTCCACGGATAGACGACGCCCTGGATCGACTACACAACGCGAAGTACTTTTCGTCGATGGACCTCAAGACCGGCTACTGGCAAATCGAAGTCGATGAGAGAGACTGAGAAAAGACGGCCTTTATAACACAAGATGGACTGTTCGAGTTCAAGGTCATGCCCTTTGGTCTTTGCTCGGCACCTGCGACTTTCCAACGTCTTATGGACACAGTGCTGGCTGGCTTGAAATGGCAGACATGCCTTGTGTACTTGGACGACGTCGTTGTGTTTGCCTGAGACTTCGACGAACACCTCCAGTGCCTTGGAGCTGTACTTCAAGCAATCAAGACCTCCGGACTCACCCTGAAGCCAGAAAAGTGCCGCTTCGCATACGAGGAGCTCTTGTTCTTGGGCCACTTCATCAGCAAGTCTGGAGTTCGCCCCAACCCTCGGAAAACAGCTGCCATTGCTGCCTTTCACGGATCGCTGAGCCACTAACTCACCTCACGAAGACCGACGTGGAATTCAAGTGGGGAACGGCGCAAGTCGAGGCATTTGAAGAACTGAAACGATGCCTCCAGATGCCTCCGATACTCACGCATTTCGGCGAATACGCCGATACAGAAATCCACACCGACGCTAGCAGCGTAGGACTTGGCGCCGTCCTTGTGCAGGGAACTGACGGACTGGAAAGGGTTATCAGTTGTGCTAGCGCAGCCACCAGCACGGTGTCATGAGTAAGGAGAGGACACATGGGCGACGAAGACGACGAAGTAGGAGGAGAAGCACGCGGAACATGCACGAGCGCGTGCATGGTAGCACACGGCTCGATGCGCGTGACACGAGCAGTAAACGAAGGCAGCAGTTGGATGAGCTGGCATTGTTTGAGTGGCTACTGGAGAAGAAGGTCACATTAGCAGCTACGTTCTGTCAACGGGAAGGCAGCGGGCGTTCGATTCCGGAGGCTGTGACGCTGGTGCTCCATGGCATGGCCGTTAACCTTGACGACGCTCAGGCGAGGCTCCTCGGAGGTGCTGCAGCACCTTGCGGCAATTCCGGACGCACCAGTAGCAGTCCCCCTTCGAACTTCGGCCAGCAACAATCCCCGGGACGCCACGTCATCAGGTACAGCAGGGGCCGAGCTCGTACTTAGGCCTAAGGGACAGAGACGCCCTGCCAGGTCAGCGACCGGAAAAAGGCTTACGGCAGCGTGGCTAACCGTCACGTATTGGGGTGACGATTGAAGAGGATCGTCGGCTGCATCGACTGCGGATCCAACACCACGGAGGCTGGACTTGTGGCATTTGACGGAACCAAGTAAGAGTGTTCCATTCAGACTACGATTCGACAGCGAGGCCTATGTGGCAAGACAATCTAGTAGTGACGCTAGTCAGATGTTTGGAAGTACTGAAAATTGTGTTTGTTTATTTTCACATATTTCTTTAGTGTTTTAAGGTTTTCACTTTTAGTTGTTTTGAGTGCTTAGTTTTCTTATAGTTTTCCTGTTTGCAATTAAATTATGTTTGCTGTGCCTACCTGCACCTTCTCAATCTATCTCCAACACACACGCCTCCGAGGTCGGTGACAAAACAATTGGCGAGCATGCCAGGATCAGAAGATTCCAGGATTCAATCCGGCCCAGTCACCGATTCTCAGTTGGTGCGGAGATGGATTGGGAGCGCTTGACGGCGGTAGCTAAAGATCTAGGAATGACTAAAGAGGAGATCTTGAAGTTTTTTGAAAATGCCCAAATAGAACAGGATAAGCAGACAGCACTGAAGGAGAGGGAACGCGAGTATGAACGAGAGAAACAGGAGCATGAATTTGAACTCGAAAAAGAGCTTCTCGAAATAAAGTTGAGACTAGCGCAACTTAATGGTGTTCCGCAAGACGAACAGAGTGTCACATCAGCATCCTCTGGCTTGCAATCACCCAAAACTACCCGCATATGTCCGAGAAAGTTAATGGCTCCGTTCGATGAAAGAAGTGATGACTTGTATGCCTATTTACACAGATTTGAACGGATTGCCAGGGGTCAAGATTGGGACAGAAGGGAGTGGGAACGGCACTCAGCCTTTATCTGGTAGGAGAAGCCTGAAGTGTTTTTGGCTGAATGCCCGCCGATGACTCCATGGATTATGATAAAGTCAAGGAAACACTGATGCTAAGATTTAGGTTGACGGCGGAAGGCTTGCTGGAGTGGTTTTGTGGGTGCAAGCCAGAGAATGCAGAGACAGCGAAGCAGTTTGTGTGCCGCTTGTCAAATTATTTAAAAGATGGATGGAGATGGCGAATGTAGAAAAAACATGAAGGCGTACGTGATTGCATGGTCGTGGAGCAATTCTTGAATTGCTGCAGTAACAAGTTAAGTGTTTTCCTGAAAGAACGAAAGGTAGCCTCACTTGATGATGTAGCAGAGCATGCCGATCAGTATTTGGAGGCCCAGGGACTTGGAAATCTAGGGAAGGCAAATGAGGGTGGGGACAAAGCAAAACCAGATGAGACAAAGGGTAGACCTCAGGGGGTACCGAACACATCACAGCGACCACTCAGGTGTTTCCTGTGTAACCGCATTGGGCACCGAGCTATCAATTGTCGAGCTGGAGATGGTCATTCACATCCACAAGTACGAGGTCTGTTAGAAAAGTATCCGACCTTATTTTTTTTTGCGAGCACCTGATGGATTTGAAACAAGCGCGGTTGCATCAGCCGACCTTGAACCTTCGTGCGCATGCGTGAATTTTTCCCGCCTGCCAATAGCGTCAGTCGCTGGGACGCAGCGTTTGAGTGAGGTCGTGCGCAGTGCTCTCGTCGGTTTTTCATTGCAAGGAAAATGATGGAGCGACTGGAGCAGCGCTACTGCATCAAATTTTGCCAGAAACTGGGCGACAGCCAAGTGGAAACCATTGGGAAGATCAAGACGGCTTTCGGTGACGACGCTATGAGCCGCACACAGATTAAGGAGTGGTACAACCTGTTTAATGAAGGCGGCACGTCGGTGGAGAGCGAGCCACGCTCCGGTCGGCCATCAACATGCCGAAATAACCAGGTCATTGCCGAAGTGAACGCTGTGGTGATGCGGGACCGTCGTGTGCCTATCCGATAAATTGCGGAAGAGGTGGGCATCAGCACTTTCTCTGCACATTCCATTATGACCGAAGATTTGGCCATGAAGAGAGTTGCGGCGAAATTCGTGCCGAAACTGCTCATGGTGGAGCAAAAGCAACTTCGTGTTGAAGTCTCACAGGACATGCTGGATTTCACAAGCAGTGACCCTAACTTCATGAACACCATTATCACTGGTGACGAGTCATGGGTGTACGGGTACGACCCGGAAACCAAATCCCAGTCGTCACAGTGGAAGCATTCCACGTCACCAAGACCAAAGAAGGCCCGCCAAGTGCGCGCAACGTCAAAGTGATGCTGAGTGCTTTCTTTGACTCCCGCAGTGTGGTATACCACGAGTACGCACCGCAGGGTCAAACAATCACCAAAGAGTACTACAGGGATGTCCTCCGTCGCCTACGTGATGCTGTGCGGCGCAAGAGACCTGAGTTGTGGTCAACAGGAAACTGGCGCATCCATCACGACAATGCTCCTGCACATTCCTCACACTTGGTTCAGACTTTTTTTGGCAAAAAGTCAGACTCCTCTAGTTCAACAGGCTCCTTACTCTCCTGATATGGCCCCCTGCGACTTTTGGTTGTTTCCCAATCTCAAGAGGACATTGAAAGGAGAGCGATTTCAGACAACGGAAGACATTATGGCTGCAATGACAGCTGAGCTAAACTGCATTCCGAAAGAGGCCTTCTCAGAATGCTTCCAACAATGGCAGCACCGCTGGGAGAAGTGTGTGGAGTCCGAAGGGGACTACTTTGAGGGGGATTAGGTTTCCAACGATCCACTTATGCCAGTTTTTTTTCTTCCACCAAAGGTCGGATACTTTTCTGACAGACCTCGTAGTAATGTGTCAGTTGTGCAACAGAAGGGGACACCGGGCGAATGAGTGTCGGTCAGGGACTACAGACAAAGTAGCCTGTACAGTGGACTCCCAGGGTGGTAGCACGAAGGAAGTTGGGACTGCAAAGTAGCTTGTACAGTGGACTCACAGAGGGATAGCGTGGAAGAAGGGCAACAGGCACAGAAAGAAGAGTCAGGAAAGAACGAAATTAAGCTGTACTCTCAAGGAGAAAGGTTACCGGTCGTAGACGGAGAGGTGCATGGACGAAGGGTGAAAGTTTTGAGAGATACAGGCACAAATATTGTTTTGGTGAAAAGGAGCTTAGTAGATGAATCGAATCTAACAGGGGAGTACGCAACAGTCATTTTGGTAGATAGTTCGGTGAGAAGGCTTCCAGAAGCTCGGATAAAAGTTGCAAGTCCATATTACACAGGTTGTGTGACAGCAAAGTGCTTGGAGAAGCCTATGTACGACCTGATTTTGGGTAATGTGCCGGGAGTCAGGAAAGTGGATGAGCCTGATACGAACAGAAAAAACAACAGGGACGTGGTAGGTGAACAGAATGCAACCAGTGGTAGAGTAGCGGAACAAAAGGAGAGTGGTAAGAAGGAATCATGCCACGACAGAGTAAGAGAAATGCAGCCGCCGATAGCAGAAGTGGCATTGGCAGCAATTACGAGAGCGGTGGCAAAGAGAGAAGCAGAAGCCACAAGATTGAAGGTGGCGACCATGCAGAGTATAGATGTAACCCCTATAGAGTTCCGAGAAGAGCAGAAAAAGGATGAATCGTTGAAGGGTTGTTTTCAGAAGGTAGGGGAACCATTCAAGAAACGGCGAAGCAGGAATGTATTTGAGTTCCAAATACACGATGGACTATTGTATAGGAGATGCCAGTTTAGTTCAAGAAGGGAAGTACAACAGCTGGTGGTACCCAAAGCTTTCAGGAATGCGATACTTATCTTGGGGCATGACAGTGCCATAGCAGGGCATCAGGGAGTTAAGAACACGCTTACTAGAATTACAGAAGAATTCTTTTGGCCTGGGATTCAGTCAGAAGTTATAAGGTATGTGAAGTCCTGTGATGTGTGTCAGCGCACAGTACCAAAAGGGAGAGTAGGCAGAAAGAAATTATTCGACCGTGGAAAAGAAGGGCTGTCAAAAGGTTTCAAAAGAAGTATGGGCTGTCAAAAGGTTTCACATCTATTTGTTCGGAAATAATTTCAAAGTTCTGACGGATCATCAACCATTAGAGTTCATAAACAAGGCAAAGTTGACAAATGGAAGAGTAATGCGATGGAGTCTTGCACTGCAAGAATACTCATTTAGTGTAGATTAAAGAGAGAGAAAATGTGGGGGCCGATTTTATGAGTAGAAGTCGTTGAGCGGCCAAAATAGGTGTAGAGGGTAAAACAGGGAAAAGCAAAACTTGATAGCGCTAAGAGGATGAAATTGTGCAAAAAAAAGGTTATACAACATACACTGTGATCTATTGATGTATTGATGTGTGCGGTGCGTTGTATAGAGTGATAGGGACGGTTGACTTATATCCGTGAGGTGACTAGCCGTGAGGTGACTAGCGAAGTGTGTGTGTGACAAGTATGTGGTGAAGTGTCAAGTGGAAAGGCCTGTGATATGACAAGAAGACAGCCATTACGACAAAAGAAAGGAGAGTAGTTTTTTTTTCAGAAAAAGGGGCCTATGTCATGAGTAAGGAGAGGACGTATGTGCGATGAAGACGACGAAGTATGAGGAGAGGCATCCGGAACAGGCACGAGTGCGTGCATGGTAGCACACGGCTCGATGCGCGTGACACGAGCCGTAAACGAAGGCAGCAGTTGGATGTGCTGGAGAAGTTGGCTACTGGAGAAGAAGGTCGCATGGGCAGCTACGTTCTGTCAACGGGAAGGCAGCGGGCGTTCGATTCCGGAGGCTGTGACGCTGGCACTCCGTGGCGTGGCCATTGACCTCGACGACGCTCGGGCGAGGCTCCTCGGAGGTGCTGCAGCACCTTGCGGCAGTTCCGGACGCACCAGCAGCAGTCCCCCTTTGAACTTCGGCCAGCAACAATCCCCGGGACGCCACGTCATCAGGTACAGCAGGGGCCGAGCTCGTACTTATGCCAAAGCGACAGAGACGCCCTGCCACGTCATCGACCGGGAAAAGGCTGACGGCAGTGTGGCTAACCGTCACGTATCGGAGCGACGATTGAAGAGGATCGTCGGCTTCATCGACTGCGGATCCAACGCCACGGAGGCTGGACTTATGGCGTTTGACGGAACCAAGTAAGTGTGTTCCATTCAGACTGCGATTCGACGGCGAGGCCTATGTGGCCAGACAATCTAGTAGAGAGAGAGAAGAAACTTTATTAGCACTTGGCTGGCAGTTTGGTCTTGGTGGCCTCAGATGGCGGCGCTGAGACCCTGAACTCGGGCGGCATCTTCGGCCTGCTGGACGGCCCAGAGCTGGTCGTTGAGCTCCGAGCTTCTGAGCGCCGCCTCCCAGCGGCGGCGTCGCTGACGGAGAAGGTCCCCCGTGGCTCCCGCAGCCGGGATGGCGGCGGGAACGAGTGAGCTCGAGGCTTCCTGGCAGCAGCCATAGGCGCATCGCGAACGGCGGGCGTTTCTCGACTGTTGTTGCCGACGCATTCCCAGAGCATGTGGCGCAGCATTGCTCTGTGCCCGCATGTTTTACATAGATCGGTAGTGTATAAGTGCGGGTAGCAGTGGCGTAAGACGACCGGGCTGGGGTAAGAGTGGGTTTGTAGTAAGGGATAACTTACAGCATCGTGCCTTTTTAATTTGTCATGCGGTGGCGGGAACTTACGCCTTTCCAGTCTGCAGTGTTGGGTAATATCTCGGAACGTGATGAGACGATCACCCCACGACCATTGTGGTCCGTGTTGTTGCTGCGTGTCTGTCGAAGTGTCTCAATCCGGCAGATCAGAAGCCCCGTTCTCGGGAGCGGAGGCGGTGGCCACGGAATGTGCCGCGGCTCGGCGAGTGAGACCTCGAGCCGCGGCGTGGGCCGCCTTGTTGCCCGCAAGCGGGACCTCGGTGTGTGCCGGGGTCCAAAGGAGGAAGACTGTTGAATTTTGTGGTGGCAGTCGCGACGCTGAGTCACCATCACCGCACATTTTAAGGATGCGGGCCGCTTCCAGCGAGACGCGGCCGCGTGCGAAGCCGCGGATTGTCGCCTGCGAGTCGCTGATTACGATCGTAGCGTTGGGCGCCGTGGCGATTGCTAGAGCTATCGCGGCTTCTTCGGCCGCCTCCGTATGTTCTGGGGTCACCGTGGCGCTCGTGAGGCATTTGCCCGTACGGTCAACGACCGCGGCGTGTGCGTCTCTCCCGTCCCCATATCTCGCGGCATCTACGTACACAACTTCGTCGCTAGTGCCGTACTTCTTTTGAAGGTCACTAGCTCGCTGGTTACGGCACCCGATGTGGTGCGTCGGGTGCATATTCTTAGGAAGCGGCGGAACAATTAGGCGGTCACGAACCGAGGCAGGAACATCCGCTTTTTCTTCCTGCTGAGTGTGGTATCGGATGCCAAGCGACGCGAGGATGTGTCGACCAGTCTTAGACCCCGACAAGTGTTCGTTTTGCGAAACGACATGGGCCTCAATTAACTCATCGAGTGAGTTGTGCAGTCCAAGTTCTAGAAACATTTCAGTGCTCGCATTCAGTGGAACTCCGATCGCTCTCTTGAAAGCCTTTCGTATCATGCATTCGATCTTGTTTTTTTCTGAGCCTAGCCATTTGAGGTAGGGGGCAACGTTTGTTATATGGCTTATCGCGTACGCCTGCACGAGACGGATCGCGCAGTGCTCGCGCATACCGTTACGTCTATTCGTGATACGACGCAGGAGTCGGATCATGTCGTCTACCGAACGACGTAGTCTTCGCACCGTCTCACCATTATGGCCGTTTGCCTGCAAGTGTAACCCGAGAATTCTAATTTTGTCCACGTGTGGAATGGGAGTGCCATCTGCCAATAGAATGCTTATTTTGTAGCACTCCCTTTCCTCGTCGCGCGGGGTTTTGTGACCTCTACTTGTTGGTTTGTAGATTAAAAGTTCCGACTTGGTTGCCGAGCATTCGAGGCCCGTTCCTCGCAAGTACTCCTGAACTTCGTCTACACCCGCCTGGAGCGTACGCTCGACGTGACCATCACAACCTCCCCCGGGAACCCAGAGGGTGATGTCATCCGCGTAGATACTGTGACACAATCCGTGTATGCCTAATAATTTCTCTGGTAGCCCCAATAGAACTAAATTGAAGAGTAATGGTGAAATTACGGAGCCTTGCGGCGTGCCCCTAGAGCCCATCTCAAATTCTTTAGTGTTTTTAAGGTTTTCACTGTTAGTTGTTTTGAGTGCTTAGTTTTCTTATAGTTTTCCTGTCTGCAATTAAATTATGTTTGCTGTGCTTACCTGCACCTTCTCAATCTATCTCCAACACACACGCCTCCGAGATCGGTGACACACGGCCACCAGCGATAAGGCTCGAATGTTCGATGCTGCATGTATAAATGCCGACGCGCCTTACCGCAGGGCAGTTTTTATCGACAGCCGACGCCCAGTTAGTCGCTATCAGTGTACATAGTGTATTGCTTCAGTTAACACACGAGATAGTTATCTCGTGTGTTATTTATGTTCGTCACACAGTCACATCGCAAGATACCAATTTCGGTGTATATCAAGCTAGTTAAACGGCCGCCAGCTCACCATGAGCGTGGCATGTAAATCATGTGGTACATGACATGCGTGTCATGATTTTCATGTTATGACTTGGCATTTATGTTCGTCATACAGTCATGTTACGCCATACCAACTTTGGTGTACATTCGATTAACCAAGTGACCAGGAGAGCACAAAGTCGTAGGCGGCTAGACAGACAGACAGACAGACAGACAGACAGACAGACAGACAGACAGACAGACAGACAGACAGACAGACAGACAGACAGACAGACAGACAGACAGACAGACAGACAGACAGACAGACAGACAGACAGACAGACAGACAGACAGACAGACAGACAGACAGACAGACAGACAGACAGACAGACAGACAGACAGACAGACAGACAGACAGACAGACAGACAGACAGACAGACAGACAGACAGACAGACAGACAGACAGACAGACAGACAGACAGACAGACAGACAGACAGACAGACAGACAGACAGACAGACAGACAGACAGACAGACAGACAGACAGACAGACAGACAGACAGACAGACAGACAGACAGACAGACAGACAGACAGACAGACAGACAGACAGACAGACAGACAGACAGACAGACAGACAGACAGACAGACAGACAGACAGACAGACAGACAGACAGACAGACAGACAGACAGACAGACAGACAGACAGACAGAGACAGACAGACAGACAGACAGACAGACAGACAGACAGACAGACAGACAGACAGACAGACAGACAGACAGACAGACAGACAGACAGACAGACAGACAGACAGACAGACAGACAGACAGACAGACAGACAGACAGACAGACAGACAGACAGACAGACAGACAGACAGACAGACAGACAGACAGACAGACAGACAGACAGACAGACAGACAGACAGACAGACAGACAGACAGACACGCTCAAAGTCGCAGAAGTTCGCTAAGAAATGCTTCGAATTTAATAAACACAGGCAAAACATATTTTTTGTCACACAGCCACGTATATAACTGGTCAAAAGTAGGCACACACCCAGTGGCAGATAGTAAAACGTTAAAACAAAAATGCATTTATTTAATGAAAGAATCCATTTAATGTAATGGCCTGTATCATTAACCAGTTGTAGTGCCAATATTTATATACTGAGGATGTATGTGGGAATATTTCCTTTTTGTTTTGTAGAACGAAGGCACGCTCACTGGCACTACTATGTAAACAGCCACACTGAAAATCTTTCTTTAATAAGAGGAAGAAAACCTACTCTGTGCAGTTGGTGCTGTTGGCAATGGCTCCTGTGCCCCCTGGGATGCTTGCTCTTGTGTTGGTGGAGACATATTGAGGGGCACTGGAAAAGGATGCTGTACATCACCATACAGATTTAAGCAGGAGCATTGGCAATATGTTATATTGTTGGAAAACACCAACTTACTGCAGAAGAACGTGTTGTTGGGCGAGTTGGTGCTTGCTGAATGACATAATGCAGCGCTAAAAACACACACACCGCAAAGTAAGGAACACAAACCGACGGGACAGGCGCTACTCGCAACTTTAATGAAGACTACAAGATTGTGGCACATATATACACATCCCAATGCGCAAACGCAATGTCACAAACCATAGGAGGCGTATCATATCAAAGATTTGAAAAAATTGTGTTCCGCATTGTACAGGAAGACTGACGTCTGACTGACGCAGTCATCATTCTTCTCTTTGATGTAGAAAGCCTCGAGAAGTTCACGCGCCGTTTTATCATGGCTTCTGCCCAGAATCCTCACATCATTAAATCTTGGCACACAAGAGCAGGTCTTACAATGTGCGAAAGGTGCGCAGTGAAATCCTTCTTAGATTGTTTTTGCGTGTTCACACGCAAACAATCTAGAAGGCATGGACTGCCTACAAAAATATGCAAACAAAGACTGCCTTAGCAAAAGTGCCCCCCTAGGGTGCTTGACTAGGTATTTTAAAGGCAATAATCTTTGCCTTCTACAGGCTGACAAAGAGGGCAATTTTGTTGTAATGCCTAAGGATTTGTTTACTGAAAAAGCATCACAGGCTGTTCACAAGAATTTCGCGCCGGTTAAAGTTACCATGTCAAGAGCGAAGAAGAACATGTTCAATCTTTGTGATAAGAATAATTTGCAGCAACTCGCGAGAAACATAGATAAGAGTGCTTGTGGGGCTTTGTCAATTTTTTTCAATGCTAAGACGCACAAACCTAGTGTTCCTTTGAGAGCTATTGTGAGTGAACGCGGTAATTGGCAGTTGCATGTTAGTAGATTCCTCTTGAAGTGCTTGAAACAGCTGAAACTTCGTGATCCTTTTCGTGTTGGTAACTCCGATGAAATATGTCGGTTCTTTCAGGATAATCAGAGAATTGGCTACGCTTTTTCTGTAGATATTGAAGAACTGTTTTACTCTGTGCCACATGATGCTCTCTTCTCTACGGTTAAGATATGTGTTGAATATAATGGGGAAGTTCAGTTTCAAAATGCCGTGGGTATAAGTGTAGATTGCTTTTTAGTTTTACTTGATGCTTACCTTAAGAATACCTTTATCACTTTTGACAACCGTTTGTATCTTCAAAAGAAGGGCATTTGTATTGGTTCGTGCGTAGCACCTTTACTCTGTGACATTTTCCTATCGGAAGTAGATCAGAACATTGACAACTGCCTCATGGGCACGCCTGTTTTAAAGGTTTTTAGATATGTCGACAACTTTTTAACTGTGATGAACCACGCGTGTTCTTTTAAAGTTTCCGAGGTCGACAAGGTTTTAGATGTTTTTAAAGCTAATGGTAAAGGCCTCACTTTTACCCATGAGAACCCCATTGGAAATAGCATACAGTTTTTAGATTTGAGACTAACTTTTTCAGAGGATCACGTTTGCTGGTGCTGTTTACTGAGAGCAAAAAAACTGTTGCCGTACGAGTCTGCCCACTCCAAGCTGGTGAAGAGGGCCATTGCTACACTGTGTCTGGGATCCTCGCTCAAAAAGTCTTTGTGAGCACAAGATGCGAGACAGCTTTCTTCACCATTTGGATCGGCTATCAAAAGCCGGCTTCCCTCATTCGGTCATTGCATCTGTGGCAGGATCTCTGCACCGCAAGCTAAAAGCAGGGGCGCGGGAAAACGCGGCTACAGCTGGTGAGTGGAGCGGCCAACGGCCGGTTGTTGTGCCTTACCTGCATAAAGTGAGCCACAATTTGAAAAAGGTGGCTCACAGGTACGATGTACCTGTGGTTTTTTCCGCACCCAACAAGCTGGCCCAACTGTGCCCCCGCATCATGGGCGCCTCAAAGACGGGCTGCCAAGTCAAGCATGCCACCCCTTACACTCGGTGTGCGACGGGGGTGGTATATGAAATCGATAGTTGGACGGAAACCCGTCTGGTCAGGAACAGACATGAAGACAATTAAAACAAAACTCTGACCACGATTAAAAGCAAATAAAAGCACGACGTTTCGGCCCCCGTACGGGAGCCTTGTTCACAAGTGAAAAATGACTCTTAAAATTTTTTTTTTTTTCTCACATAGCGTAAAAAGGTCTTGGGGGCAGGACAAAATGAGCCGAGTGCGCGTTGTTCAAGACGCTCCATCGTCAGGTTTGCTGCCGTTACTGAGACGGCGGCACCCATTGCTGTTCCGTGTACCTGCTTGTAGAAGCAACCCTCGAATGTGAAGTACGTGTTGTCGAGGCAAAACGTCAAGAGGCGCCGTAAATCCTGGACTTCAATAGGTGTACGCTCGGGCAATGTTGCGTCAATTTCGAGGGCTGAGACACAAGCGTCAAGTGCCAAGCCCGTAGGTATGCTCGTGAATAGAGGCTGGACGTCAAAAGACACCAGGATATCGCCATCCTCGAGGGCGATGTCGCACACCTTGTCTATGAAGTCACCGGAATGTCGGACGTACGTGTTGCTTCTGCCGACAAGTGGTCGCAGCACCCGATGCAGGTACCCGGACAGCTTATGAAGGGGTGAGCGAGTGTAATCCACGATGGGGCGCATTGGAACCTCGGGCTTATGAATCTTGGGCAATCCGTACAAGGCTGGTGCAGAACCATTATGGCAAAGGAGGGAGTAGTACAGGGGCTTGTGTTGAGGGGGAATGCAACGGAATATGTCGGAAAGAAGCTTTTGAAAGTCCCGTTGCAGCTTCGATGTAGGGTCCTTCCCAAGGCATTGGTACGTGCTGCTGTCTGAAAGCAGAGCCATCATTTTGTTGTGGTAGTCGGCACTATCAAGTAGCACTGTAGCGTTGCCTTTGTCTGCAGGGAGCACCACAATTTTGGGATTGTTCCGAAGCCGTTTTATCGCTGCGTTTTCTGTCGGAGAGAGCGGTGAGAACGACGCTCGAGGCTGAAGTCGTGAGAGGACACCAATGGCTCGAGTGCGAGCCTCATCACGTCTGGAGGGATCAACTTACATCACCGCGTTTTCCACAGCACACATCACTCGTTTTGCGTTTGTCGTGGAACCCACATTGAAATTGAGCCCTAGGCTCAGAACGGAGAGTTCAGCGGCATCTGGCTTGTGCGAAGACAAGTTGTGTACAGTAGACGTTGCCGGGTTGGAACTCGAAACCGGGTTTCTGTGATGCAGTCTCTCGAGCTTGCCCTCTTGGCTCTGTTCGGCACGGCGGCAATGCAGTCTTGCTTTGAAGTTGGCATGCAGCTGAATACTCGCGAATTCCTTCGGGAACTGGTACTCCAGTCGACGACGGGCGAAGAAAGCCTCGTTCTCGAGGGCTCGTGCTTTTTGTCTGCAGTCTAAAATTCTGGCTTGTAGCAGCAGGTGCTCCGCCTTGAAAATAACGCTATTCCCGAAGCTGGTAGGCACAGGTCTGTTGAGGCGAAGTGAACGCGGAATAAAACCACGGGTTTTGCACTCCAGGTTGAAGTTAAGGTGCCCTTTGAAGGCGGCCACACGGCTGGTCAAGGAGATGTACTGGCGAATCTGAGTGATGGCGGGTTGGCCGTACGCCCGGCGTAAGTTGATGAAATCGATAGTTGGACGGAAACCCGTCTGGTCAGGAACAGACATGAAGACAATTAAAACAAAACTCTGACCACGATTAAAAGCAAATAAAAGCACGACGTTTCGGCCCCCGTACGGGAGCCTTGTTCACAAGTGAAAAATGACTCTGAGTCATTTTTCACTTGTGAACAAGGCTCCCGTACGGGGGCCGAAACGTCATTTTTCACTTGTGAACAAGGCTCCCGTACGGGGGCCAAAACGTCGTGCTTTTATTTGCTTTTAATCGTGCTCAGAGTTTTGTTTTAATTGTCTTCACGGGGGTGGTATATGAAATACCACTAACCTGTGGGAAGTCCCTATGTGGGACAAACGGGCAGATGTGTTAATGACTGCATGAGGGAACACGCAAACAATCTAAAGAAGGATTTCACTGTGCACCTTTCGCACATTGTAAGACCTGCTCTTGTGTGCCAAGATTTAATGATGTGAGGATTCTGGGCAGAAGCCATGATAAAATGGCGCGTGAACTTCTCGAGGCTTTCTACATCAAAGAGAAGAATGATGACTGCGTCAGTCAGACGTCAGTCTTCCTGTACAATGCGGAACACAATTTTTTCAAATCTTTGATATGATACGCCCCCTATGGTTTGTGACGTTGCGTTTGCGCATTGGGATGTGTATATATGTGCCACAATCTTGTAGTCTTCATTAAAGATGTGAGTAGCGCCTGTCCCGTCGGTTTGTGTTCCTTACTTTGTGGTGTGTGTGTTTTTAGCGCTGCATTATGTCATTCACCAACTTACTGGTCTTGTGCCTTGATGCCGACAGCTCTGGAGAGAAGTCGGGGAAATCTTGGTATTCTGAAAGTAGACATCATTGCATTAATTCTATATCTGCTTTAGAAAAAACACATCAGATGAAATACAGACTTTCAGTCAAGTAAACAATGAAACTTACCATCTATGGAAGCATCAATGGAAGCAGCGAAACAAAACTTCGACGCTTCTAACACATGTAATATTATTCGCGAAACCACTGCCGTTACAGGGTGGAAGGTGCAAAATACTCACCAGGCAAAATTTGTTACAAAATTTTGATTTTATAGTAATTGTGACACCAAGGAAAAGGATAAAAGGATAAGAGTTTCTGAACAGTCTCGACGGTCACACACACACACACACACACACGCGCACACACACACACACACACACACACACACACACACACACACACACACACACACACACACACACACACACACACACACACACACACACACACACACACACACACACACACACACACACACACACACACACACACGCACACACACACACGCACGCACACACACACACACGCACACACACACACACCATTATGGTGAGATGGGTCTCAGATCTCAATATCGATGGAGGGCTATGAGACCCCCTCGAGACCCCCTTGACTTTAAGCACTGCTGATAATAATCAAAATGTTTAAATGTTTAACACAATGTAATCATTCATGAAGAACCCCAAAGCACTTAAATGTTCTCTTTCACCGAATGCGATTACGTTCAATAATCACCGCTACGTTCAATAAACACCTTTGCGTTGAATAATCACCGCTGTTTGCACCCCTCGCGGATATAAAATCTCTTTAAAAAACTTGTGCTTGCTTATTAGAAGAAACGCTGCACACATAACCACTTCATTGCCTAGGCTTCCTATTGCAACTCACGCGCAATAGACAATCCCTTCAATTAAATACAGTACACAGAAATCACAAACCAGATGTGTTGCATGTGCCAGTTACACGGCAATGCAAAGCTGACACAGAACAATATGTGGTTTATGTATTTGTCATTATAGCAGTATATTAGTTGATGTAATAACTATATCAAAGAAACGATGACGGACCATTGAACAAGACCATATTGCTTTTTTAGCGCAAAAAATGACACCACAAGAAAGAAGACTAAACACAGCGCTGTGTTCAGTCTTCTTTCTTGTGGTGTCGTTTTTTGCGCTAAAAAAGCAATATGGATTCTCCCCAACTAGCCCACCAACGCATTCTGTTGAACAAGGCCATAACTGACGCGCTGGTTTACCTGTTTACAGTGCGGAATCAACGGGTCGATTTCATGAAAGCATCAAACGTACCCCTCGATCTCGATCGCTGCGGCATTCCAAATTTCGCCGGTAAAGTGAGTGAACTACTACAGTCGAATCCCGCTGTAACGAATACCGCTACAACGAAATTTCCGCCACAACGAATAATTTTCGATTCCCCGTCAGCCGCCCATAGAAAACAATGCGAAAAATGTCATAACGAATACTTTTTCTGGGTATTTCCGCTTGAACGAAGTTTTCGCAATTGCCACCACATAAGGAAAAGGAGCTTGCCTAGGATTGCCGCGAAATTCCGCTAGAAATTCGACCATTTCTCGTTGCCAGAGCCGTGCGGCCGCATCGCAAGACACGTGTCTTCATCGGAGACATGCTTTCTGCCACCTCACGCACATCCCGGTAAAGTTTTCGCCATTGAGATGCTCTGCGACAGATCGTCCATCCGCCATGATGCTGCCGGCGGATTTTATGCGCGTGCGGGCCGCGGAAGAATCGTTGATGAACTCCCGCCATTGTTTTGACGTAGCACTCAAAACAAAACTACTGCTCGTCTTCACAAGCCCTGCGATCGTGAATGACATCCATGGCGTTTTGAAGGCACACGCGCCGCCAGCGCGCACCTAGTCCAAGCGTAACTGCATTCTGCCGCAACCGCTGTGAATACAAATGCGGTCGTGTCGATGCGACCACGGGCGACCACGAAAGTACGCGCGCATCCATCGAACGTACGCGCACCGACTCAATGCAATGCTGCGGCCAAAACCACGGTAGACGCGATCAGAGATAGCAACGACGCAGTTCTTGATGCACTGCCAGCGCGCACAGATTGAAAACGGAACTACCGTCGCTACCGTTTGCCGGAAGCGCTGCGCAGAAAACCGCGGCAGAGACCGCCGTCGCTATCGTCGCGATTATCGATAGCGAATATGCTGAAGTACGCAGCTAACACACCGGAAGAAAGATTAAAGGCAACAAAGTCGTAAAACGACACGAAGCGTTTCGACTTTCCTTTCTCTCGCTTATGACTGTGGTAGTGCGGAGCTTCGGCACTTCGTTTTCACTTAGCCTCTACCGAACTTTGGCACGCTCCTTCGCGGCGCTACGCGCTCGGCACGCTTCGAGGGTAGCCTGCATATAGTATTTGCTCGTGTATAACCCACGTGTATAACTCGCCTATTGACGCAAAGCCGCCTTTATTGCGTTGCCGTGAAGCCAACTTGCGCAACGAAATTCGCGTATAACCCGCACCCCGAGTTTAGCGCTAAATTTTCTGTATATTTTGTGCGTGTTATACGCGAGAAAATACATTCACACGGTGTGCGGCCAAGTGCGTCCGAGTTAGCGACAGTTAAATGCAAAGGTCAATGCATGCGCTTGCTGGGACCAAAGGACGAGTCATGATCATCAGATATTCCTAACTTTTGTGGTATATAGATGAAATTTCGCTGCAACGAAATTCCGCGACAACGAACTTTTTCGCGCGTCCCGTCAATTTCGTTGTAGCGGGATTTGACTGTATTGCTGTAAAGATAAAATGGCATCTGCGAAATGAAGCTAAAGGGGCTTCCGCATTTATTTGCCGCTGAACAATTTGAATGCCAAGGGCCATGGAAAAGATCGATACAAATTGGATTTTGGTCGAGTTAGTCATCACTGAAGTCTTAAAACGTTGACACTTCAATTAAAAAGCAGCTGTACAAATTAAATCTAAATATAATTAACTCACTAGTTGTCCGAAGCAAAATAACATGTTTGAATAATTCATTGGCTTGCACAAAACAATTTCTTAAAGGGAAAAATTTGAATGGTTTAGCGTCCCTAGCAGGAAAAATGCAAAATAAGATAGCCGACCGCTAAAACAGGAGTCAGTAGCTCCACTCTGCACATATATCGATGGAACATAGCCGCGGTTGATTTTTTCGCCCTCTGCGGTGATCGCTGGAACTTGAGACTTTCCAGGGCCTGGCCGGTTCGCTACCGTGGTATCCACCAAAATTGGTATTTGGTGACATGACTGTATGACAGACACAAATGACAGGTGGTAACATGAAAGTCATGACATGGATGTTGTGTAGCGCATGATTTACATGCCATGCTGATCGTGCGCTTACGGCTGTTTCGCTAGCTTGGTATGCACCAATATTGATATTGCACGACGTGAGTGTACGAAGAACATAAATGACGTGGTAACGTGCAAATCATGACATGCATGTCGTGTAGGGCATGATTTACATGCCATGCTCATGGTCGCTCGCGGCCATTTCGCTAGCTTGATATACACCGAAATTGGTATTGCATGACGTGACTGTATGACTAACATAAGTTACAGGTGGTAACATGACAATATGACATGCATGTCATGTAGGACATGATTTACATGCCACGCTCATGGTCTGCTCGCGGCTGCTGTTTTGCTAGCTTGACGTACACCAATGTTGGTATTGCGCGACGCGACTGTATGATGAACACTAATACTAATGGCAGGTGGTGATATGACAATCATGACATGCATTTCATGTACAGTCGTGCTCAATATGACTTGCAACATGGGAGTGCGTGGCGTCATGAGCTCAAAGACTGTGCATGGCTTCCACTAGCCTTCATATTCACAAGTAAACGATGTTCTGTCACTTGGGGATGATCCCCAATAAGAAAATATCATTTATTTGAGGAAATAAGGGCAACTTGAAGCCATATGCAATCTTTTAGCTCGTGAGGCCACATGCTCCCATGTTGCAAGTCATATTGAGCGTGACAGTACAGCATGATTTACAAGCCACGCTCGTGGCGCGCTCACGGCCGTTTCCCTAGCTTGATATACACCAAAACTAGTATTGCATGACGTGACTGCATGACGAACATAAATGACAGGTCCTAACATGCAGATGATAACGTGCATGTCATATATGGCATGATTTACATGGCACTGTCTTGGTGCACTTCTGCCATTTTGTTAATTGTTAACTGGATATACACCCAAATTGGTATGGCATGACATGAGTGCGTGATGAACATAAATGACAGGTCATGCATTGTATATACCAGAATATACGTTTTATTATATAAAACATTGTACATGCATGCATGCATGACAAACATGGGATATATAGTGAACTAGATGTCATGACATAAATCAAGGCCTGTACAAAACCTGATTGATTCCTATGTTACTTTTGCTAGGCACACATTGTCCCATCACTTTCAGTTTAGAGCAAGCGGTGTAGCTTGTGTATTTCCCTGTCCAGAACTGACGATAGCGGCAAATTTCTAGCAGGGGGCGTGTGGGCTCCTGAAACCCTTGAATTTTAAAAGTATGTGTTCAAGGCGCTTGAAAGTCCTGGCATTGTTCTCCTTTGTTGAAAACCCTCAAATTTCTTGACAAATGTTGTCCGATATTCTTTATGGGACCTGCTTTCTCTGGTGGGCAATTACAGCGAAGCTGTATAAGACTTGTTCGGCGAATTTGTTCATATCCAGAGACAGGATTGCGGTTGCACAGGCTGTCGCGGCAACACCAGCTGTGAAGTGGGGGAGAAGGGTTGCAGTTGTGCAGTCGCACGTTTTGCGGGCCTCACTCGTTGCCCTTCTCTTTGGATGCGCATGGCACATCGAGTGGTTATGCTTTCACTGCGCCTCTTTGTTAATATCATCAGGCTCAAATTCTTACTTTGGGACTTTCTCTCTTGTCAGACGACAGGCAGGAATTGGGGGAGAAGGATTGCGGTTGTCAACAAGATATCGGTCTTTCAGGGACATGGTCTGATACATGTAAGGGTGTCGCAGAAACGAGACGAGACGATCAAGACAAACTGCGTTCGATGCGAACGATAAACAACATTCTTCTTTTTCTTTATTTTCTCATTAATGCGCGCGCTCTTCCGTGCCCGCTGTCTTCTTCTTCTCCTTGTCTTCGGTGAGTTTCAATAGGTTCTGGCCTGCATGAAGTTTTCTTCTCGTCATTGGAAACAACCTTCAAGTTGGTAGATATGTTGTATAGGTCTCCGAATGAGTTTTCCATTGGTTTTCAAAAGACAGGAGCGCGTCTTCCCGTCGACTCCCGAATAAACCTCCATGACTTTAGCCAGTTTCCAGAGTGATTTAGGAGTGTGTGAACCGAGCAGTACGATATCTCCTCGGTTCACACTTGTTGCTTGTTTACTTGCGTTAGCTTGCTCTCTCAGTTCTTTCAGATATCAGTGATTCCACTCCTGCGCCAACTGCGCCAAAGTGCGCCAAATTGTATTTACTGCGCCATCCTGATAATATCGACGAAAATTGCGCCAAACTGCGCCAGAGTCTTGGGTTTGGGGACGTCTATCACCGGCAATTGCACCGCCGGCGCGTCAGAACATGTGCAGCTTGACCATGGGGCCGCCAAAGTCGCAACCACGGACCAAGAACGATTCCTTTCAATAAATAGCGCTCGCGCGTGCGTGCCGAGTAAGCCACGATGCCATGCATGCACGTTGCCGACGCAGCTTTTGTTCTGCCAGTCGGCTCGACTGCAAAACGCGCTCTCCGCAGAGGCTCGTGACGTCTATCGGTAGCGAGAAAATGTGGCGGCGATTCATCGGCGGACGTCGTCTGTGCCAGAAACGCTGCTGATAGCTCGTTTCAAGCGTCGCACGGCACGTAAGGAGAACAATGTTCAATAACTACACACGTGCCGCTAAAATGTCTGTCACTTCTGTTTCTGGACATCACGGAATGAAATCTGGGATTGCTAGCATATAGATATATGGAACAATATCGAATTTTCCGTGCTTTGCGTCTATGGAAGAGCACGTTAACGGTGGGAACGTGTTGACACTTTTCCTCAGATATACTTTATCCATCGATCTTCATCCAGAAGAGCTTTTTCCTAATTCCTTCCACCAGCACATCCGAGTTTGTAATCACTCTTTGGTAAATACCCCTTAAAAGGCCCTGTCCTTTCGAGCTCGTGGGTGCTAGGGTTCCGATTCGAATTTTTTGGTTGCTTATTTAAAAATGTCATCTCATTAATAAAAGCATGCCTCCTGGTCGGAGCAGCCGCAATTGCGTTTTAATATGCGCACCTGTCACTAACGGGCCCGTCGCTGACGGCCCACAGTGAAGCGGCTACGCCATGTTACACGTCTGCCCCTCGTTTAGCTGACGGTTAAAAACCTCATTCATAGTTTCAAGGGCGAAGCAATGAATGCGATACTAACAAATTGTATTGTTATACGGTGTAAGGCTAGCGGCTAACTCTTTTGGATCCGATCTCGCGTAACTCAACAAAACGCTGGTTTAAGGGAATATAGCCGCTCCAGGAACCGAAGCGTTTTCGTGCTCCGAGTTCTCTAAACGCAAAGTAAGCGTTGAGAGCACAGCAGGTATACGATCCGTCTCCTGCCTCGAGATAGCGCGCGCAAGCGACTGCGCCCTTAGAATGATGCAGTCCCCTCCCCTCTCCCGGCGTCCCTTCATGCTCCTTACGAAAGACGGGCTGGGCGTTTCCTCTCTGCTCGATAAACAATCGACGGCATGCCCGCACGCGGGAAGATGTTATCGCATGCGATCTCCGTGCGACGGAGACAGACTGCCGGCTCGCTTCTCCGCTTCAGCCGCGTTCGTCCCCGGTGCTCGCGAGCTTTTACCCGCGGCTAGGATGCGCGGGGTGATGTTATCAATTTGGACTTTATACGGAAAATTACGGCAACTGGGATGGCAAAAACCCGTCGAGAGTGTCCATATAATTGTTATCACAAAAAAATTGAGGAGCCATTCCACTCTGTGAAGTCGATGATAAGCGAAGCTGTTTCGCGCACGGCACAGAGGTGACATGGTGGAGGACAGTTTGGTATGTAAGGCCAGGTTGTTAACGGCCATGCTGTTAAAGTTCAATACGCAATATTAATGCGAATGCCTTAGATGCTTCATCAAACACGAAAATTGACCGTCGGCGGCATCAATCGATTGATGCAAAATATGATAACGTGATGGCATCATCATGACGTCACAGATCGTCAAATCTTGTGACGTCATCATGGCGTCATATATCGTGATTTTACGTGATGACGTCATCGCAGGACATCGTCGCTTTGCACTGCTTCCGTGATCGGTGCGCCGATCATGGAGGCAGTGTGAAACCAGGTGAGCTGCAGAAAGCTTGCATAGAGGAAGGGGGGGGGGGATCAACACATCGATCGATAAGAAAAAGAACCTGGCTTTTTCCTTGGGGTTGTCTTATAAATAGGGAATGCATTAGGGACAGTGTGACTCTTTGGCATTGAGGCACTGTTGTACGTCACGGCGTTTGTCTGCCACGTCTGCTGATAACCCCATAGATGTATTTAGAGTGTTATTTCATAAAGTGCAATTTTACTGATCCGGTATTCTGTTTATTTGCTAGTGTCGAAAATAATCACCGAAGAGGTTAATCCAGAACACACAACTGCATGAGCCTTTCTTTTTTCATTAGTGAGTGAAGTATGGAGTTCTCCTGAGATGATTCTTTCCATGAGATTTGCAATGAATCGAAATATTTCTAGCTCTTCATAAGAGCCCCATAATAATTATTAAGGTGCTTGAATGCTAATGCAATTTGCTTCTCTACTGCACTCCAAGATGTAATATTAGCTGCTCCAGACTGCTCCCAGATGCAAAATTATCTGCTCCAAAGTGCTCCAAGATGAAAATTTTGCTGCTCCAAAGTGCTCCAAAATGGAAATTTTGCTGCTCCAAAAATTGCTCCAAATCGGAAGTCCTCGGTAGCATCACTGAGATATTCTTTGTTCCGTCTTTTCCACCAGTCTTTCGTGACCTTTTGTCGATTTCTTCAAATTTCTTCTTGTTGGCTTCGTGTTGATCTTCGTTATTGCCTGGAAGCCTGTATTTTCCACCTATTATGTCAGCTGGCATGATAGGTAGCGGCTCATCCGGTTCGCTGTATACATAAGTCAACGGTCTGTTATTAAGCACTGCTTCAACTTCAGTGGTGATTGTTTTCATCTCTTCTCTGGTTAGCAATTTCTTTCCGATGACTTTCCTCATTGATGATTTCATGCTTCGTATTATCCTTTCATAGAAGCCTCCTCACCAAGGTGCTTGTTCGGCGATATACTTCCACTTTATTTGATCTCCTTGGCTAACTCTTGCGGAGACTTCTTCTTGTAATTCTTTGAGCATGCGATTGATTTCTCTGTTGGCCTTCTTGAACGTTCTTGCGTTGTCACTGTATATTGTGTGACATAGGCCTCTTCTCGCTGTAAATCTTCTGATTGCATGTAGGAATGCGTCTGCTTTACAGTTGTGCACAAGTTGGAGATATATAGCTCTCGTTGTTGCGCACACAAATACTGTGATGGACAGTTTTGTCGTGCCTTTCACTGCGTCCTTTATAAGCATCGGGCCTGCAAAATCCACACCAGTCACTTCAAATGGTTGTCGCTCGTTGACTCTGTCGGCAGGAAGGGGTGCGGTTTCTTGCTGAATTGGTTTGGCGTCAAATCGTTGACACTTTAAACATCCCATGAATTACATTCTTTACCAGCTGCCTTCCTTGGATTATCCAATACTTGGCTCTAAGCTGCGAAAGCATTGCGCTTACTCCGTGCAACGAGAGTTGATGAACATGTCGTACTAGCAGCTTCGTACCGGCCGTCCACTTTGGTAGCACAATAGGATGTTTTTCGTTGTAGGTTAATCCGCTTTGAGATAGGCGACACTTGTGTCTTGTCAGCCCTTGATCATCTTTGAAGACTTCCCTGCCATAAAGAAACATCCTTGTTGTCTTAGTATTTTTGCTCTTGTTCAGTATAACAAGTTCCCATCTTTGTCGTTGCTCTGTTTTTATCGTTGACTCTGCATCCTTCAGTTCCTCATAGCTCAGACCTCCAATGATCCGTTTCTTCTTTCTTATAATCTGTACGTATCTCAGAACCCAAGCAGTTACCCTGAGCAATCGTATGTAAGTTCCATACTTCTCCGCGTCGATCACTGCCGGAATTGGCATGCATGTGTTAGTCGCATAGCATTCACTACTTTTGCCGTTTTCTTTCGTCTCCATCTTCATTGCAGTCTTGTTTTACGTAACAAGCCACTTTGGACCATGCCACCATAGTTGCGACTGTATCAAACTCTTTGCGCTCACACTTCTTGTCATGAGATCAGCAGGGTTCTCTTCACTTGCAATGTATTTCCATTTTCTCTTTTATCTCCTTCACCCTATTTTCTACAAAGATGTCTCGTTTTTTCTGTCCATGTAACCAACTAAGAACAATGGTCGAGTCCGTCCAATATCTTGTTTCGTCTATCTTCCTTACAAAGCCACTTCTGATGTATTCCGAGAGACGTGCCAACAGCAACGTAGTAGCCATTAGCTCGAGTCGCGGCGACATTTGTTTCATTGGTGCTATTTGTCCTTTTGCAATATATCAGCCTCTTTTTCATTCTTGTAGTCATTTATTAAGTAGGCTGCTGTTCCGTATGCATATGGGCTTGCATCGGAAAACAAATGAAGTTCTGTGTGAATAGGTTTCCTCCTCTGTTTCACATCAAGCCATCTTGGTACACTGAACTCTTGAATGGATTCCAGCTCTTGAATCCATCACCTCCACAACTCCGTTCCGTCATCTGGTAGTGAGTCATCCCAAGACGTTCCTTTCCTCCACATGTTTTGTATTTCTCGCTTGGCTGTTACCGTGAATGGAGTGAAAACTCCCAGTGGATCGTATATTCTTGCTGTGAGCTGTAACATTTGCCTCTTCGTTAGTGTACCGCTGGTATCGATGTCTTATTTCAAACGATGGTAGGTACAGTCTGTCTTCCTTGAAATTCCACCTGATGTCAAGCACCTTTATTTGGGCAGAAGTTCCGACGCTTGCGTTTTCCTCTTCCTTCTTTATAGTTCGTTGCAATCGAGGCTCATTCGTATTGGAACTTTCTCAGAGTCATTGACGCCTCTTGGAAAATCTCTTTTGACTTCCGGTAAGGTTTTTCAGCTTCTTCTTTTGATTCGGCTCCTATTATTACGTCGTCGACGTAGATGTTGCTCCTCAGCTGCGTAATGGTCTCCGGAAACTTATCCTCCAACTTGCTGAGGTGGTGTTCCACTGTTGCTGCCAGCAGGAACGTACTCGGAGCCGTGCCAAACGTTACTCTTGACATTCTCCATGTTACAACTTTTGCATCGCTTCCACTCAGAATTCTGTCCCACCAAAGAAAACGCAGTGCGTCTCTGTCTTCCTCATGTATCAAAATCTGTAGGAATGCTTTTAGGGGCGAAGCTCATAAAGCAGTGGGTCTGTCCTTCCTCTGTGACCGGTTTGTAACCACCTAGTTGGGGCCACCTCTAGCTCGTGAGAAGCGCACGTTCTGGTATGCAGTAGAAGAAGAAGACGACGTTGACGAGTGAGAATCTCGTGCGTGTTCGCCTATGTGGCATTCTTTCTTCTTTACTGCGCGCGTTCTGGTATGCAGTAGAAGAAGAAGACGACGTTTCAGAAGTAACGCGCCATGAGGCTCCCTCTTGGCACGCTTTCTCTTTAGCTCGGAGTCGCCAGATGAAATACAAGGCTGCGGAACGGAGGGCACGGAAGGCGGCGACAGCACGCGCAACCAGTACAAGAACCGCTCTCACTTCATTTCATAATGAAGGGACCTCGCAATCCATCCAACAATGAAGAAATGAAAGAACAACCGAAAAAACGAAAGAACGAACGAACAAAATAAAAGAACAAAATAAAAGTTGATTTGTATATACGCACACAGTCTCACGTCTTTCTTAATGATGTAATGGGCGAACTCTCACGGGAGGGTTACGGTTTTACCGATGATCTCCCCCTCTCGAGCTTCGCCCACTTATCATCATTCATTCCGTGGATATGGCGTGATTTTTTTCAGTGTCAGCTGTCATTGCAATGCGATGGTGTCAGAAGTTCATCAGCATGTGCACAAGATCGCAATTAAGATTCGGTCCAGTTTCGAGGTTGTCGTTCAAAGATAACCCTTTTGTGGATGATGAGGACGCATCAAATACTATTCTTATCTTTGTAGTTTGACAATCTTCCCTGATTACGGCTTGATGCGGCATAGAGTAGCAGTGTGTCAGTGATGCACTTTGGTCCTCGGCCACTTCTGCCACTCCACTATTCACATATTCTCTGATGGCAGTGTCATAACGCCGCATTATACTTTCGTCCTTCCATAACCTTCAAGTGAGCCGTTTCAGTCTGGTCATTGCTACACTCTTGTTTTGATCAAGCTCCATGTTGTCTTTCCATGGAAGTCGTACCGATTATCGCTTCTCTTCATACTTCATGTTCCCGTTGAAGTACTCCATCACACCTTCTTCTCTCTTTGCATCTTGCTTGGTTCCTTTTATGCCGATTGTTTCGATATCCCAGAAATGCCTTAGTTCTGTCTCTATGTCAGATTTGTCCACTTCAACGTGAAGTACCATAACGGTTGACCTTTTCATTAATGTTGCAGCTAACTTGGCTTTGCCCTGCAACGTCCAACTGAATATGGTCTCCGCTGCTGTCAGCTTCACTTCTAGTTTTCCCCGCAGGGGCGTCTGCGCAAGCAGGCGTTTGGTGTGTAGCGACACCACGGACCCGAGCTAACGGGGGGGTTTCGACCCCCTCCCACGCCTAGCCGTGCGTGGCATTGCCGTGTCCGGGGAAAAGGGGATCCTGGGGGTTGAGCCAACGCCGGGTGATTGGACCTTTAAGGCCCCCCGGCAGAGGCAACACACCCCTTTGGCCCCGGCTTCACGTAGACGGCACCCCTGGGCTGACCCACCCAGGGGAAATCGGCAGTCGCCTTTTCCTGTCCCTCTCTCCTGACACCTTCGCCTTTCGCTCTCACTTTATATCTTTCCTGTCTACTTCTCTCTTCCGTTTACTTCCGATTTTTCGTGGTGGCGAGGGTTAACCCTGTGTGACGTAACCAACCTAGGTTATATCATATTTGGTTATAGTGGCAATGTACAGTTGGCATGTCAGGGATTGCTCTCAACCTCTGCCATGTCCCCTTGTTGGGCTCGGTGGTGGGTGACTGGCATTGTCGCCGAACAAATCAATATTTTTATGGGATCCTCGAACCCTTCAACTGATCGTACCCTGAAAAGGGTCCGCACCGATGCATCATTTCTGCTTTCGCCAAAAAACAAAGAAACGTTCCCGAAATTCCATGTAATACATTGTGAACAATCATCGACAAAGGCTCGAGCTATTTCACCGTTTTTGGTTGCTAAGTGTCTAAGGGAAACTATCGGAAGCGGCTATAAGGCTACTAAAATGGCGAGTGGGGATTTGCTCCTCGAAGTAAAAGACAAGGACCAGTATAACAAGCTTGCACACCTCGTGGCGTTTGGAAACAATCCTGTCTCGGTGAGCGCACACCGGACAATGAATACGGTCAAAGGTGTAGTGTCAGACGAAGATCTAATGGAACTCAGCGATGCAGAACTCCTGGACGGATGGAGAGATCAAAATGTAGTCCATGTGCAGCGCATCACAATCAGAAGAAATGACATCGAAATCCCGACAAAGCACATAGTACTGACTTTCAGCTCAACTACCTTACCCGAAACTCTGGAAACCGGCTATGTAAAACTGCATGTCAGGCCCTACGTTCCCAACCCGCGGCGTTGCTTTAAATGCCAAAGATTTGGGCATGCGTCCCAGGGCTGTCGAGGGCAGCTTACCTGTGCAAAATGTGGAACAACGGGACATTCCGTTGATGATTGCAATCACGATGAGACGCACTGTGCGAACTGCGACGGCCCTCACCCTGCGTACTCCAGAGCTTGTCCAGCCTGGAAAAAAGAAAAAGAAATTATTACTGTTAAAGTCAAAGAAAACATTACGTTCCGTGAAGCACGACAACGTATCTCACCGTCCTTCGGAATAAAAACATCTTTCGCCGAAGTGGTGCAGCGGGGGGCGACACCACAACGGCCTTTGGCGGTTGCCCGGACCACGCGCAGTGTGCCGAGGCCAGCGCCACCTGCCCCCACGGCGGGAGCAGCCAAGGCTGCCCTGCCATCTCCGATCCTGACCACACCAGTGGCGTCGACGAGCTGCAGCAGCAGCCAAGGCACCACAGAGGCCAACGAGGTCCCATCGACGTCCGGCCAGGTGGGGTCCAAGACTTCGTTGCCCGATACGAAGTTTACGCAGCGTAGACATCGCTCTCTCGAGCGATTGTCCAGAGCCTCTCAAGAGGCCATGGACACCGCTCCAAGTCAGACGGCGCAGGCAGCGCCGAAGGGGCGGCGGGACTCTCTCGACCGCTCCAAAAAACACAAGACGCCAATTACGGGGCCTGAAAAAGGCCCCGTAATGTAATTGAACCTGCCGGCTCTTGCAATATGTCACCTAAAGTTCCTTTCTTCCAGTCACTTGTAGCAGCAAATCTCACCTTTTAATTTCAAAATGGCTTTTATTATCCACTGGAATTGTAGGGGACTGCTACATAATTTAGGTGACATAAAAGACATGATAAACACCTTCTCCCCTGTTGCAATGTGCCTACAAGAAACAAACTTGGGCGACAGGCACACAAACTTTTTAAAGGACTTTACTGTCATACGCCGAGACCGAACCCAGGCTAGCAGGTTGTCTGGTGGCGTGGCTGTTATCGTACAAAGTAGTGTCCCTACAAGACGAGTAACGGTTAACAGCCACATAGAAGCCGCAGCGGTTACAATTTTAGCACATAAAACTGTTACAATTTGCTCCGTCTATATCTCGCCAACTACGCCATTCACTGTAAGACATTTGGAGTTAATTTTAAACCAGCTGCCGGAACCTTTTATTCTAACGGGGGATTTTAACGCCCATAACACATTGTGGGGAAGCACTACAACGGATGCTCGAGGACAAATAATCGAAGATTTTATACTTGCGAGTGATATATGTCTCCTAAACACTGGCACAGCCACATACTGCTCCCCAAATACTGGAGCTATGAGCTGCTTGGATTTAGCGTTGTGCTCCCCATCTATATTTACCGATTTTAGCTGGAGAGTCATTGATAATCCTTACGGTAGTGACCACATGCCTGCCATTGTACAACTTCTGTCTCCACTTCCCATGATCCCCTGTAGACCACCGCGCTGGAAGCTTGAGTCTGCAAACTGGCCTCTGTTCACTAAAAAAGCTACTCTTGAAACAGAGATAATTGAGGGGTTAAGTGTAGATGAATTGAACGACAGGATCACTGCCTGCATACTAGCAGCAGCAGCGGAGGCTATCCCACAATCTTCTGGCATCTTTTGTAAAAAAGTAAAACCCTGGTGGAATAGCGATTGTAAACAAGCCAAAAAACTACAAAACAAAGTGTGGGGTACCTTTCGCAGATATCCGACGCAAGAAAATCTTCTCATATTTAAAAAAGCACGAGCAAAAGCAAGATATGTACGCAGGCAAGCAGAAAAAGTATCTTGGAAAAAATACGTCTCCTCCATCAATAGTTCAGTAACGTCCAAGAGAATGTGGGATCAGGTGCGTAAGTTTAGGGGCGATTACACCTGCTACACGGTTCCCATTCTCTCAACAGCTGGCAGCCAAACAAACTTGCAGGAACAAGCAGACATATTGGGCCAACACTTCCACACAATATCCAGCTCAGCGAATTATTCGGCAGCTTTCCTAAAATATAAAGAATCTGCTGAAAAACAAAAGCTTCCAATCACAGGAGGTTCTGACAAGTCATACAACAGCCCGTTAACACTTCTTGAAATTAATAGGGTGCTCACTGCAGGCAAAAATACAGCACCTGGCCCTGATAGAATACATTATGCGATGCTCGCTCACTTGTCCCCGAAAGCAGTAGAGGCCCTGCTTCGTTTCTTTAACATAATCTGGGAAACAGGTGAAATGCCAAATAAATGGAAAAAAGCAATCATAGTCCCATTTTTGAAAGCCGGAAAACAGCCCACATTAGCGAGCAACTACAGACCGATAGCGCTTACAAGCTGCCTTGCAAAATCGTACGAAACAATCGTAAATATTAGACTGACATATATACTTGAAACAGAGAATTTGTTGGATAGCCATCAGTGCGGGTATAAGAAAGGTTGTTCAACAACTGATCACCTGGTCCGACTAGAAAATGAAGTACGCAATGCGTTCCTACACAAACAACACTGCTTAGCTGTCTTTTTCGACCTCGAAAAAGCGTACGACACTACATGGAGATTCGGAATTTTGAGGGACTTGGCAGACTTGGGGATTCGAGGCAAAATGCTAAACTGTCTCTTTAGTTTCATGTCGAACCGAACATTTCAAGTGCGCCTTGGCACGGTCCTATCACGTGTGTTCATTCAAGAAAACGGCGTGCCTCAGGGCTGTGTTCTAAGCACAACGCTGTTTGTAGTCAAGATGAACTCGATTAACAGGGTTGTACCTACCACTGTAATGCACTCACTTTACGTGGATGATCTTCAGATCGCGTGCCGTGCATCAAATATGGCAACCTGTGAACGTCAAATTCAAATTACTTTAAACAAACTCAACAAATGGGCATATGAAAACGGGTTCCGGTTTTCCTCGGAAAAAACTGTTGCTGTTGTTTTCTCTCAAAAGAGAGGCTTACAACCGGACCCCATCCTGAAACTAAATGAAGCAGTATTGCCGGTGAAACAAGAACACAAGTTTTTAGGCATCGTATTTGATAAAAAATTGAACTTCCTTGCTCACATCAACTGCCTGAAAATTAAAGCAAACAATGCACTCAATGTTCTCAAAGTTCTGTCCCGCAAGCGCTGGGGCTCTGACCGTAAGTGCCTGCTGCAGATTTACCGCTCTTTGGTACGTAGTATACTAGACTACGGCAGCATAGTGTATGGCTCTGCCAGACACTCCTACCTTCAACGACTAGATCCTGTCCACAATAAAGGGCTACGCTTAGCGACAGGTGCCTACAGAACTTCGCCAATTCTCAGCCTGTATGCGGAATGTAACGAGCCATCCCTAGAACAGAGAAGAACGCAACTCATGTTTGCATACGTTCTCAGAATTTATTCTTTGCCAAACCACATATGTCATAACATCATCACGCACTGCGACAAACGCTTACACTATGCAAACAAGCCAAATGTCATCAAACCGCTGATGCTCAGATTTGAAGAAAAAAGTCGTGAGTGCAACGCCCCCACTGAAGCACTCGCTGTTATGCCAAGGTCATCCAGACTAGCTCCGTGGAATGATTTCACGAAATTTGTCGATGTATCGCTGGCACATCTAAAGAAACAAAATACACCACGTGAGCATATTCTACAGCAATTTCGCATGGTGCAGGAAACTTATCACAATTATAAAGAATTCTATACAGATGGTTCCAAAACAAATACGTATGTCGGAAGCAGCGTTGTCCAAGGCACGTGGCAGCGTACAGTTAGACTGCCGCAGTTTGTCTCGGTCTATACGGCCGAATGTTATGCTTTGTGGATGGCGCTTCAGAGGATTGTGAATGACGGATACAAGAAAGCAGTAATATACACAGACTCTCTAAGTGCCTTGAAGGCCTTGAATCCGCGGTCTCAGTATGAGCCCATTATTGGCAATATTTTAAACATACTTTCACACGTAAGTAAAGGTCAGTGTATACGTTTCTGCTGGGTCCCTAGCCACGTCGGGATCCCAGGAAATGAAAGGGCGGATCAGCACGCAGCAGAAGCACAACGTCTCAATGTTTCCAACATAAAGGTACCTCTAACGGATGGAATTAATGCTCTTCGCAGATCACTAACACTCAAATGGCAAAGCGAGTGGGAATCAAACATAAACAACAAACTCCAACTGATCAAGCCTGTACTTGGTGAATGGAAAACATGTTACCATCAAAAACGGTTCATCGAAGTTGTCCTATGTCGACTTCGTATAGGTCACACGCATATTACACATAACTACCTATTGGCAGATGAGGACCCACCAATATGCGACAAATGTCATGAACAATTGACAGTATTACACATCTTAACAACCTGTCCAGGTATGGAAACTCAAAGACAGAAACACTTCCATATGCTTTATAAGTTACACATACCACTACATCCAAGGTTACTTTTAGGTGAAGAACCTTTAATACCACTAGCTAATATCATGAGCTTCTTAGACGAAACAGACTTATTAAATAAGCTTTAATCACTACGCTCCATGCCACACATAGTGCGGGAAGCTTTATAAACTTTGGCAACCTGTAGCATAGCCTCTTCGAAGAGGCTGTTGCTGCGGCGGCTATTTCAGAATAAAGCACTTGCCTCCTGGCCCTTGGAAACAAGGACGCGGGGAAGGCAGCAGTGCTATGTACATATCTCTGCGGTTTTAGTATCATAATCCTGCGCAGAATACATACCCATTGACCATCCCGCGTATCATGCTCATAATTTTAACGTATATATACAGTATATTTTACGCATCTATACAGCGAGTGATCTTAGGCCTTTCTACAGCCACACTGCACTTTTCATTCTACCCCATATCGCATAGATTTACCTAGATTACAGTTTATTGGCCTTTGTTGTTTTTGTTTCGCTTTTCTCTCCTTCTCTCACCATGTGGCTGGCGCAGCATAGCCGTAGTCGCTTTTGCGCCAATAAAACCAACTTAACTAACTAACTTCTAGTTTTCGAATGCCTCCGGTCATTCTTTGCCAATACTGGTCTGATCCAACAAGGATTCCGATTTCCCTGCAGTCTGTGCTTGTATAAAGGCCGTCAGCCAGCTTTAATCCATCGTCTTTGTACTTCTTTTTCAGTGATACAGGCAGGAATGGTATTCTTTCTCTTGATATTACATCATCTTCTTCCAACAAAACTTCTTTGCCATTGTATGCGCTTCTTAGTTTAACTTGCACTGAATTCATAGTCCTTTCATCTTGTCCGCCTCCAAAAGAGCCTATCGTCAGCCTTTCTTTTCCTTTGACCGGACAACCAAGTTTCTCCGATAAGCTCTTAAGAATAAACGTTCTTTGGCTTTCAGTGTCTAACAGAACCTGACAATAGCATGACTTGTTTCTACCTTCTGCTAGTGCCACTGCAGTCTGTAGAAAAATGCTTGACCATATGTTCATATATTGGCAGGTAGACTCTTGCTCTTATTTTCATTTGCACCTTGCACGGCTGCTGTACATTGAGCTGTAAGTTCTTTTCTCCGACACATGGACGTTGCATGCCATTTCCCACATATTTTACACCTTATGTTTGCCTTGCATATTTTGGCGGTATGTCGAGGCCTCGTGCGACGGAAGCATCTGTTTGACGCCTTTAGCTTCATTTTTTTCTCTTCATGCGTCATAGTTTTCCTACAGTCATCCGTATAGTGGGTGTTGGTCTCACAAAATATGCAAAACTTTGCGGCTGTACTCTGAAAATTAACTCTTCTTTTCTGTTGTCTACCGTCAGATTTGTTGCCGTAGCTTTCCTTCTGTTCGCCCAATTCCTCTCTGCACTCTACTTGATCTCCTATATATCTCATCAAACACCTCAGAGTGTCTTCATGATGTTTAGCTGCATTCTGGTCTTGCGTTGAAGATCTACCAGCCAATTCTCTTTGTCTCAGCTGGAACCCCATGTGCATCTCCACAGGTAAAGATCTTTTCAATACCGGCAGGAGCATTGACGCATATGACTCGATTTTCAAGCCTAAGGATTCCAGCCCACATGTGTGCACTTGTACCTTGTCTGACAGTCTTCTTAAAGGGACACTAAAGGCAAATATTAAGTCGACGTTGATTGTTGAAATAGCGGTCCAGAAACCTCGTAGTGCTACTTTTATACCAAGGAAGTGCTTATTTTGAAATAAAATCACGTTTTAGTGGTCCGCATTGCGTTAGCGCACTTCAAATCACCCGCCTGAAATCAGACTGTCATACGTCACTGCTGCCATGCCCAACGTTGCCTGCCTTTACTGCGCGGCCGCCGACACTAGTAGCAGCAGAGCGAAAGTAGCGGGACCCACAGCAGCAACAACGGCCATCGAAGCTCTGACTTTCTGTCAGAGCAACTTTCACGAGCGCACAAAACACACGCGGCAGTACGCGATCCCGAAACTACCACTGAGACGCGACCGCGTGAGCGAAGCAGGGCGCCCGGCGAAGTGCAGTTCGGCGAAAACGGAACCTTTGAACCAGGCGCGCCATTCCCCATGGCAACCCCACAGAGGTTCTTTTTTCCATGAATCAAACGGAAACGAACAAACAGCATTTTATTACGTCTTTTGATGCACGGAAGGTTCTTTTTTTATTGCTGCTAGTTTGATTACTAGTGATTTATTGTAGGCAGACTCTCATACGTCATCGGGATCACTTCAAAAATGTCCCACTCGTGGCGCTCATCATGTGATACATTTAGCTTAATTTCTTGGTAAGTAGGGCACTGCTGTCGATAATATTGCCGTTTTAGAAGTTGTCATACATTGAGCTTTCACTCTGACATAAATTGTTATTTGCCTTTAGTGTCCCTTTAAGCCTTTATAGTCACTGCAGCTTGCTACTGTACTCAGGTTAGTTAGCTCTTTCATGTGGATTTCTACAAGCACTTCGTCTTTTCCGTAACGCTGCTTGAGCAGATCGATAGCTTTCGTGTAGTTGCTGTCGGAAAATCGAAATCCCTCCACGGTAGCTGCCGCTCTCCCGGTTAGTGATGACAGAAAAGTAGGTGAACTTTTGGTTCTCGTTTAAATCAGTTCTCACATGAACAGCTGACTCAAACTGATGCCAAAACCTCTGCCACTTCCTCTTGTCGCCATCAAACTTCATTAATTCTACCTTTGGTAGCTTTACGGCCGTTGCTTGCGGCGCTTGCTCCCTCCCTGTCTCGCGCTGTTTTTGTCGGCAAAGGTACGCATTGATTCGGCTGTTTCCGGCGTTACAAGCTCTTCCATCTGCTTGTCCACTTTCTTTAATATTTCTGCGATGCCTTTGATCTGGCTGGCTAGCAACAATATCGCGGTGGGATCTTGATTCTCCTGAAGCTTCTTTTCTGCTTCGCTTGCTAGGTTTGTTATTTGCGTCCTCAGCGTTTTTCTTTTCTTTGAAATCACGTCTCGGTTCATTTGGATAAATTAAAAACTGCTAGTCGCTTACAGATTTCAGCAGCGATTCTGCATCCGTGGCTGTGTCGTCCTCTGTGTATTTGCCGCTCTTAGCTGTTGATGTCCCGTCTTGCAGCCGTTGGTTCGCACTGAGGCCTCCTCTTCTTCTGTCTTCTGTGGCCAGTCTTTCGTCCTGGTATCCCGTGGCCAGTCAGAAGAGGAGCAGCCTCGATCCTGGTCACGGCACCATGTCGCAGAAATGAGACGGTCGAGACAAACTGCGTTCGATGCGAATGATAAACAAGATTCTTCTGTTTCATTATTTTCTCATTTATGCGCGCGCTCTTCCGTGCCCGCTGTCTTCTTCTTCTCCTTGTCTTCGGCGAGTTTCAATAAAGAGATCAATGCATACACCAAAATTGAGGGGAGAATTGCGCTGGAGCCATTGCTATTTATGCAAGAGGTGACACGTGTGTTCAAGCATGTGAACTTCAACCAGACCAAGTAGATTGCAGAGATGTATGTGGCAGGAAAACTGAAGATGGAATTGCAATCCTCGCAGTGTATGTTTCTTGCAACACATTGAAAACAGACAGAATACTTCAAGGGACTCTAAAATAATAAGTTAGTTTAGACTGACAATTTATACTCAGAAAACTGTAGTCGTTGATTTCACCAGCACCACAGGTATATTCATGGATGAGAAAATCAATGTCAAAAGTTTCACTTTTAATTTCGCGCTGAAATCACCAATGGTGACGTCACGGATTCCAAAATGTTTTTTTCTTATTTTGGCCACATAGGCTGAACGAAATTTCCTGAAACTTGATATGCCAAGTCTCTGGCTACCTCAGAAGACAGCATGCTTCATTCTTACTGATTAGGAACTATGTAGGCCTCAGTAGACACCATCATAGTGACTGATGCGGGAACTTCAAGGTGGCATCGCATTTTCTTTTTGCACATTTTCTTGCTTACCAAATGTAGTGTGCAATCCACATCCAAAGCTGCAAAGAGTTGCTGCCTTGGGAAGCAGGGTTTCTTGCTTAACAAACATAGTGGTGTGCAAGCCACATCCGAAGCTGCAAAGAGTTAATGCGACCCACATCGCTTCCTGCGACGCGGGTCGCAGGAAGCAACACGTCAAACGACTCGTCAAGTATGGTAGTGCCTGCAGCGAAGTGATCATATGCAACAGTGTGCTGCAAAATGAAGTTAAATGAAGACAAATTTACTATGCAGGAGGTTCTATTCATCCAAAGCTCAATGTATCGTGCTCTTTCTTAACCCCAAGTGTATAGAAATAGCAAAAACAAGTGGTGTACACAGTTGTGTACATAGCATCTCAAAGGGTTAAATATAACAGCGTGTTTTTCTCACGATCAATTTATTGAAAATTTTTCAATCTTGATGTACTTTTTCTGGAAAACTATCTGATCTATTATGCGGAAATTTTCTCGGATTATACTTAAAGGGACTGTCTACCACTCGGAAAAATTTTTCTGATTGTGGTAAAAATGAGAAGATCGTTTGTCACATCGGCGGCAACGAGCATGCTTTTGCCCCGTAAAAAAGGAATTATATTTTTAATTTGATGTTGAAATTCGTGGAAGAATGACCGTTAGCGTCACCCAACGGCGATGTGGTTCAATCCACTGGTATGACAAAAAATCCTTGCAGGTAGACTCATTTTGCTTAAAAACAAACATGTATAACTTGAAATTGTATTTTACGCACTTGAGGCACCTTTCAGTTGCGCCAGAGAGTAATTTTTTGTTTTTTTTCTCACACATCCAAAAATGCGCCCGGTGGCGCTGCTTGCGGCGCGCCGTCTTCGATTTCTTCTGCTTCAACTCATGCGCTATGCCATGCGGCTCTCCGCGTTGGTCGTACTGTGTCGCTGTATTGTTGTTAGGATGTCTCACATGTGCTGCGCTGTGAAGGCGCGCATATATTGTCTCTTTTTGATGAATCGGCTTGGATTGCGGCAGCAGTGCTGAAATAAACGCATAGACTGCGATTACAGCAAAACAAGCGTTCTGTAATCGTATAATAAGGCTTCATTTAACCGCTAGCGCACTGAAAATGACTGTTACATTCATTACAGTAGTGTTCAGTGAAAATAGAGTAATTCTACAGAAATCACCTGTGTTTTCGGTTTTAATTTTTACTGGCACTACAATCGTCATCGCTTCCACCAACCAGTGTTGTGGGCATGTTTCACGCCAATGGAAGAAGACCGAATGCAGATAGAGAAATTCTGTTTTAAGAATTTCTACTCACTTTCCAGAGAAACAGCTGCAAGGTTGGACACTTCAGATGGTACGCTTTCTATTGCGGTACGAAACAGAAAAGCGATGAAGGACGGTAGACAGTCCCTTTAAGTCCTTTCAAAATAGCCTGAGTCTAAAACATTGAAAAACTGTGTGAGTTATAATCCAGAAAGATGGCAGGAAGTGGAAGATGGAAGCTTGCGATGAAAGGAATTCGTAAACAGGGGGTCGGTGCTCGAGCTGACGTTTCGACAAGTGGACTTGTCTTCTTCAAGGCTGGAACTGATTTCCTTAGCTATTGTGTGTATATGCTTCGTGCCCTCTCCACCACAAGGGAGAAGGGGAGGGCAACTGCCAGAGTGGGGGTGGGGCAGGGAGGGGAGAGGCCGCCATGACGAACTGAATGTGGCATAAGGAAAGCAAAAAAAAAAAGGAACAAAAAGCGGTGGGGGGGGGGGGGGAGGTGGAGAGGGGAGGGTATACGTTTTGCTGAATGATTGTCAGTGGAAGCATGCGGCATTTTAAAGGGACCCTGAAAAGGTTTTGACGATTTTGTACGAACACATTGGGCCGGTAGAGCAAGCCCTAAGGATCATTTACAGACCGATTTAAGCTATGTGCGTAAACTGTAATTTACTACAAGGCTTTAAAGCTGCGAATCGCCACCGATCACAGCGGCTCAGCTGTGATCCCACCCACTTCCAGTGCATGTCGTATTGAAGCGCAACGTCACGCAGGTGGCTAATCTGATTGGATATGTCCGGCCCACGTCACTGAACCTCCTGTGGGCAATGAGCGTCGTCTGCCTGTGTTCCAATGTGCTCCGTGTTGACGTGAGCTGAGCGACAGTGTTTATCTCGAGGTTTCTTTTCTTGCACAAAATGAATTGCCCTAGCTGTGTTGTGTACCAGACGTCTAGCAATTGGTGACTTGTAGCTGCGACATCGTGCAATGTTTGCGAGGCATCTGGCGAGCGGAATCCCTTCAGCTCGTCGCTGCAATGAGCGTCGCGCTCTATCCGTTCAATGCCACGATCCACGTGTCTGCGGCTGTAACTTCACCCCTGAAGACACAGCCACATTGCCCGAGTTTACGCTTATTGGTGATGGTTCTCGAATTCTTTTTGTTTGTCCGCATGCTTTTGCAGGTTGTCGCCGTACAGGAGAATAAAATAAGATCGGCTGGTAGTGTGGCGGCACCTGTCGGAGCACATATTAACCACTCCGCGAGCTTCGTCTTTGTTGTCAGACGGCGTGCTGCGGGGCACACTGGGCCTCCGAGATTGTGCGCAACCTGCCGGTGCTCAATATCAGAGGCCATGACTGGGCGAAGCTCAAATCGTCGAGTTCGCTCATGAGAGCACTGCGATCCCCGGTGATGCCAGCGTGTCTGTGAGTTGAGGGTGTAAGGCAGGGTGAGGAGGAGGGTATAGATAGAATTGTCTGTAGTGGCCTTGGTACACGGTGCGTCGCTTAATTTCGGGTGCGAATGGTTTAGGGACGCTCTTGCCTAAACGCTGACAAAACTTGAAAAATTTTCGGGGTCCCTTTAACTATAGTAGGTTCGAAATTCCTAGAAGAAGGGTTTAACTCTAATTGGTTTTCGTTGTGTATGTACCATACCGAATAGATTCAAGAGCCCCCTTAGAAACATTAATACCTGCTGGCTGGAGTGTACTGAACTTGTGAATAAGGTATGACTCTGTATATTTTCTGTCTCTTGGGGACCGGAAGTTTGACTGAAGTATGTAAAGTTGGAGATCTTCTAAGTTGTGACCTGCTACATTAAACTGCTGCGCCACTGCTTTGGGTAACTTCTTCGCCGAGTCCGTGCGATGCCCATTTAATCTTGCATTAACAGGTTGTCCCGTTTCGCCAATGTACCGTTTTTGTAACTAGTGCAGGTAAAACTAGATTTTATATGATGGACGTAATCACTTCAGGTGCTTTTAACTATATTGTCATCTTGAAGGTTTCATCTTGGACGAAAACAAGGTGTTATGTGGGCAGTAGAATGAGGGTTTACTTTTGCATGCACTAACATGTCCTTAAAATTCCTGTTGCGGCGATACACGACCTTTGGTACTCTGGGAAACGCTTTTCTAAGGCGCTTGTTGCTTGCCAGTATTGGGTAATACTTACGGAGGATATTATTTATGTTTGGTAGCGCATTTGAGTATTTGGTTATAAATGCTGGCGGTTGGTTGGGCTGTGCTACAGGGGACCTTTGAGCTACTGATGATTTCCTATCTAGTTGACATGCTTCGTTGTAGACCTCGTTTAGAGCATCTTGCGGGTGATTTCTTTTAACTAATGTTTCCTTTAGGTTGCTTAAGTGGTGAACGTAGTCACTGTCATCACTACAGATCCTTCTTATACGCCTTGCCTGTCCTACAAATATCCCTAGTTTGCAAAACGGAAAGGCGAGCTAGTTGGTACTGATTCATAATGGTGTAATAGTAGCGCAAAAAAAGACGAAGACAAGGAAGTGAACACCACAAGCGCTTGTGGTGTTCACTTCCTTGTCTTCGTCTTTTTTTGCGCTACTATTACACCATTATGAACCTAGTTTGCAGCGTCGCGGGTGATGACTAGTGTAATCTAGGTATTGCTGGCTGGCTGTTGGTTTTCTGTAAAGCGTTGTCTTTAATTTTCCTGCTTTAATAGATACTGTCGTGTCTAAGAAGTTAATTTCACTGGAAGAATGGTGCATGGTGAATTTAATACTTGTTCTCGTCCAAGATGTAAGGCTTGTAAACAGCTTCAAGATGCCGTTATAGTTAAAAGCACCGGGAGTGATTACGTCCATCATATAAAGTCTAGTTTTACCTGCACTACAGGTTTTCGCGCTCACTTTAATCCAAGTGCCAGCTAAAATAATCCGCACGGCACAGAAATAATCTGAGTGCCAAACCATTTAATCCATGTGCCAAACATTTAATCCCAGCACCAACATATTTAATCCAAGCGCCAGCACGATTAGGCCGCGTGCCAGTGAGTTTAATCCAAGTGCCACCATGTTTAATCCAATCGCCAACAACTTTAATTCAAGTGTCAGTCTGTTTAATCCTTACACAAGAAACAGACGGTTTGCCAATTTATATAGTCTAAATGTCGGAAGAAGGTAAACATGAAGCGAGAGGAATAGTTATTTTTTGCCAATGCAGGATCGCGCTTAGGAAATAAGGTACTACGGTATTTTGCCCGAACGTTTTGGTGTCATTTATCTTAGAATTCAAAAAGCAGTGCGGTTTAATTATATATGTTCGGGCACTAAATGTATACGCTCATTATAAGCACGTGGTAAAAGTTTAAGCATCGAGACAGTTTATGCTTCACCGCTACTGCAGAATTTTGGGTAATCACGTACTCCGTTGATCGCATCTGGGAGAGATTCACGTCGTCTGCTAGCAGACGGCACTAAGGCTACGTTTCCGCAAAAGCGTTCGCAGTCGTTTGCTCGGCTCAGTGAGAGCGATGGTGACTTACAGACGATATTCACCCATTCCTGAAATCAAAGAATAACCATTTAAAACAAGTAACCGTGCATTTCTTTGGGTTTATATGCAATTAAGTTTTATGTAAAAGCGTCAAAGGAGATGGCCATGTTCATGTAACAGACGAGGATGTGTTCCTGAAGCGTCGCCGCCTGTATCACGTGTGTTTTCAGAGGGAAATATTTCCAGACGAAAAGAGAGCTTTGCTTGAAGTCATGGCTGGACGCAAGCGAGGGCCACGTTTCAAAGATCCAGATGAACCTCGTCGAAAAAACAGCAGGGTGTCGGTGCTCGACAGAGCGAGGATTGTGGACGTCTACAGGCGTGGTGGCGACCTAAAGCAACTGGCGGATGCCCTGGGCATCAACATAAAAACAGCAAGATCGATTGCAGCTACCGACAGACAAACATCATTGCGGGGTGGCGGTTCTAAAAAAAAGTTTGGAGATGACGTCGTGAGTGCTTTGAGGCGAATTGTCGACGAAAACTGTACATTTACTCTAAGGCAGATAAAGACGGCCCTGGAGGAAGAAATGCCTGGAGTGACGATCAGCACAAGCACAGTTGATCGCTTGCTGGACGCCCACAGCTACTCGGTGAAGCTGGTGACGCAGAGGTCCGCAGACCGCAACCGTTGCGACGTCAAGCACAGCCGTAAGCTGTACGCCCAGTGGCTGCGGTCCAATGGACCACGTGTGTGCCGGTTCTACTTGGACAAGACAAACTACAATATCTGGTGTTCCAGGAATTTTGGCAGGGCAGCTAAAGGGCAACCAGCTGTCCACACGACCACGACGACAAAAGGAGCCAATTTGAACATCCATTCCCAGGATTTGGGGACATCTGTGCGTGGCGCCATCTCTCGGCGGTAACGACGGCCTCCTGCCGTAACTGAATGGGAGATATGCGAAAAAAATCATATCTCTTGAAAAAAGCAAGCTATCAAAAAAGACTCGGGGGTTCTATATAGTAGAGACCTACTGGAACATTTTGGTAAAATTGCAGTATTGCACTACAAAGCCTGTGGCTTCCCAGGGCAATTGAACACTGCCCATTAGAAATACATGGGGCCCCATTGTAAAATTTTAAACACTCTGGGAAGCCACGCGGTTTGTAGCGCCCCACTGTAATTTTAACAGAATGTTCAAGTAAGTCTCTGCTGTATAGAACCGGGAGTCGTTTTTGATATCTGTATTTTTTCGTCGGATATGATTTTTTTCGCCTATTTCCCATTCAGTTACGGCAGGCCACCGCAGTCCCCGATGACAGATGGCGCTACGTGCATATGTCCCCAATTCCTGGTCATGATGGCATGTATGTCAGCAAATGGCGTTATTCACTGGACTGCAGTGGACAGAGTTCATTGGGCTGTTTTCAACGATTTCCTCAGCGATGTTTCGGCCCGTGTGGAAAGCGAGGAGCCAAACACAGAAGCTGTGTTCATTTTTGATGGCGCACCTGCTCATGCTCGGGCAGAGCAGGCAGCTTTGGCTAACTCAATGCACTCTATCAAGCGCCTGCCAGCGTACAGTCCCTTCTTCAACCCAATAGAAGAGGTGTTCTCGAAATTCAAGTCGCACGTGAAGGCCTACCTAAGCGAACGCCCTGATTTAGTGCTGGCGACACCGCAAGGTATGACGAAAAAGGCGCACAGGCGTTCTTTGCTGCTGGACGCGGCTCGGCACTCCATGCAGCAGATACAGCGCGTGGACGGCGCAGCCTTTGACCGGCACAATTTTTCTTTTGTGCCTGCAGCATTGCGTGAAGATTACTTGTGAACGTCCGTTTCCAAGCCCTAGGAGACATCGCTATTCTATTAAATACTAACCTGTGCTTATGTTGCAATTCTCGAGTGATCTGGAGTGTGCAAAAATATTGTTCTCTTTCGTTTTACCTATAATCCCATTCTGCCCCCTCTCATTGACTAAATATATATATATGTTTGTGTGTGTACACGTTAGATATACAAAATTGATGCAATAAATTTATCATTTCGCTGACCTCCGTAAGATTCAAATGTTCGGTGAGATGCATAATGCAGCGCGGAAAAACGAGTATAAAGTAAATAGAAGGAGCAAGGACCATCGCTCGTCCTTGTGCATTATGTTTTCTCTGCGTATGTTTTCTCGCACTGCGTTAAATATGTCACCGTGTGAACTAGGCCAACAGTTAATACTGTTCAAATCACCGGGCACATAATTTTGTTTTAATAAAAAGATAAAAACTAACACGGATATAAAATATAACTTTCGTTTTCCACATATTGTAATCAGCAGTCTTTGTTTTAGTACACTGCAGAACGAAAAGCTCTTCGAATTACCTCCAATTCGCCCTGCCCTCCGCGAGCCTGATAATTTCTTCATTCCGTACTCCATTTGACCCATTTCCGCCCTCGGCTAGGTATTCCACATCTTGATAGCCATTGCGTCACTTTAACTGAGCATAGATGGTCTTTCCTTCGCATTACACGACCTGTCCTCGAGCTGCTGCTTTTTTGTGTGCCAAAGCCAAAATCCAATTATGAGGTCATGTGAGTAAAACTTAATTTTGCTGAACTACAAAATATTCGTAACATGTTTGTAATAAGCGGCACGCAGATGCCATTCTTTCGTTCCCATTAATATGATCGCACCCGTGCCAAACATTGCCTCACAAACTGATGCATAGCAAAGTATAAGCCCTCCAAACACAGCTCAAGCCAACTATGGCAGTAAGTTTTTTCCCTGTGAATAATAGCACCGAATACAAATATTAGTGCAGTCTTCTGCTTTCCGGCTATCGTATTTCATATTGTAGTAACTGTATTTTAATTGCACTGCCGTTTTCATGCCCCGTATTACTGTTTATTTTGTATAGATTAAAGTGACTGGCACTTGAATTAAAGTTGTTGGCGCTTGGATTAAACATGGTGGCACTTGGATTAAACTCACTGGCACGCGGCCTAATCGTGCTGGCGCTTGGATTAAATATGTTGCCGCTAGGATTAAATGTTTGGCACATGGATTAATTAGTATGGCGCTCAGATTATTTCAGTGGCGTAGGGATTATTTTCGCTGGCACTTGGATTAAAGTGAGTGGGAAAACCTGTAGTTACAAAAACGGTACATTGGCGAAACGGGACAACCTGTTAATGTTAGATTAAACGGGCATCACGCGGACACGGCGAAGAAGTTACCCAAAGCAGTGGCACAGCAGTTTAATGTAGCTGGTCACAACTTCAAAGATCTCAAACTTTACATACTTCAGTCAAACTTCCGGTCCCCAAGAGACAGAAAATATACAGAGTCATACCTTATTCACAAGTTCAATACACTCCAGCCAGCAGGTATTAACGGTTCTAAGGGGGCTCTTGAATCTATTTGGTGTGGTGCATACACAACGAAAACCAATGAGAGTTAAAGGGACACTAAAGGCAAATATTAAGTCGACGTTGATTGTTTATATAGCGGTCCAGAAACTTCGTAGTGCTACTTTTATGCCAAGGAAGTGCATATTTTGAAATAAAATCACGTTTTAGTGGTCCGCATTGCGTTAGTGCACTTCAAATCACCTGCCTGAAATCAGTCTTTCACACGTCACTGCTGCCGTGGCAAACGTAGCCCGCCTTTACTGCGCGGCGGCGTGCACTGGCGACGTGCACCATTCGGGCATCCGGCAACATCACATGCATGCGGCATTTTGTCAAACTTTCTGTCAGAGCAACTTTCCCGAGCGTGCAAAACACATGTGGCAGTACGCGATACGGTAACTACCACTGAGACGCGACCGTGTGAGCGAAGCAGGGCGCCGGGCGAAGCGCAGTTTGGCGAAAGCGGAACCTTTGAACCAGGCGCGCCGTCCCCCATGGCAACCCCAAAAAGGTTCTTTTTTCCATGAATCAAACAGAAATGAACAAACAGCATTTTATTACGTCTCTTGATACACGGAAGGTTCTTTTTTTATTGTTGCTAGTTTGATTACTAGTGATTAATTGTAGGCAGACTCTCATACGTCATTGGGATCATTTTGAAAATGTGCCGCTCGTGGCGCTCATCGTGTGATACATTTAGCTTAATTTCTCAGCAAGTAGGGCACTGCTGTTGATAATATTGCCGTTTTAGACGTCATACATTGAGCTTTCACTCTGACATAAATTGTTATTTTCCTTTAGTGTCCCTTTAAGCCCTTTTTCTAGGAATTTCGAACCTACTATTGTTAAAATGGTGTTAAATGGGATGTAATAGGGCTCAGTGAGGTTAGGAGGCCACATGAGGCTTATACAGTGCTGAAGAACGGACACGTCCTATGCTATCGTGGTTTAGCTGACAGAAGAGAACTAGGGGTGGCGTTCCTTATTAATAAAAATATAGCTGGTAATATAGAGGAATACTATAGCACTAATGAGAGGGTGATATGTTAAGTTTAATAAGAGGTACAAGATGAAGGTGGCACAGGCCTACGCGCCAACATCCAGCCATGATGATCAACTGGTTGAACGCTTCTACGAAGACGTAGAATCAGCAATGAGTAAGGTAAAGACACAGTATACTGTACTGATGGGCGACTTTAATGCAAAGGTAGGCAAGAAGCAGGCTGGAGATCATGCAGTTGGGGAATATGGCATCGGCTCTAGAAACGCCAGAGGGGAGTTACGAGTAGAGTTTGCAGAACGCAATAATTTACGGATCTCTAATACCTTCTACAGAAAATGGGCTACTCGTAAGTGGACGTGGAGGAGTCGTAATGGCGAAACTAAAAATGAAATAGACTTCATAATGTGCGGCCACCTGGGCATTGTACAGGATGTGGAAGTAGTTAACAAGATCCGATGCAGTGACCATAGAATGGTAAGATCTAGAATTCAACTAGACGTGAGGAAGGAATGGCAGAAACTGATACGCAAGAAGCCGATTAATGAACTAGCTCTGAGAGGGAAAGTACAGGAATTCAGAGTTTCACTTCAGAATAGGTACGCGGCTTTAATCGAGGAAACCGACCTTAGCGTTGACGCAATAAATGATAATCTGACTAGTATCATTAAGGAGTGTGCAGTGGAAGTCGGGGGTACAGTCGTTAGACAGGACACTGGTAAGCTATCTCAAGAGACGAAAAACCTCGTTAAGAAACGTCAAACTATGAAAGCCTCAAATGCAACATACAAAATAGAGCTGGCGGAGCTTTCGAAGTTAATCAATAGGCGTAAAGTAGCCAACATAAGAAAGTATAATATGGAGAGAATTGAGCATGCTCTAAAGAACGGAAGAAGCCTCAAAGCTATGAAAACAAAACTGTGCATAGGCAAAAATCAGATGTATGCATTTAGGGACAAGGAAGGCAAGGTCACAACCAATATAGGTAGAATAGTTGAGGTAGCGGAAGAGTTCTACAGAGATCTGTACAGGAGCCGAGACAGTCAGGATGATAACGTATGAAGCAGTAATAGCACAGAGGAATCTGACATCCCACCAGTATTGACAGGAGAAGTAAAGAAAGCCCTAAAGGGAATGCAAAGAGGCAAAGCAGCTGGTGAGGATCAGGTAACATCAGACCTATTGAAGGACGGTGGAGAGATTATGTTAGAAAAACTGGCCACCCTGTATACGAAGTGTCTCTCGACGGGGAGGATACCAGAATCTTGGAAGAATGCCAACGTCATCTTGATCCATAAGAAAGGGGACGTCAAGGACCTGAAAAATTACAGGCCCATCAGCTTACTGTCCGTTGTCTACAAGCTATTTACAAAAGTAATTGCTAACAGAATTAATACGACATTAGAGTTCAATCAACCAAGGGACCAGGCAGGATTTTGTACAGGCTTCTCAACAATAGACCATATTCATACTATCAATCAGGTGATAGAGAAATGCGTGGAATACAACCAACCCCTATACATAGCCTTCATAGATTACGAGAAGGCATTTGATTCGGTGGAGACATCAGCAGTCATGCAGGCACTGAGGAATCAGGGCATCGACGAAGCCTATATAAACATAATGGAAGAAATCTACAGCGGATCCACAGCCACTATGGTCCTCCATAAAGAAAGCTACAGAATCCCAATAAAGAAGGGCTTACGGCAGGGAGACATGATCTCTCCAATGCTATTCACCGCATGTTTACAGGAGGTTTTCAGGGCCCTAGATTGGGAAGAATTAGGGATAAGAGTTAATGGAGAGTATCTCAGTAACCTGCGATTCGCTGATGACATTGCATTGATGAGTAACGCGGGAGACGAATTACAGCTCATGATTACTGAACTGGATACAGAAAGTAGAAGAGTAGGTCTGAAAATTAATATGCATAAAACAAAAATAATGTGGAACAATCTTGGCAGAAAACAGCGCTTTGCTATAGGTGGCGAGACACTGGAAGTTGTAAAGGAGTACGTCTACTTAGGACAGGTAGTAACCGCAGAGCCGAATCATGAGAGTGAAATAACTAGAAGAATAAGGATGGGATGGGGCTCATTCGGCAAGCATTATCAAATCATGAATGGTAATATCTACCACTATCCCTCAAGACGAAGGTGTATAACAGCTGCATCTTACCGGTACTTACCTACGGAGCAGAAACCTGGAGACTTACAAAGAGGGTTCAACTTAAATTGAGGACGACGCAGCGAGCGATGGAAAGGAAAATGATAGGTGTAACCTTAACCTCTTCAGTCCCGGAGACCCCAATTGGGGACATTGCTTCCAGCAAGCGCAGCTAACTCTGAAGCGAATATCTTTTACCTTCAACTTGAATTTCTGGCGTGGAAGGCAGCGTGGAAGCTCAACGACATGGCGCTCCATGTCGTGCATCTGCGACGCACGGTGGGTTTGAAAATGGCGTTTCCCAGAAACGTCAACTTTTTCGTCCTCGCGGCGCGTCCAGTAGAATTTTCCGTAGTCTATTTTTACCCAGTTTGTGTCAACCTTACCAGAGTAATGTTGGTTTCTGTGACAGCACTGTTGAATGGTCTCCAATGAAGTTGTAATAAATTTTTCTGCAATATCTATGTTCTAAATTGCAGTTAGCAGCTGTTTAAATTAATTAGATAAACTTTAATTAATTAGATATAGTTTGTAAGAACAATTAAATTTTGCCAGTATTTTTTCATTGTTCATCCGAAATAATTTTTTTCGGTTTTCTTGTACGCTGAAGAGCAAAATACAAAATTTTGAAATAAATTGACCTGGAATTGCCTTCTCGAGTCTGACGAGGTTAAGAGACAGGAAGAGAGCAGAGTGGGTCAGGGAAGAAATGGGGGTTAAGGACATTATGGTTGAAATCAAGAAGAAGAAATGGATATGGGCCGGGCACGTAGCACGTCGGCAGGATAACCGGTGGTCATCAAGGGTAACTGACTGGATTCCAAGAGATGGCAAACGCGTGAGGGGGAGACAGAAAATTAGGTGGGTAGATGAGATTAAGAAGTTTGTAGGTATAACGTGGCAGCAGAAAGCACAGGACCGGGTTGATTGGCGGAACATGGGAGAGGCCTTTGCCTTGCAGTGGGTGTAGACAGGCTGATGATGATGATGATGATTAAAATGCCACGTGCCTCCGCTGACAATCATTCAGGTAAACGTATACCCTCTCCCTCCCCACCGCTTTTTGTTCCTTTTTTTTCGCTTTCCTTATGACTTTTCGTCACAGTGGCCTCTCTCTCCCCCACCCCCACTCCGGCAGTTGCCCTCCCCTTCTCTCTTGTGGTGGAGAGGGCACGAAGCATATACACACAATAGCTAAGGAAATCAGTTTCAGCTTTGAAGAAGACAAGTCCACTTGTCGAAACGGCTCGAGCAATCACCCCCCTGTTTACGGATTTTTTCATTGTATGAGTTATAATTAAGAAAAAAAAAGATTAATTAGAAAGTCTTTTATGGCATGTGACAAGTGAAGACAATATTTTTCTTTTCCTGTGAGATAAATGTAGAAGCCCGTTCTTTTAGCTAGGGATTAATCACACTACCATGTGGAATTAGTGTGCTAAGTTTCACGGTCGTACTGTTTTCTGTTTCTGAGAAAAGGTGCATTTAATTTTACACCTCAGTCTAAAATTTGATACTTAAATACAAGAAAGTAAGAAAAGCTACAGGGTAAAAATTACAAATATTTAAGGCCAAGGGCTTTCTTAGTCAACATGCGTAATTTCGCAATAAAATGTGGAACAGTTCCTCAGATAGAAAGCTGAAACCAAGAAGACCCATTTACCCTACCATACACTCCCCCCCCCTTCTTAAGTGACCAAAAATGATCGTAGTATGCACAGAGTATCTACAGCTTAAGTGCTCAGCAAATATACAGTAAAAGCTCGTTAATTCGACACCCGTTAATTCGGAAATTCGGATAATTCGGACGGCTCTATTGGTCCCGGCCGAAGTGCATGTTAATCTATGAGACCAAACCTTCGTTAATTTGTCAGAATTGGGCTCCGCACCGCTTAATTCGGACAAATGTTGACGGCTGCCGCTACACAAGTGTGGTAAGGCAGCGCTGGCACCACTGGAGCGAAACCGAAACCTGAGTGACATCGCCATAGTCATCAACTAGTGGGGGCGATCGCAGCGTCACCGAACGTCGGCGTCTTCTTTCTTCGCTCCATTGTGCCTCCGACGCCATTTTCCCTTGTGTTGTGTCGGCACCGTCTCTTTATGGTGGCTAGATGGGGAGGTGTGCGAAACGGCGCGCCGTGGAGAGAGCGGATCTTCAGGACGCTGCGGCGGCGCTGCTGTCGGCACGGAGATGCGAAAGACGCGCGACCGGTCGCCTCCGCTGCGAAATAGGGGACTTCGCACGCTCTGTCATCGAGCTATCTGCCAGAAATTTGTAAGATCAATGGCAGCGCGCATGTCGTACAGTTCATCTTCCACTAAATACACTTTCACGTCGACATCATGCGAGGTAAAAAAACATACGGTCGCCTTCTTCTCCGTGTGTTAGACAACGGTGAAACCAGGGTGGTTTGAACCCTGCCGTAACTTTCAATTTCGCATGAGTATATATACACGCATGGACCAGTGGCATTAAAGTGGTGAGTGCATGCAATTCTCATAAAATTAAGTTCTGGCAAGGATTGGCTGCCTTACCTTTCAAAGTACATAACGAGCAACATGTTCACTTGGAAGAGCTCAGGACAGGGCCATGCTTAAAATGAACATTTATTCAAAAATCTATAAATCTTTAGCAATGTACAAGTACATAACACGAAAAAAAATATTAACAAATTCACATAATGCACAAAATTTTAACTGGTACAACTGGAATAATATAGCAAAACATCACATTTATGAGGTAAGATTTCACATTCGCAGTAAGGAATGTTGAATGCTTCTAGGCAGCAGAACTTCTTAATTATCAACTCTTCGAGTTCACATAAAATAAGGCAAAATGGAACTTCATATTTATACAAACACTGAAATGTTCACAAGATAAATGCATTCTATCATGTTGTTCGCCTCATCTTAAGGTGCTTCATCTTGTCTCTTTTAGCCTGTCTTGATGCGTTCTCATCTGCCACTAGAAAATGAAGCCTAGTTATCACATAAAATCTGATCACTTCATTTGTGACCTATACATTGTGCTGTGCGTAGCCAACCGTGTTAAGCTTGTTAATAGAGAGGCAGGAGATGAGATCTCTTATGCTGTTGCTCTTCAGCTTGTTAAAGCTAAAGCAGTGCGTAAAGGCATCTTCCATTTTCAAGACCAGCTCAGTGCTTGTGAAGGGTACATCAGTCCTCCTCTATCCATGTGATTTGTTAAACATGACTATCTTGGACGCGGGCCCTGGCTGTCCCCTTGTAGCAACAACTCTGCACAGTCACCACATTTGGTTTTCTTTAGCATTCTTCGAGCTACATACCCACAAACATAGTATGTTACACGCGAGTCACTTTTTTCCCCAACCAAATCACGGTGGTCTGGAAGGGCATCACATGCATTTAATATCTCATGGACCTCATTCAGCTGCGATACGTCTAAAAGATCATCAAGCTTGTTTTGCACAAATTTTAGGTCGCAACTGTTGCTCGGACCCAAAAGGCTATTTAACAGGCCCTTTGAAACATTGCCACGCGAGGGAAACCGTGCCAAGGTCTCAAAACTGAGGCAACCATTCAACGCTGCTGTTTTCCTTTTCGGTGGGAGCTTCTTCGTAAAGTACGACGGAACATTCGGCAAAACAGTCCGTATGGCGTCGGGAGTCAGGCAGGGCGAATTTGTACGGTCTCACCATTGATCACATGTTTGTACGTCCGAACGATAAATCGCTCATCTAAATGCGCTTCGCAAACGACACAGTTTTTCTCCAGTCTGCACGCTGGTTCAAGCGCTCCCAAGCCTTGCTTCGTTCGTCGTCTTCAGGAGCGGTGAAAAGGGACGCCTTGTTACCTTGCTTTCTGGCGGAAACATACCCAGCAGTGCATCCTGGAGCAAAGCAGTGTCTCTGTTTCTTTTCAATCACCATAGCTGTAACGAGCACGGCCACATTGCAAAAAGAAATCACTGAAGGCAGCGGCAGCACGGCAGCATTTCGCTAAAACATACGTGTTCCCCGATGCACCGCGAGCATGAAGGCATCTCCGTGGCGACAAGCGCGCCACCTAGCAGCGTCATGGAGCACTGGCGCGCCTCCTCTCGCAGCGCAGGCTGCTCGATGCTGACACCTCCCCATCTAGCCACCATAGTCTCTTCTTGCGGAGTTCTCTTTTTTTCCCCGTTGTGACTGTGTTTACACGTGAGGCCCGAGCATGCGGCAGTAGCTGACGATGGCATCGGCGAGGTGTCAGCCGAGTCCACCGACGATGACTGCCCGACCTTCGATGCTGTCCTTCCCTCAGATATGACCGTTCAGGACTACATCGCGATTGATAATTGTGTCACCACGACTGGTCTCCTGCCCGATCAAGAAATTATTAATGATGTCGCGGACTCATCGCACCTCACGGGAAGTCTCGGAGGCTCTTTTGATATTAGAGGACGTTTGCCTGAGCACTTCCGACAGTTTGCGTGCTGTTGGCCATTTGGAAGAGTTCAGAAAAATTGTAATGTCAGCCGGAATCTGCGCGAAAACGCAGACGACCATTACAAAATACTTCAGCAAATAAAGGTATGCTTCTCCAACTTGATTTTAAAGGAGTCCTGACACAAAAATTTTCGCCCCGCGTTTTTTTGCTGCAATGTGTTGCTGGGGGCCTGTTAGTCATAACACGGCACATCGTTTGCTGCAGGGCGCGACAGATAATTAATTACAAGCTCCTCATTACCGACACAGCCTCAGTTTCGGTTTGACAAAGCTCCAAAAGCGACAAGCCGCCGGGTGCAACTATCACCACCTAGCGAGTGAAACGCTCGGTCACGTGAGCACACAGAAGAGTGACACATTTCCGCGCGGTCTGTCGTCGTCGGGCTCATCGTCGTCTGATGGCGACGATTTTCTTGCGGCGGGTATGGAAGAAATTTTCGACGTGGCGAATCACTTCAGGTTTGACCCGCTGGCGAGGAGCGATTCGTCGGGAAGCGCGTCAAAACAGAAATGGCGGCTACGACGTCATCATAACTTGTACCGGCTGCAACGGTTACGTAGGGGAAGTAGGGGGGTCACCTCGGGTCACCTTCGAGGGTGTCAATGCACTAGGTGCGGCCTATAATGCTGGATCGCGCTCGCGAACTTCAAAATTAACATAAAATACCTTCCAAGCTTTATTCGCTGTCGATATTTTGCAGATGGTACACGCACGTACACGGGAATCGATCCAGCAGGCTATCTCGGCCGCGAAATTTTGTGTCAGTACCCCTTTAATGTTGTTTTTCCTGTTCATTCGTTAATTCGGCATTCGGTTAATTCGGACATTTTTTCCGGTCCCGTGAAATCCGAATTAACGAGCTTTTACTGTATTAGGCACTACGAGACTCTTGAGGGATTCGTTGAGACTATGTTTGAAGTGGGTGCATATAATGAGGTTCAAAACTGAGCCCCCCTGTAGCCTGTATCTGTCCCAGTTCACCCTCTCGTGCCCTTTCCTTCTTGCTCCTGGCTGGTGAGGGGGGCGTTGGCTGGAAAGAGGGCTCTGTTTTGTGTGCCATAGATGCCTCATCAAATGCGGAAAGTGATAGCGTCACGATGACGTCACACGTGTCATCGTCGCTTGGTCAAAGGTGGGCCAATCCCGGAGGCACTGCAAAACCACAAGAGGTGCAGAAAGCTTCCAGTGCCTCCGATCCAAGAGGCACTGCAAAACCACGTTGGGTGCAGGAAACTTTCGGGGAGAGGTGGATGAATGCATTTGTCTGAGAAGATGGCTTTTGCTTGTGTGTCGTCTCAGGCAAATGCATGAGGGACCATACGACTTTTTTTGTGTGTTGTATCCCAGCATTTCAGATGTTCTTTTTGCTTTCCACAAAGGCAGCCAGGATCCACATTTAGCTGCCGGGAAGGCAGGATAACTACGCACTAAATGGTAGTACACATTAACCCTCCGAGGGACATGTACGGCATCACCTGAGAGGCACCAAAGGGTTGTCGTACATGTACGCCATTGCCTATATGTTTAGAACGTGCGCCTTTTTCGATGATTTCTCTTGCTTGGCATGTGCTGCCACACTTCGGGAATATGTGGAATTTTTTTCATGCGCTGATGTCTCTTCGTTGTTTTCTTGTTTTTCTTTTTGCTTTCTAAAGCGGCGCGGCGGCTTTTGCTTGGGCATCAGAACGTGTGCACACGGTGCGGCTGGTTTTCGTTTCGTCCTTCAGGTGGTTATAGGCCTCCCATGCTCAAGTTTGCGCAGCACCGTCCGCTGCCCCAGCGGAGAGAGGGGGAATCTTTGGTAGCTCGGACGGGTCGCGCTTGCTTGGTTTTCCCATTGCGCGCGCGGAGAACGTGCTCCCCAGGGCTTTTATCTCGCATTTTTCATGCTATGGGTGCCGCTCCTTTGTCGTACTGGAAAGCAGACACACAGTCCTGCTGCATTGTGAACTGTCACAAAAGTTTAAAAATGACGAAGAGCCGAAAACTGCCCGTCAAGCTCTACCTTTTCCAATGCAAGCAGTGCGAGGCGCAGAGGCGTCAAGAGGGGATTATGGCACGTTATCGCACTAAGCGATGCTTTCACGGTCTTGTCACCTTGAAGAAATTTTTGTCGTACACAGTATTACCAACTACAGTCGCCGACTGATAAATCGGACACCGATAATTCGGACATGCTCGGTAATTCGGACAGTCGGGCGGCACCGCCGCTGTACATTTCGACATTGCGTGCTATCTTTCTGAGTCAACCATGTGTAACGTGACAGCAACGGAGCATGTTGGCTTAATACACCACAGTTTAAAAACCGTACCGTGAGTACTATACATGTTTTATTCAGCTGATGGTGGTACATTTCCCGTCGCGGTTCACTGTAAACAGAATTAAGCTGCATGTTTGCACTGAGCATTTATATTGGCCTTGCATGCGACACGCCGTGATTCCTTTGCAGGCTGAGGTGTGGCGCTGCTACGATCGAGGTCGTGGGTTCGATTCCCGCATACGGCAGCTGCATTTCGATGAGAGCGAAATGCAGTAACCCCAGCGTACTTACATTTAGTTGCACGTTAAAGAACCCCAGGTGGCTGAAGTTAATCCAGAGTCCCCCACCACGGTGGGCCTGATAATAATGTCGTGGTTTCGGCACATAATATACTACAGCCATGCATGTGCGTGAGCCGTGGGCAATATACAGCTGCTGCTTTGGAAACGAGCTGAAAAAAGAACCAAGGCGGCAGTTAAATTTTCGATGGCTTTGTGAAATCAGACGCGCTTATCATAGGGCACAAATCTCGGCATAATCATAAACATGCGTGATCCCAGTAGGTATTGTATAATATGATGCTGACCAAGTGAGCTGTTGAAACAACCAAAGTGACATTCGAATCAGCAAACATGGTGCGTGATCAGGTGTCATTATTATCCGAAATGAAACACGCCTCTGCAAGAAACATGCATGGTCGAAGTGGGCATGAAACATTTTTTTGCGTGCATCATTATGCTGTCAAAGGGAGCTCTAAAAAGATCCAAGGTGGCATTAACAGTCATGGAAGTGCTGCTTCAATTGCTCCAAACTGCTCCAAAAGAGAAATGCTGCTCCATGCTGCTCCAAACTGTAATTTTTGTTAATAACTGCTCCGAAATGGCACTGGTAAACTGAAAACAATGAACTTTAAGCACATCATCATCCAGCGAGCCTAAACGTAACAAAAAACAAGCTGTCTACTATCATTCTATATTTTGCGGCCATTTTCCTTGGCAAAGAGAAGGCTGCAGAGCCAAACTATGCGTGTGCTACTGCTGAAGAAAAAAGACCGTTGTTCTCGTTAATTTTCTTGCAGGCAACGAAATGGCGGGAACAGAGGCGTGACGATGGCGACACATAGGTGTTCTTGCGATTTACTGAAGCCACCCACTGCTGCCGCAATTCAGACGATGAAGGCAAACGATGCATGCCACATTTACACTCATCGCATGGAGTCAGGGGCGTAGCCAAGGGGGGGGGGGGGAGGGTTGAGGGTTCAAACCCCCTGAAATTTTTCAGTTTTGCTTGCGTATATATACACGCACACATACAAACGCACGCATGAACATACACAAAGTATGGTGGAAACCCCCCCCCCTGGAAAAAAATTTCTGGCTACGCCCCTGCATGGCGTACTGTGCTGCGGACACACGATTGCACCCAACATAATTCTCTTTCGCTGCTTATTCGTTCACCCGTAAATGACACAGTGATAGCCAGATGATTTGCTATGCGAATGCAGTAAATTTTCTTCCACTATAGTCACTTCTTGTCGGAGACAGGTGCATACAGTCGAACCTGTTTATAACGAACTCGAAAGTGCTGCGAAAACTGGTCGTTATATCGGTGTTCGTTGTAAATGGACTCACATTCAAAAACATGCACTTAGTGACCAAGCCGCTTTTTTTTTTTTTTCGGCGCATTTTTATTGAAAAGTGCTAACAACCCCTCCGGTGAGAGTTAGGCATTTTCGCCTTGTGAAGCGACGCCCGCCGCGTGCACGTGTTAATTAAACTGCCTTTGCCGTGAACCGACACCGTTTCACTGAACCCCGGTGCCGCCACATGGAGTCGATCATCCCTGGCTAGTTGCGTGCAGCGCGTCTCCTCCTGCGCTCACGCCATCATTGCTGCGCCGCTTGCTGTATTACGTGCATTTGCGTGCTCTTTGTGCCCGTTTCACTCCGTACCGTGCAGGAATACGGCGAGAAACCTGTTCGTTCAATGTGGCGAAGACGAGCATTTTGCAAGCAACGCGCACTCTACATCTCCGTGATGCTCTGATGGCCCTGCATGACAGGCGCGGCCCGCTGAGGTTGTCGCCTAATAAAACATGCAGTATACGCTCGCTGTAAGTTCATCGACATTTCTCGGTGCCCGTGCCGCTCAACACCAGCGAGCTCGCCCTTACTGCGCAACCAGCAGGAAAGAAGAAGGGAGACAGGAAAGAGCGCACTTCCTGTCTGCGCTCTTTCCTGTCTCCCTTCTTCTTTCCTGCTGGTTGAGCAGTAAGGGCGAGTTTACAAGTATGAACCAACTAGTCTGCAAAGAAGTTTTGCCACCAGCGAGCTACTTTTGTTTCGACGAAGCGATGCGCACTTTATCTCGCACGGCGTGGCGGCGGCGAACTTGCAAACGGCAGCATCGCGCGCTTGTACTGCTTGTACCGCTTGTACCGCCGTCAGTCCGAACAGTGTACGCCACACGTGCAGCCGAGCCGATAGCTGCAGATGACTGTGATAAGGTTGTTGGCGATAAGTCATAATGGCACGTTCATCGCTGGCCGCCACATCGCCTTCGCTCTCTTCTGATGCTTACCTGCGAAGGCATCGCCGCAATCGCACAGAAGTCGGATGATCGGCCAGTCTCTGCCGTTACCGAAAAGACGAAAGACATTTTGTGGCACATTGTGGCGTCGACGCAGTGAACTTTTAAGCGCCGAAAAGTTATCGCGGTCATCGCTTATTGCATTTTACGGCTTCTTGCATGCCAAGGCATTGGTTCATCGTAGGCGGTTGTAGCTGCAGAGAACGGCGCCAGAAAAGGTTGCCGTGGAAAAGCTGACCACAAGTCTTCATGCTGCCTCCTATTTCTATTTTTTTAATTTGTCACTGCCATTCTGTGTGCTACTGCTGAAGAAAAAAGGCCCACAATTGCATCCTTGTTTCCTGCGTGAGAATTAAGCAAAACAACACTGCTGTATTTTTATCTATGGGACACTGTTTGAAAAGAGGGGCAGCACGCACTCAGGAGATATAAAATTTATATTTGTTTTACTATATGCAGTGTCATTTCATGTTTTTGCACGTGTGAAAACGTCGCACCTTTTACATGCTCCTCACAGTCAAAATGGTGCCTTCCGTTTCAAGTGAACGCTCCTCACCTTCCAGCTTTTCCGATGACTCGCCGAAGGAACTTGTGATGAATTTCACTAACAAATGGCTGTCTAAGCAGACGAAGCAAATAGTATGCAATGTTATTATTCGACCATGGCCGCTCGAATAATTCAACAGCCGTCACAAGAGATACGGAAGGTTCACAAACTGAAACTAAATTCGAAACTCGTGCCAAACCGGACGACTACGCGGAGTAGCAATGTGCAGTAGCTCCGCCCCTGTAGCCTTTCCTTCATTGCCAAGAAAAGTTGTCTTCGAGTATAGTATGTACTATAGTATGCTAGTATGGAGTTTTGATACTAGCTCCATACTAGCATATCGACAATGCCACAAGCAGTGGCATTGTTGATATGTCTCTGATTTAGCTGTATGTAGCTGTACATGACAGGCAGACTATTTTGGTAAAATGTGTGTGAGATTAGTTCCATATCTTACTGATTACTAACTGCTGGTGGGAGGACTTTGATGTGTGACTGATCACATTTGTCACTTTGTCATTTCCGACCTCATTTTTGCGACAAGAAATGGAAAGGCTCCTTTTCAACCTATCCGAACTTGGTTTTTTGTCATTTCTTTCCTTTTTTTTTTTTGAAATTTCAAAAGCAGGCTATTTTGGTGAAATATGAAAATAATAGATTTCTTTGCTCTGTTACCTATTGTAAACTGCTCTATGTGATTCTAGTTTCTTTTCTGATTTGGGGCTCAGCTTCATCGGTTTTATATCACAAGTACCCGAGATTTTAAATATATAGCTAACCTTACTTAGTGTTCAGTGACCACCCATCTGCTTAATTATTGTTTGTTGCAATTTGCAGTGATAATTGTATGTGCAATATCTTTAATAATGAGTAATAGTACTTATGACAACTCCAGGAGTCGTTTGGAATATTTTGGCAGCTGCTCCAAAAATGTCAATAGCTGCTCCAAACTAGCATTTTTTCTGCTCCAGAGTGTGCTCCAAAAAGCAAAATGTCGCTTCCATCACTGCATTAAACTTGCGATTCGACGTTATTATCATCCAATGCAGACCTTGGCAAAAGTGAAACTCCCACAAAACTGAACACTGCGCATTGCAATGCTGCCACTGACTCAACAGGGCAGATGTAAATTTATGCTCTTCACACTGAGCTCATAATAAATTTAAAGCCGCACGACAAACTTAGCATCCAGGCAATCGAAAGTCATCAATCAAAAACACACACGAAAGCGTGGTGGTTGTTTGCAGACAGCTCCGAGCAGACACGACTGCCACAACGTAGGTGCGTTTTACCGGTAACATAATTACATAACTCGTAGAGTCACCTCCCTATTCATGTCATAGAAATGTGGCGGTTCACCTATCGGCATGCACGTAGCGCTCGCACAAACAGCATCGTCCTTGACGACCTGCTCGGTCCTGCAAAGCTTGTCGATCAACTGCTCTCCTCTGTTGAGATTCACACCATGAAAACGTTTTTTTTTCTATCTCTGCTATCTATCTAAACGTTCAGATCAAGCGACACGTGAAGCTGCATGTGCACGACGAGCAGACAACAGCTTGTGCAGGGCGCGTGAACGTGCTGAGACAGCGCACTCGAAAGGCAGGTGCAGGGAGAGCAGCGACCGGTTTTTGCAAGAAAGGCGGCAAAACGCGCGCGATGCAGCTTCCCCTGGCCGAGCTTGGGAGGCCTATCGCTTCTCATGCCCTCAGAGCTGATGGCTGTTTGGTTTCTAATCTCTCAAAGGGTGACTGCTTGTGGCTGTCTCATTTATTGCTCCCCTGGGCGCGATTGCATCTGTTTCCGTGTGGCGCAGAATTACACAAACGACGCCGCCGTGGTTGCGTTTCCTGTTTTGGGGGCACGAACATTTTTTATTGGAAAAGCACTCTGGTACACTTACTTTGTATGTCTGTGAGCTATGTTTAATACAATGCATAATTTTTATTTATAAAAGGTCGTATACGTGTTTCTTTTTTTAGGATTTTGCTTGATGCTACTACGAATAAACCATGTTATGTAACTACAAAAATTACTTTTTGTCACTTTACGGTCACGAAAAGAAATTTTAGACAGTTTTTTTCCTAAATAGAATCGTGTGACTAATTTATTTCAGCAATAAAAAAAATTACATATTTTTGGACTGCATTTTGCGAAAAAATTCGACCCTCGAAGGGTTAACCACCAAGTACAAGTTTGCATCTCCTGACATACGCCATCGCTGCCAGCAATGAAATAGTGCCACAGCAAATACTGTTAAGCACCCACAAAGCCTTTTCTTTTTTTTTTTTGCCAAAGTGGAGAAAAGGTCCTGGCACTCGCGCACAACTGCCCAATAGTGCGCAGTGACGATGTCAAAGAGCATTTTGAAACTATTACAGGGTCCGGGATACGCAGTGACCAACATAACAACAGAACGGGCAGTGTGTGCTTTCTGCGATATATATGGATGCGTCTGTAACGCGACCTGCTACTAAATGAAAACTGACACGGTTCCAGTGAAACGCGGCATGGCTGCTTGGAGCCGATCGTCTCCTGGCTAGTTGCGTGCAGCGCATCGCTTACTCGGTTCACACCGTCACTGCCGGACCACTTGCTGTATCGTACGTGCGCATTTTTCGTGAGAGTGTTCTTCGTACCTACTTCGCTCCAGACCGTGCGCAGATGCAGCTAGTAGCTTGTTTGGTTAATGCAGTGATGACGAGCAGATAGCTGAAGATACTTATTGTGATAAGGTTGTTGGCAATAAGTCATGCATACGGTGCTGGTGCTTTTCTGACGCTTACCTGCAAAGGCTTTGCCGCAATCGCGCGGAAGTTGGAATCGGTGATCGACCGATCTCCCCAGTTCTCGAAAAGAATGAAAACCTGTGGCGGCACATTGTGGCTTTGGGAAGTTCATCGGCGCAGTAAAATTTTATGGCACAAAAAGTTATTGCGGTACGCAGAGTACGCACTAACCGGTAGTCATAGGGCGAACAACTGCGGCGTAAGCGGTCAGTGAATGCATTGGGCTCTATGGGACTCGGTCGGGGATTCGTCGCAACTACGTTTTAACCGTTAGTACATTTAAAGTGGGGTACGTGTTAACGAGGTTTGACTGTAGTAAGAAGTTTGTTTCATTATAAATGACACACTTTTTATGAGTGGGCTGAGCTGCAGAGGACCCACCCGTGAGCCTTGTCATCTCACACCACCAGGTGGCAGTATTGGCTGACCTGGAGGCCAGCCTCATTCCGCCAGCGGAGCAGTCTGCCCTGTACATGGAAGCATTGGAGCTGCTGGAGAAAGAAGGCATCCCTTGTCGAACATACAGGTAAGCTCAGCTGTACGTGCCGTGACAATCTTAATTATATTGCAAATTCTCTCTATAATTTGCACAAATGGTGTTATCATCGTCAGCTTATGTTATGCCCACTGCAGGACGAAAGCCTTTCTCAATGATCCTCAACTCACCCTGCCTGCAAATTATTTAATGTTGTTGCTCTACCTGACCCTATTTTATGCCCACCTGCGCTTCCATCTCTTGGGTATCTGTAGACCTTTTCAAATTTTCACGCCAGGGGTGTACCGTATTGAAATGCACACCATCTAACGTGCAAGTTTGGCGAAACCTCCAACATGGGCTGTGCCTATTCGAACCGGTGCGTTATCCACGTTCAGGTTAAGTCACGGCTAGTGCCTCTGTTTACCAATTATTCATTTGCTTAGACTGTTTTGTTTAGCATCGTCGCTGCCAATGACCGCGCACATTGGCACTTGCAACACAAGAAAGCACGAGCTCCGTGTCTATGAACGACGGTGCTTTGTTGTTGGCAGCAGCAGCATCAAGTGTACCAGGTCGATCATGTCGAGTGTTCTTGCAGCTGTCTACCGCTTTCCTTTACTGGCATACTAAAAGACTAAGTCTACAGATTATCCATCAGTTTCACACCTCCACGCATACTTGCTCGCAGTGCGCAAATTTGTCAGCAGTAAACATCGCACAATCTTTCTTCTTCACAGATACATTGACCTACATTCACCCCAACGTTGTTGAAGAATAGGTCGAGGACACGTGTGAGTGGCCAGAAATCTGACAGCTGAACATTTTCTATATCTCATTGAGGCGAATGCATGGGATCTTCGCCAGGTGTGCAACCACGAGGTGGTTCAGTTGTTGGCGCACAAAGTGAACAAAGAAGTCGTGCTGGTGAAAGGGGACATGACACCGTCGCAAGCCGTGAACAGTAGGCCCCTTTGTGCGTGGGTTTCCGCAAGGCCCTCTGGGAAAGTACGGCACGTGGGCTGCACATGTGTAGCAGGACAAGGCAGAGTTTGCAGCTGTGTTGGTGCTGTGTTGTGGAAGCTATAATGTACGAATGTGCAACATTCTCGTGAGTTACTAGGTGAGTCATCAGCGGCTTGCGTACCTTTCTTTCGTATCCAGGATGCTGCATGGGACCGTTGTTCTCGTTAATTTTCTTGCCGCCGACGAAATGGCGGGAACAGAGGCGTGACGATGGCGACACACAGGTGTTCTTGCCATTTACTGAAGTCACCCACAGCTGCCGCAATTCAGACGATGAAGGCAAACGATGCATGCCACATTTACACTCATCGCATGGAGTCAGGGGCGTAGCCAAGGGGGGGGGGTCAAATTCCCCCTGAAATTTTTTAGTTTTTCTTGCGTATATGTACACGCACACATACAAACGCACGCATGAACATACACAAAGTATGGTGGAAACCCTCCCCCCCCCCCCCCTCGAAAAAAATTTCTGGCTACGCCCCTGCATGGCGTACTGTGCTGCGGACACACGATTGCACCCAAAATATTTCTCTTTCGCTGCTTGTTCGTTCACCCGTAAGTGACACAGTGATAGCCAGATGATTTGCTATGCGAATGCAGTAAATTTTCTTCCACTATAGTCGCTTCTTGTCGGAGACAGGCGCATACAGTCGAACCTGTTTATAATGAACTCGAAAGTGCTGCGAAAACTGGTCGTTATATCGGTAGTTCATTGTAAATGGACTCACATTCAAAAACATGCACTTAGTGCCGAAGCCGCTTTTTTTTTTTTTTTTTTCGACGCATTTTTATTGAAAAGTGCTAACAACCCCTCCGGTGAGAGTTAGGCGTTTTCGCCTTGTGAAGCGACGCCCGCCGCGTGCACGTGTTAATTAAACTGCCTTTGCAGTGAACCGACACCGTTTCACTGAACCTCGGTGCCGCCACATGGAGTCGATCATCCCTGGCTAGTTGCGTGCAGCGCGTCGCCTCCTGCGCTCACGCCATCATTGCTGCGCCGCTTGCTGTATTACGCGCATTTGCGTGCTCTTTGTGCCCGTTTCACTCCGTATCGTGCACGAATACGGCGAGAAACCTGTTCGTTCAATGTGGCGAAGACAAGCATTTTGCAAGCAACGCGCACTCTACATCTCCATGATGCTCTGATGGTCCTGCATGACAGGCCGTGGCCCGCTGAGGTTGTCGCCTAATAAAACACGCAGTATACGCTCGCTGTAAGTTCATCGACATTTCTCGGTGCCCGTGCCGCTCACACCAGCGAGCTACTTTCGTTTCAACGAAGCGATGCGCACTTTATCTCGCACGGCATGGCGGCGGCGAACTTGCAAACGGCAGCATCGCGCGCTTGTACTGCTTGTACCGCTTGTACCGCTGTCAATCCGAACAGTGTACGCCACACGTGCAGCCGAGCCGATAGCTGCAGATGACTGTGATAAGGTTGTCGGCGATAAGTCATAATGGCACGTTCATCGCCGGCCGCCACATCGCCTTCGCTCTCTTCTGATGCTTACCTGCGAAGGCATCGCCGCAATCGCACAGAAGTCGGAATCAGTGATCGGCCGGTCTCATGCCGTTACCGAAAAGACGAAAGACATTTTGCGGAACATTGTTGCGTCGACGCAGTGAACTTTTAAGCGCCGAAAAGTTATCGTGGTCATCGCTTATTGCATTTTACGGCTTCTTGCATTCCAAGGCATTGGTTCATCGTAGGCGGTTGTAGCTGCAGAGAACGGCGCCAGAAAAGGTTGCCGTGCAAAAGCTGACCACAAGTCTTCATGCTGCCTCCTATTTCTATTTTTTTAATTCGTCACTGCCATTCTGTCACTGAAGAAATGCCAGGAAAGTTAGCGACCTCGCTCGCAGAGTCCGAAATCAGCGTGTGGTGCTTGCCGATCTAGGGTATCTTCGTCACCAGTAAACTGGAGCGGGGCATGTGTGAGCGCGCGCCTCTCATGCTTTAGAAGGCCTGCTTTAACTTTTTTTTCGCTTCGTATACGCCATATTTTTACCGCCACCGTGTCTGAAGTGCTTGTTGTAAAAGTAGGAGGCTTTGAAAAATGTTCGCTATATGTGGACGCAATTTCAATGGGTGGCATAGGAATAACGTAAGTGCACCAAAATATGGTCATTATAACTGATAGATGGTTATATCTGGGATCGTTATAAGTGGGTTCGACTGTATCACACTCACACAAACATGTACCAAAGCAACACAAACACAGAAATGGCGCAGCCCAAAGCATGATGACCCTCGACTCCTGCAGCTCACTGGTTAGAGGGTGCTCCTGTGAATAGGTTTATTCTGACACTCTAATTGTCCATTGGTTATCTTCCTTCTCATGACACGAGAGGGCCACTTTTCTCTTTGATCCACTCTTCAATCTCGTAGAGTTACGCTTAGCAAAGCTTCAATTTGGGCTAGTTGGTATTGCATATTAATGTAGATGCGCTGAGCGAAATTCACAAACGAGAAACGTAACAAGGGATAGGACTAATGGTGCGCAAACTTTCAACTGTTTATTTTCGCAAAAGCACATCAAAGATATACACAGAAAATATTGAAGATAACAAGGACTATGTTACAACGTGTTGTTCATGGAATCAGGTCATTTTGGAGCTATCATGCTTCGCGTGTGTATTCCTAACTAATCTGGCGGTTGTCAATGTCGAGCGCATCGGGCGAGTAAGTGACACGACAGCCGAGTCTCTGGGCGGACACGTGACGTCAGGTTTATTGGCAGCCCTTATTACAGAAAGCAGTACATGCCGTGCTGCCATCTGGCCGTACTGCTGTACACTACACCCCCCCCACGGTAAACTTTAACAAAACACATGCTCCTGCACCAGAACTCATGGTCCGAAACAAAACAATGTTCACAGGTCGAGTCTTTTCGGCCTGCGGATCCTCCTGCCATACCGCGACCGTGAGACGCGTGGCGTAGAAGCAGAACCCTGAGGTTTCTCTGCAGTGGAGGTGCTTTCCCGAGGCGACGCGGTTTGCTGGTCTTGTACTGCTTGGTCAGCTCCAGGTGTTGTAGTCGTCTCGGGCTGATCCGCCACTGGGGTTACAGGAGGGTTGGCAGTGGGGGTTCCGGTCGTTGGCACCAGGTGCATCCAGTTACGCTGAAGTACACCCGTCGGAGTCTCCACCACGTAGGAGCGCGGGCGTTGAGCTGGCCCTAAGACGGTTGCTGGGGAGTTGACATCTCGCACCCAGACCCGCTCTCCGGCCTGAAGAGGCTGCAAGGTGTGGGCTGCATGCCTTCGGTTGAAGTCTGACGCTTGGCGCCTCCGATTGTCTTGATCCCGTTGAGTGATTGTGACCGAAGGAGGCCAGGCTGGCTCCAGCAGGTACGACGTCTTCGGCAGCCGGGTCTGTAGGCGCCTAACCATGAGCAGCTGAGCAGGACTCACTCCAGTTACCCCAGGTGTGTCCCGGTATGCCAAAAGTGCCAGGTAGGGATCATCCACCTTCCGCAGCAGGTCAAAAGACTGTCCTCACCATCCGTTCCACCTCCCCATTCGACTGTGGAAAATGGGGACTGCTGGTGACATGGCAGAAGCCGTAGGACTTGGCGAAGGCGGAGAACTCTTTCGCAGCAAACTGAGGGCCGTTGTCGCTGCGCACCAGGCTCGGAATGCCATGGCGTGCGAAAACGCTCGATGGCGTTGATGACCGCTAGTGCAAGTGCTGTGGTTGAACGTAGACTAATGACTTCCGGGAAGCGTGACTGGTAATCCACCAGAAGGACAAAGTCTTGGCCGTTGAGATGAAAAAGATCGATGCCGACTTCTTCCCAGGGCCGACTTGGAGTGGTTGAGGGCAGCATGGGCTCCGAGCGCTGCACCCTGGTTTCGGCACACGTGTGGCAGATAGACACCAGTGTTTCTATCTGGTTGTTGATGCCCGGCCACCAGACCGACTCCCGAGCTAAAGCTTTGCATCAGTTGATGCCTTGATGCCCGTCATGGAGAAGCTCGAGCATGTGGCGCTGAAGGGCAGCCGGCATGAGGATGTGGGACCCTTTCAGAAGCAGTCCCTCACAGACGCTGAGGTCTCCTTGGTACTGCCAGTACTTCTTCACATGGAGAGGCAAGTGGGACTGCCGAGGCCAGCCGTTGGCGCAGTACTGAAGCAGCAGGCTGCACTCGCCGTCGTTGGCTTGGGCCTCGCGTAGGTGCTCAAGCTGCGACGAGACGATGTCTGGGAAGGAGCGGACGACCTCTTGGGCAAAGAGCTCTACTTGATTCACCCGGTTGGATGAACGGGAGTCCAGCGGTGTGTGCAAAAGCGTATCGGCTGTTGCCAGCAGCTTCCCCGGTACGTAGAGTACTTGGTACTGGAAACGCATGAGCTTCAAGCGAAACCGCTGGATCCGTGGTGGCAGTAGGTCAACATCCATGGAACCCAGGAGCGCCACTAGCGGTTGATGGTCCGTCTTGAGGAAGAACTGAAGTCCACGGACATATTCCTCGAACCTTTGCACCGCCCAGCTGGCCGCCAAAGCCTCTTTTTCTGTTTGGCTGTACCGGCGCTCTGTACATGTGAGGGAGCATGATGCGAAGGCGACGGCTCGACGCTCACCAGACGGCTGTTCTTGGAGAAGTATTGCCCCGAGACCATAGGAGCTGGCGTCAGCGGAGATCGTGGTCTTGTACGTGGTGTTCTAGTGAGCCATGCAGAGGTCTCATCACAGTAGCTTCTTCATTTCGGAGAAGGCAGACTGCTGCCCCAAGTCCAGACAGAGTTCTTGAGCAGCAGTGCTCGGATCAGCGCAGTCACCTCCGAAATGTGTGGTAAAAGGCGTCCGATGTGGTTCACGAGGCCTAGCAGGCGACGGACCCCTGCGACGTCTTCGCATGGATGCATGGCTCTGATCGCTGCAACCTTGTCTGGGTCTGGAGAAATTCCTTCCGCGCTGACCACGACGCCAAGGAACTTGACACTCGAAGTCGCAAACGAGCATTTCTTGCGGTTGAGCGTGACTCCTGCCTTTGCTAGCCGGTCCATGACTTGTCGGAGACGGCGGTCATGCTCGGAGCGTGTCTTCCCAAAGACGAGGATGTCGTCAATCATGTTCACCACACCTGTTGGCCTTCGAGGATCCAGGACATCTGCCGCTGGAAGTATTCTGGTGCAGACGTGATTCCAAACGGCAGCCGGAGAAAACAATAGCGTCCAAATGGGGTTATAAATGTGGTCAATTCTTGGGACTCGGGGGACAGCTTGACCTGATGGAAGCTTGACGTGGCGTCTAGCTTGGAGAAAACTGTAGCCTCTCCAAGCAATCCGAGGCATTGTTCCACTGTAGGGAGCACGTGACGCTCTCGAAGAATCACCTTATTGAGGCGAGTCAAGTCCACGCCAGCCGATAGCCGCCCATGACCTTGGGGACGACAACCAGCCCAGCACACCAGTCAGTGGGTGTGTCCATTCGACGAATCACGTCCTCCGCTTCTAGCTTGTCTAGCTCACTCTTGACGACGTCGCGGAGAGGGAGTGGAATGCGCCGGGGTACGCTCAACGAGAAATGCGTAGCATTGGGTTGCAGCCTGATAGTGTAGGCTTCGGGGAGCGTCCCATGTCCTCGGAAGAGACTGGGATCGAGACAAAAGTCGCCAGTGGGCTGTGAAGTCCTCGCGACTTCGTCGACAAACGTGCAGACGCCCAAGGCTTGGATTGCCGGGAAGCCTAGCAGCGGGACCGTCTTGGTTGCTAGGACGTAGAGAAGCTGCTTGGTTGACTTTCCGTGCCACGACAGGGTAGCGACGTAAGTGCCTATGACCGGCAGAATGTTGTTGCCTGGGCCTTTCAGCTCGCTCTTGGGGTCTTGAAGCTTCGACGGGACGCCGGAAAACGTACTGGGTACAACTGAAACTTCGGCGCCGGAGTCCACCTTGAAGGAAAGGGGGCGGCCATCGACGAGTACCTCGACAATCTTCGCGTTCGGGCGCTCTCCCGCAACTGCATGCAACTCGATGGAGCTGGCCAAAGGCTTCCGTGTGTGCTTCCCGTTTACGCGCTTCTTTTTGTGGCACACGTTCTCGAAATGGCCACTCTTGCGACAAAAGTTGCACGACGCACTGCGAGCGGGACAGTTGGCGCGAGGGTGTGACTCTCGTCCGCAGAATGGGCACAGCTGTTGCGTTGTCTTATCAGCTGGCGCTTGTTTTACTTTGCGAAGGCGAGCGGCGTCGACGGCGAACGAAGATGCCTCTGCCGAGTCACGAGCTCTGCGCTCGTTACCTGTGTCTTCGTGCTGATGAACGTACGTCAGCGCTTCGTGTAGCGTCATTTTCGGGTTCTGACAGAGCTTGTCCAAGAGTTCACGGTCGAGCAAACCCACGAGAAAACGGTCTTGGACGAGCCGCTCTTCGACGTCGGGCGACGGATAGTTGCAAGACTTGACCATTGTCCGGAGCGCCGTAAAAAATGCGTCGGCCGTTTCACCTGGTTGCTGCGTACAGCGGTGGAACCGCACTGACTCGTACAGCTCGTTCGGCGGGTGCACGAAGTGGTCGGTGAAAGCCTTCTTCACGGCGGCAACGTCTTTCATATCTGCCTCGCCTAGCGTGGTCGACGCGAGGACAACCCTGGCTTGCGGGCCCATACAGTAAAGCATGGAGCGCACTTGTACCTCTGCCGGAGCGACGTAAAGTCCGGTAGCGAAAGAGAAGTCCTCGAACTGCAGCAGCCATGTCGGCCATGAGCTGGGGTTGTCGAAGTCGAACGGCGACAGTGGACGCAGCTGGGCCATGCCTTGCAAGAACGGAGCGGCCGACATCCCGGTGGAGCCCTCAACACCGGTAGTCGTCATGGCAGAGCAGCGGCGGCGGCGGGGCCGTGTCACGAGGATGCAAGCACGGGATCAGCGGAGATGACTCCCGCCCACTTCTGACACCATGTCGAGCGCATCGGGCGAGTAAGTGACACGACAGCCGAGTCTCCGGGCGGACAAGTGACGTCAGGTTTATTGGCAGCCCTTATTACAGAAAGCAGTACATGCCGTGCTGCCATCTGGCGGTACTGCTGTACACTACAGTCAATGAAGTTAAATGCTGCCTCACTGAGGGCAACAGATGCAGAGCTCACGTGATTGTGTGATTTAAACATGAAAGATGCCTCCATGATTTCACGTGTTCTTTCAGACCTGCAATGCGCCAACGTCTGCGTTTGGTTAAAAATGGGATCACATCCGCATCTTGCGCAATGAGTAGCTAAGTGCCCTGGTGACTGCAGCATTTCTGTGGCGTACCTATATACCGAGTTCAATTCATATATCCATTTATGCCGATGACATCTGTGTTTGGACATCAGGTGTAACACGGCCTCAGGCGCGTGCAAGGCTCCAAAAAGCCGCGATTTCAATATCGGCGTACCTTAGTGAACAAGGCCTCGAGATTTCACCTGAGAAATCTGCATTGGTCGCATTTACGTGGAAGCCAATGACAGCATATGCCATATCAATCAATGGGCAAAATGTTTCTTACGCCAGGACTCACAGATTCTTGGGCGTCATCATCGATAGAGACCTTTGCTGGAGTCCCCATGTGGCTCGTCTTAAGAAGTGCCTGACAGCCATCTCACATCTTTTCAAATTCCTCGGAGGGAAAACGTGGGGTACATCGGTGCACGCTATGTTGCTATTATAGCGGACTCTATTTCTCTGGTATCTGTGGTACAGTCTACCGGTGCTGATGAACACTTGTATAAGCAACATGCGTACAGTCGAAAATGCTCAGGGTCAGGCAATCAGAGTTTGTCTCGGACTGCCACGCTGCGCGTCAACAGCGGAGGCCATTGCCACTGCAAAGGATCATCCTGCTAACATTCACGTAACCTTGGAGGTGCTTAGGGCGCACATTAGACACCTTGCTCGCGCCCTTGCCCACCACCTAGCCTCACTTCCAGAAGATCGGCCCGGCGCCTCCTTTTGCAAGAGGATTTCGACTTACCGAGAGTGCCTTCCAACAGGCTACACACCTCCTGAAAGAATCATGACACCCCCTTGGTGCTTGTAACAGCCTAAACTTTGACAGTGCCAGGCGTTCGGAAGGAGGTGGAGCTCTCGTCGCCAGCTTTAAAGCAGCCGGATGCTACATGAGGAATACGCAGACCATGTTAAACTTTACATGGATGGCTCTACAACTGTTAGGGGATCTGCAGGAGCTGGTATTTTCCCTGTAAAGGCCGAAATCTTTAATTTTAGAGCGTCTCATAGGACTACGTCGACATCTGTGGAGCTTGCGGCACTCCTCAGTGCACTTCGAAGAATTAGTCACCACAAAAATGGGGCATATTTACAGACTCGAAGTCAGCCCTGCAGTGTATGTCATCAGCTTTACGTCGTGGTGCACAAAACCAACTAGTATTAGAAATAAGAAAAACCTACCAGCAATTAAAAGACAAAAAGCATGACATAACTTTTCAGTGGCTTCCAGGCCACTGTGGCATTGACGGCAACGAACATGCCGATAATTCTGCAAAGAATGCTCATGAAGGTGGCGTGCAGGAAGCCATTCCATTATCACGAACCGATGCAGCAGCAAAGATTCGCTCGCTCGCACGTGATCTAACGCATTCATTGTGGAGTACGTCCGGTTTTCTGCATACCCGTCTTCACCGTCTGGATCCGTCACTTCATCTTCAAATTCCATCCGGACAATCCCGATCTGAAACAACAGTCCTCTGCCGCCTGTGACTTGGAGTGTCTTTCACGGAACAGCTTTGCTTACCGAATCGGAATGGTAGACAGTTCTGCCTGTGCTCACAGTGGCAGCGAGGAAACCATTGTGCACGTCCTGTGTCATTGTCCTCACTGCAGCTCCCAAAAACAACAGCTCTCAGCAATGCTAGCACGCCTCGATGACCAGCCGCTTTCTGAACAATCAATTTTGGAGTGCCGGAACGTTCTAGCTTCCAACCAGAAAGCGACGAAGGCGCTGCTGAAGTTTCTCCACTCAACCGACCTCGCTAAACGACTATGATGCTCCTGTGCTTGAGTGTGTGTGCGTTTTTTCCCCCTTTATTTTCTTGTTGCTCTTTTTTTCCTTCCTTACCTTTCTATCCCCCCTTACCCCTTCCCCAGTGCAGGGTAGCAAACCAAAAAATTTCTGGTTAACCTCCCTGCCTTTTACTTAACCTTTATCTCTCTCTGTGCATTTCGCTCTGTGCATCTACATTAATAAGAGTTATGCCCATCATCTTCAGTTTCGTTCTTATTCTCCAAGTGGCTGCACCATACAGGTGAACCCAGCAGTAACGAAATCGGCAGAAAGTTCGCTATCATGACACAGCACAAATAAGGAGCAGAATCCTGGTTTGAGCTAGCTAGGTACTGATTCATAACTGAGGAAACTTTTCGGCACAAATTCAACGAGGACACATAACACAAAGAAACGAGTGGCGCTGTCCTGTTTCTTTGTGTTGTGTCCTTGTCGAATTTGCGCCAAAAAGTTTCCTCAGTTACAAATAAGGAAACAGTCAGCAAAACGAAAATGTAAAGCCAGAATTTAGTCAGCTTGCCTTGTCGACCCTTGCCAAGTCAAACCCGCATACATCGAACTCGCAAAAATGTAGGAATTAGCTCGATAGATAATATAATTATGTATGAAACCTTTAACACAATAACACAATAGCAGGGTGTCTACCGACCGGGAAAACCGGGAATTCTCAAAGATTTTGGGTAGTCTGGAAATTCTCAGGGAAAACTCAGGGAAGTTGTGCTCCCATCAGGGAAAATCCACAGTAAGTTTATTGAAAGGCAATGAAAGTTGCGGTAGCGCTGGCTCGATATTTTGTGAACGCATTTTTCAAATCAAACGGCCGCTGCGGCTGCAGGGAAGTGGCGCACCTCGATGCTCTCATCGCATTGTGGAGTGGGAGAGAATCCGGCTAATGTGTGGCATGCGGGAACCATGAACGACAACACATCGTATCGCGCAATGTTGTCAGGGTATTCGCGATGCCCACGAACTATAGGTGGCGCGCCGTGCTTTTCAAGATGGCGCCAGGAGGAGGGTCAACCCGTTTGTTAGCATAGGTACAGTGTACTAGAAGGGGCAGTGAAGCGGGCGGCAGCCTCCGCGTGACTCCGGCGGCGTCGCCAGCAGCGGCGGCGCTGCGATCGACCAATCTTGAAGAGGAGCACGCGAAACGTAGCATCAGCTGCGACGCTCGCATGTGCTTGGCGCGCGCTGTGTCTGTGGTTCAGATGTTTGCGCGTAAGCACTTCGCCTATTTAGTCTGTATTATCTACTAAGGACCAGAAACTACAAGAAAGACTGGTTTTCCCCCAGATTCAAACGCATTTTGGGAAAGTACTCGCCGCTTGAATGGAGCCACGCTCTCGAAAACACGGGGACGTTCCATCGCAGTTGAGTCCCATTAGAACATTTTCAACCATTTCGGCAATCAGGATCGAGTGTGTTTAGCTTACAGAACTTGGAAGCGCAGACGAATATCTGATAGAGAGCGAGTACATTCGGATCTTGGGTAATCGCAATAGGGAAGCCGTGTGAGAGGTTAATTTAACATAGCGAGTCGCTGCAACTATGAAAATAAGTCTAAACTAAACAGTTACATGGTGCGCTCGTTCGCTTTGCAACCCTTGTCTACAGCATACTATGCAAGGTCTGAAAAAAAAAAAATGAAACAAAAATGATTGCGCAAATGAACGTCACGCAGAATCACCTGGATTCGTTGCTGAAACAGCTATAATAAAACATTCGTGCACGAATTTGAACAGTCATATACGCCCACAGCAACAATTTCTTTTGAAAAGGACACTGAAATTCACGTATAGAAATCATGCCCCAAACGCAAGGCAAGCAAGCTGAAAAAGATGACTAGCACAGCACGGATGCAGAAAGCCAAGTGGGAACTTAAACTGGCAAAGCAGCTGATTGTATTTATAGTGACCGTGCACGCTTCGGCGAGCATGTTAAACGAGCTACAGCATTTCACAAAATGAACACAGGCCATGGTCTCTGTAATCTGTGATTTATTATGTGACAATGCATCACAGAATAACACACACATGAGGCAGTAGGGCAGAGAGCATTGAGATATGACATTGTTTTTCACACTAATGCAATGAGAGCATTACCCTAGTAATGAGTAGAAAAACAACCGAATTACTGTACAAAAGGGAAGCCGCTTGCTTTGATTCAGCAAACCCTGGCAGCTGGCAAGGTAAAGCTCAGAAAATAAATAACAGCAGGTGAGGAAGGCAAAAGTATAATACATGTTGAGAGAGTTGCCATGCACCTAGTTTAGCCTGCTTAGTTTTAGGTGCTTGGCAGAATTACGTTTCCTCAGCAGATTGGACTTATTCTCGCCTTTCACAAAAAAGTACAGTCGCAACGTAAAACCCAACAATGCGTGCTGTTAGGCTCTTATAGCGTGAATATCACAGCCGACCTGCAATGGGGAAGCATGATGAATCATGTGCAACACATCCATAACACTCTCGCTATGAAGTTTGCGACCACTGAATAACGTTCAATAGCAAATAACGTTCCAAACGCTTCTTCGATCTAGGTCTGCGGACGCTTTAAACAACGAAAGCTTCGCGGTTTGTTTGCTTCGAGACTATACCTGCGCTGCATCCAGAAGCGAAGCAATGGTTCAAGCCCTCCTCGAGAGGACGCTCCTGAATTCTGCTTGGCGGCGCGACAGCCTATGGGCATTGCGAATTCTGTGACTACGCGGTGTAGTTCTGTATTATTTCTTGTGTGTGCTGTGCCTTAGCGCCAAGATATGGTGTTTGTGTTATCGCCGCGTATCAAGTAACAAGCATGATTAGTTGTAGAAGTGGTAGCAGTAGATGTAACGAGCTTGAGTTATCTTGCAAGCAATCGCGATTGTTCAGGAAGCGGATGTCATCGACAAGGCTGGTATCCGACAAGTCATCTCGGCGAGAAAAAAGACGACGCTTGTTGGCTGTTATCGGAGAGCTCACTCGCTCTGATCCCGAGCTTCAAAGATGCTATTTAGGACTCCGTGAAGAATAGAATAAATTTCGAGGCGAGAGCTAGCGTGACTAACGGGTTCATTCGCAGCAAGTGAAAGCTTTTTTCTTTCTTTCTTTCTCGATGAGGGCACTGCTGAAACAAGTTTTAGGCAGTCGACTGATATTTTTGGGGGCTGCAGCTCGCAATTACCAACCACACCACGTGGATGTTTGCTACAAAGCCGAATCACAAAACTTTTCAGAGCCAAGGCATAGCGGAAATTCGCGACACCAGCACGGGTCCCATTTGCTCCATTCGGTGCGCGATGTCGGAAAACAGTAACGTTTCCACCATCATCATCATCATCATCATCAGCCTGTCTACGCCCACTGCAGGGCAAAGGCCTCTCCCATATGGCCTCTCCCATATCGGATGTGCCGTAATTCAGGCTGTTGCTGTGCTTTCATGCGATCTTAGCTCGCATCTATATTGCTTTTTTTTGCGATAGCAATTATATAGACACTCCGACGTGAATTTTTTGCCTTCGCCATGATCTTCCTTATCAAGTCCAAATCGCGCTTACATCACACCGCGCGTCGTATGCTCCATGTGCAAGTGAAAGCGCGGGAGCGCTGCTGACGAACGGGGCTTAAGCAGAGATGAAACGAGCCGACCGTCTCGTTCGCGCGATGGGCACATGGAGATAGGAGCCAGCGGGTTGGGGATGTTGGGGGGGGGGGGGGGGTGCTGCGTGAGTCCGACAGGAAGTGCGTACTTTGTACCAGTAGGCGTGGTCGCGTGCGCCGCAGTATCTTTAGTGGGGATCAGCAGACGGCTCATACCATTGTAGGTGTTGTGCTCTAATTGCAAAACTACCGTTGAAGCCATAGCAGTGGCGGATCCAAAGGGGGGGTGGGCGTAGCGGCGATCCCCTCCCCTCCTTTAAGCCAGCCCCTGCCCCCTCCCTTCAGTGCCTGTCGTCCACCTCCTTTGTCAGGCAGCCTGTTGAGATTGCCCCCTTTTTCAGGTTGCTTTGCCTGCCACTGCCCAAAAGGGGTAAAGAGAATCTTGTCCCTGCTCTCTACCTCTCTTATCGCTCTACCTTTTCCTGCTTTCCCAATGCACATTTACAACGAAGGCTTCTAAGGCACCGCCATAATCCCCTCTGGGCTGTGACCCACCAAAATGCACTGCTGAGTGGGGGCTTCAGCCTTTGTACCCCCCCCCCCCCCCCATTAGGTACCTGAATCTGCCCCTGAGCCATAGATAGGGCACTTCTTTTAGTGCAGCATCTGCGTTTCCTGAAGGAGCTAGCTGCTAGCCTATATTCATATAAAATTCCTCTTTGTTGCTATCGTATTTGCTGTTTTGCTCTCGCGGTGAAACTGCGACTCCTTTTTTTCTAACGTGGGATGGTTATTGATGTTTTGCGTTCGTGGAGAGCAAATGGTTTGGCTGGGCAACATGGTAGCAAAGGCGTTGCATTGCTCTGGGCAACGCGCGAGGATTTGACAACAACCCGCAGCAGCAGAACAAGCGCAATTCCACAGTGCATTAAACCCGAATTTGTTTCGTATATGTATACATGTGACACTCTGGCAAGGCGTCTAACTGTGATTGCTGCACCTCAGGCTGAACAAAATTGATTTTTTTTTCACGCAAAAAAAAAATTTTTTTTCATGTTGCCATATTAGTCGAGCATTCTTGTGGCATTTTCAGTTAAGATTAATCTTTCAGTAACTATGCCTTGCATGAAAGGTCGAATTTCAGTTTAATTAAGTTTCGATATAACGAAGTAAGTTGCTGCTTTTACCAACTTCGCTATATTGAGGTTTAACTTTTCTCTGTACTGTTCAAATGGGATTAAGTCGTTTTTATTTTCTAACATGCGTATTAGAGAGTGACATCACCGAGCGATATGCTCTCTACCCATCTTGACATAAAACAAAGTTCTGCTTCACTCAGGGAATTTTAGCAAAAACACTAAGGGAAAACCTGGAAAACTCGGGGAATTTGGAAAAGTCAACTCGGTAGACACCCTGAATAGTGCAAAGAAGGCGGCTTTATGGCACTACGTTTTTCTTTTATTGTAGCTTTTAATTTTGTACGGTTTGTAGTCAGAGGTTCAGCTTTTGCTGTATTTACTCATGTAATGATTGCACTTTTTTTTCTAAAAAAAAAAATTTACCGAAACTTGGGGGGTGGGATCATTACGCGGGGTAAAATTTTCACGAGAAGAAACAAATTGCAGCTCGGAATTCGTACTATGCCTACTCTAAGCACAACCAAGGAATCGGGCTGAACAAGGCCTCTCTTTGCATTAAAGGCACATGTTCGCTTCGCTTGGCATGAATTGCTGCATGGATAGCCCGTGAAAATTTCAAAAAAAGAAGGAGGGGGGCAAGAAACTGCCCTTGTGGGCATCTTCAATGCCTTTATCTCTGCTCTTATTTGTCCACGCTATTCTCTATCAAAGCGATTTAGATGAAACCACACTGTGTCCGGAAAAGTAATTTAATTGGTGCAGACTATTTGAAGACTGCTCAGAGTCCTGCATAAACGGTAATTTGGTGATTCACGTCTTTCCCGCTGCCGCCGCCTTTGCATGGTTGGGAAGCTTGAAGTTTCACCTTCTCGATCCCACCCTCCTCACGCGCAGTGGCTGCATAGTCATTGACTGCAATCCTCTAGTCCACCTTGGCTTTAATGTTGGCCAAACAGCAACCGTGCACGACGCGACAACGAGGAGTCATGGAAGAAAGCACATGGTGGCAAGTGGTAGTTTCTACTCACTCCATGCGACACCCTCCTAATCACACTGCTTGCTAAGTGCATGAGGGAAAGCCAACTTCTTCGGGCATTTCATGCTGCACCGTGTTTGATGTATGAAGTGTCCCGTCTATTCTATATAGCCTGAGATTTTCTTATTCATTGTCATTAAAGCATTGTCATGTTTGAAAATAGCTCAGTATAAATCGAAGTTCGATATAATCATGTTTGACTGTAGCAAACGCATGCATCTTCCTTCGCAACACAGCAAGTTGTCCATTGTGACACATCATTGTTTCCGAATCGTGTCAGAACCATCAAACACATCCTGTTGTGGTGGTCTTCTCTTTGTTGCTTCTTCCCTGTTCCTCAGTGTCGTCAATTTCGCGCACGCTGCTCACGCCTGGTCAGTCAACTCTTCGTGAGTGACCACATCTTCATCAGCGCGAATGAAGGTATTGACGCAGATGTTAATGGGATCCTCGATGTTGAGGGAATCAAGCATGCCCCATGCATCGATCACGATTCGGCCTGAGATCGGGCTATAGGGAGCAGCGCTGTCGCTGCGTTAGTGTGGATAGGTGGTCAACGGCATGTATACTAACGTACACAGCGGCGCTTCGCTGTGAAGCCGATTGACCGCAAGTGAAACACCCACTGGTATTACGTACATTCTCCATTGCCGGATCGATGCATGAAGCCCGACCAACATTACTGTTACTTGCGAGAGATGTGCAATCTGCCAATGAATGAGATGCTTTTGGCAACAGTCAGCGTACATTGTATGACGTTTCGGGTTGTTTTATTTGTACGTGTTTAGCTTGTGTTCTGCCTACTGCACTACAGCAGTGTGCAGTATCGAAGCAGTGCAGCAGTGTGCAGTATCGAAAATTCGATATAAACGCGTGTTCATAACACTGTATCTATGACAAGACTATCTTTCCTTTACTTGGTTATATCCGTGTTCATTATATCAAGGTTTGAGTGTATTTACTTCTTCCTCATCTGGATACAAAAAAAAAAAAAAAAGAAGGAAAGCCCGTATTCCTCCGTGATAAGTTCAAATAGTACTGTGTGCACGAATGCGTGCATCCACTTTCTTTTTCTTATTCAGTTCTCCGTGAAATGTAGGAAAGCTACGTCAGGAAAGCTACGTGGCTGACGGTGCTTTAGTGCTAAAGAGACGTCTAACACATGCACACTTGTTTTTATTCCAGTAACAGTACAGAAGGTTTAGCCAAGAGCTTTCGTCGATTGATTGCCTGCATGGCAGTGATGCAACAAAGGCCCGGTTATATTATGGGACAAAAGTATGTTTTTCTCAAGCGAATATCTGCTGCCTTGCGTCAATCTATAACAACGCCAATGAACGCTCATGATAGTGTAAAAAAAATATGAGGTTTTGTGCGAAATTACTACGACATAAATGTAGGGCATGCCGTCTGGATTAATTTTAACCATCTGGGTTCTTTAACGCATAGCTAAATCTAAGCACATGGGTGCTTTTGTATAAATTCAGGGTGTCTACCGACTGGGAAAACCGGGAACTCTCGGGGATTTTGGATGGTCTGGAAATACTCAGGGAAAACTCAGGGAAATTGTGCTCCCATCAGGGAAAGTCCACAGTAACTTTATTGATAGAGAACGAAAGTCGCGGTAACGCTGGCTCGAGATTTTGTGAATGCATTTTTCAAATCGAAGATGCTCTCCTTGCCTTCGGAGCGGTGGAGTGGGAGAGAATCCGGCTAATGTGTGGCATGTGGGAATGCAGGAACCATGAAGCACGGCACATGGCCTCCGAGATTCTATGGGCCGCCGGCTAATCTCGAAGGCCATGCACGGCACATTGTATCGCGCAATGTTGTCAGGGTGTTCTGTTACTACGCCGTGTAGTTCTGTATGCTTTGTCACGCGTGCTCTGCGTTAGCGCCCGATATGGTGTTTTTGTTATCGCCGCTTATCAAGTAACAAGCATGATCAGTTGTAGAAGCGGTAGCAGTAGCTGTAACGAGCTTGAGATATCTTGCAAGCGATCACGATCGTTCTGGAAGCGGATGTCGTCGACAAGGCTGGTATCTCGCAAGCCATCCCGATCGGCGAGAAAAAAAGACGATGAAGCTTGTTGGTGATTATCAGAGAGCTCACTCGCTGTGATCCCGAGCTTCAAAGATGCTATTTAAGACTCTGTGAAGAATACAATAAATTTCCAGGCGAGAGCGAGTGTATTTAAGGGGCCCATTTACAGCAAGTGAAAGCTTTTTTTTCCTTTTTTTCCCCGCTGAGGGCACTGCTAAAAGTTTTAGGCAGTAGACCGATATTTTTTGGGGCTGCAGCTCGCAATTACCAGCCACACCACGTGGATGTTTTGCTACAAAGCCGAATTACAAAACTTTTCAGAGCCAAGGCATAGCGGTGACCGAAATTCGCGACACCGGCAGAGGTCCCACTTGCTCGATTCGGCGCGATGTCGCAAAACAATAATGTGGCTACCATAATCGGATGTGCCGTAATTCAGGCTGTTGCCATGCTTTCATGCGATCTTAGCCCGCAGCTATCTTGCTTTTTTTTTGCGATAGCAATAGACACTCCAGGCGAATTTTTTGCCTTTGCCATCATCTTCCTTATCAAGTCCAAATCGCGATTACATCACTCCACGCGTCATATAATCTGTGTGCGAGTGAAAGTGCGTGAGCGCTGCCGACGAATGGGGCTTAAGCAGAGATGAAACGAGCAAACCGTCTTCTTCGTGCGATGGGCACATGGAGATAGGAGCCGGAGGGTTGGGGAGGGGGGTTGCTTGAGTCCAGCAGGAAGTGCGTACTTTGTACCAGCGGGTGTGGTCGCATGTGCCGCGGTATCTCTAGAGGGAATCAGCAGACAGCTCATACCTTTGTAGGTGTCGTGCTGTAATTGCAAAACTTCCGTTGAATCTATAGCAGTGGCGGATCCAGAGGGGGGGGGGGTTAACGGCGATCGTGCCCCCGCCCCCTCCCTTCAGTGCCCGTCGTCCACCTTTGTCAGGCTGCCTGTTGAGTTTGCCCCCTTCGTCAGGTTGCTGTGCCTACCACTGCCCAAAAGGGGTAAGTAGAATCTTGTTCCTCCTCTCTACCTCTCTCATCACTACCTTTTCCTGCTTCCCTATGCACATTTCCAATGAAGGCTTCTTAGGCGCTGCCATAATCCCCTCTGGGCTGTTGTAAATATGTGTGACCCACCAAAATGTACTGCTGAGGCGGTGGCTTCAGCCTTTGTACTCCCCCCCCCCCCCCCCCCCGATCGGATGATGGAAACCTCTCTCCCCCCCCACCCCAATGTAGGCCCCTGGATCTGCCCCTGAGCCATAGATAGGTCTCTCCTCTTACTGCAGTGGCTGCGTTTCCTGAAGGAGTGAGCTGCTAGCCTATATTGGTATAAAATTCCTATTTGTTGCTATCAGGTTCACTATTTCGCTGTCGCGGTGAATCTGTGACTTTTTTTTCCTAACGTGCGACGGTTTTCGATGTTGCGCGTTTGTGGAGAGCAATTGGTTCGGTGGGGCAACATGATAGCAAAGGCGTCACACTGCTCTGGGCAACGAGCGAGGATTTGACAACAAGCCGCAGCAGCAGAATAAGCGCGATTCCACAGTGCGTTAAACCTGCATTTGTTTCGTCTTTACACGTGACACTCTGGCAAGGCATCTAACTGTGATTGCTGCACCTCAGGCTCAACGAAATCGATTTTTTTTTTCACGAAAAAAAATGTTTTTTCATGTAGCTTTATTAGTCTAGCATTCTTGTGGCATTTTCAGTTTAAAATTAATCCTTCGGTAACTATGCCTTGCATGAAAGGTTGAATGTCAGTTTAATGAAGTTTCAACATAACGAAGTAAATTGCCACTTTTACCATCTTCACTATATTGAGGTTTAACTGTTCTGTGTACTATTCAAATGGGATTAAGTCATATTTATTTTTTAACGTGCGTACTAGAGAGTGACATGGTGTCTACCCATCTTGACATAAAACAAAGTTCTGTTTCACACAGGGAATTTTGTAGTGTTTGCGATGGAAAGGCACCGAGCACCTGTGGTGCTCCGAAAAGGAACGAGACACACACAGTTCCACACCACGCCCAACTTACCCTCGGCTGTAGCGAGAGTGTTTATATATCGAATGGCGGCGCCCCCTGGCGCCGTACAACAGAACAAAGCATATTACAATATACAACATTTCTCCTCCCCTTAACAAAAGAATTACGCTATGTAGTCTTCCAGGTACTGTGGACGCCGGCGCTCTCGCTGAGGCCGTGCCGATCGGTGTAGTGGTTGATGTCGTGACGTGAGGGACGACGATCGTTGGCGGGACTCTGATGACTCCACGTCTTGCCGAAGCTGCGCATCTTGGGTGTCTCGAGGTACCTGCAGACTTACAGGCGGTGACACAGTGGGTGGCACAGGAGGTGGCAACGAAGGTGGCACACTGTCTGTTTGGGGTATCGGTATCGCATAATCGTACCGTTGTGGTGACTGTGTTGGGGGCTCTTTCAGTGTGCTCTTGGAGAGCTTTGATGCATGCCAGGTAGTGCTGTCATTCAGACGATAAGTGTTACGGGCTACCTTGGAATAAATTACCCTAGGGCGTGAATACTGGGAGGACGCTTTTCCTTGTCCTTTCTGATGCACCCGTACTTGGTCACCAGGTTGAAAGGAATTGTGGTAGGCAGGACGTCTGCGATTAGCATCCTCCTGCATTTTACGCTGATAGCATTCAACACGCTGACGCAGTTCCTGGTACTCGTTATATGGGTTCTCATGAAAACTGTGCGCGGAGAAACCTACAATATGCAAACGCGTTCGCGGTTGGCGACCACGCAGCAAGTAAAACGGAGACAACTTAGTTGCAGTGTGCGGAATGGTTCGATATATTGCGACGTAGTCGAGAACAGTCCTTTTTAGAGGCCTTTGTTCCTGAAGGGCACACTGAATGAATGACTTGAGAACGCGGTTAAACCGCTCAACCTGCCCGTTAGATTGAGGGAAATAAAGTGAAGATCTGATGTGCTTGATTCCCTCGGTATTGAGATACGTTTCGAATTCCACAGAGGTGAACTGGGGGCCATTATCAGTGACGATTTCCTCGGGCAGTCCCTCTCTGGAAAAAACTGAGGTTAAAAAGCCTATTACAGATTGACTGGTTACACATGATGTGAACATCACCTCGGGCCACTTCGAGTAGTAGTCTACCATGACTATGGCGTACCGACAGTCTTGAGGGGCTGAATGAAATGGACCCATTATGTCTACAGCCACCTTCACCCAGGGTCGGGGAGGGTATGTCGACTGCGCATGAACGGATGTCGACTGCGCCACTGTAGTGTTTGCGATGGAAAGGCACCGAGCACCTGTGGTGCTCCGAAAAGGAACGACACACACACGGTTCCACACCACGCCCAACTTACCCTCGGCTGTAGCGAGGGTGTTTATATATCAAATGGCGGCGCCCCCTGGCGCCATACAACAGAACAAAGCATATTACAATATACAACAAATTTTAGCAAAAGCACTCAGGGAAAACCTGGAAAACTCAGGGAAATTAGAAATGTCAACTCTGTAGACACCCTGTAAATTTTGCCCCGAGTTAAAGTTGCGCACAGGAACTCAGTTTTGTCACTTCCATGTCATTCCATTTTTTTTTTCTTTTTAGGGCACAACTTAAGTACCAAAGTGTCAGAATTCGATCACTTGACAGAAATATTTGTCAGTAGTGGTACCAGGACTGTACAATAAAAGGACATCTAAAGCTCGACGCATAACTGATAAATGACAGTCCCGCATTTATACACCTAGCAACAATACGAAAGTGCAATGTCTTAGAGCCTTGTTTTTGTTTACCACAGAGTCGCTAAAAGGCTGCATTCAGACGATAGTTAATTCTCCTCACGTTTAGGACAACGTCAAGTGCACTTTGCGATGTGCTGGAACCACTCAGCCTGCTTACATCAAGTCACGTTCTAGAAAGGCTATCTCTCCCTCCTGCAAGCTGATAGGGGGGTGACTGATGCAATCTAGCCCCTTCTCTGAATAACGAAGGCCTCTACAATCTCCCTCTGCATGGAGCCCCTGTGCTTGTAGATTACTGTCGTCTGATCAAAAGCAGGCTTGCGGCTCCCTTGACCACACCCCTTGCAGTGCAGCGCCAGATGGGTGAACATCCTTCCTATTAAAGAGCTGTTGTGCTCTCGCAGACGCACATTAAGGCATCTACCGGTTTGCCCGGTAGATGCCTTAATGTCGTGCGGCAAGGTATTGCCGCATGACAGTGGTATTCTGTACACCACAGCACTTGCACAGTCGTTATCGTTAGGCCTTCGTTGTCCAGAAAGAGGGGCTGGATTGCATCAGTCACCCCTGTATCAGTTTCCAGGAGGGAGAGATAGCCTTTCTAGAACATCACTTGACGTAAGCAGGCTGAGCGCAAGGTTTTTAGTTTTTTGTCGACTCGTTGGGTTAGATATGATTGCATGGTGGTATAAATATGTCTCTCCTGAATAAAAATTTTTCAGTTGCTAGTAGCGCGTCGTCCCGTGTCCATCTTCTTCTTTGTGTACCGTATTATTGTGCCCTTCTGTTTATCATGAACCAACACCAACTCGCCCAACTTTTTACCTTACTCACAAAGTGGCACCCACACTGAAATGATTTTGCCAAGCGGAGGGTGTGACGACAATACACAGCACTCTCAAAAAGTGCTCTCTTATTACAGTGCATATACAGCCTAGCAAGGCCAAATGCTTCTGCACATCGTGTTAGGCATACGTACGAGCAGTTAAAATTGCGCTAACACAGCAGAACAAACCACCCTTTGAGCTGCAATAAAACGGAAAGGCAGGCTAGTTGGTTTGGCTGCATAATGCTAATTTTGCGCACGCAACATGAACACACCGACGAAAAGTTCACAAGGCCCAGCCCAGTTTCTATCAACTGACCTTTATTCAATTAAGAAACCACAATATATACTCGCTACAGGCACCTCATGATCACTGCGCATGAGCAGAATGGCATAGTGTATTTCTTTGCATAAAGAACAATAAAACCTTTAACAGACACGTTGCACTATCACATCTTGTTTAGCAAGTCAATTTGATTATCATTCAGCGCTACAGATGGATGACTGACACACATGTCTTGAAGTCTAGAGATGTGCCAAGCTTCTAAAATCTCTCTTGTTGTCTGATTAGGATGAGTATACAAAACATCAGTTTGGTTACACAAAGGACTACATGAGCCCGAAGAACAACTCGCACAATGCATTGCTAAATGTGTTACCGGCCTTCCCTTCAAGTTGGCCAAGTGCTCTTTTAACCTAACATTCAAGCATAGGCCAGTTTGACCGACATAACACCAGCCACATTTGAACGGAATCTTATAAACTACATTTCTTTTGCACTCTACCACCCAGTTATCAGCACGCTTGGAACATTTATTATTGATATCTCTAGGCCTGTCTTTGTACAGATTATTTACAGCAGGACACACGCCCCCTACTTTGTTCTTTGCTGAGAAAACTACCTTGACACTGTTGCGACGTGACGGCGTCCGACGTAGATGTGCCGTCGTCACTTGTTTAATGAGAAGACGAAGGCGTACGGCTGAGGAAGGAAGCGTGAGGCCGAAGCCGAGCAGCGGCCGAGGCGTCCAGCCAGCCAAAAGCACCCGAACGTCCCAACTGCCTCGCGCCATGAGCCACCGGCGCTCGTCGTCTTTTTCTCCGGCTGGCTGGCTGCCACGCGCAGCGCTACATGGGCTCCCCCCTAGCGCGTTGTGCGATAGAAAATGTATGTACAAAAAAGGTAGGAGAAACAAATAAACAATATGTACATGCGCCGCACTTCCTAGAAAATCCACTGGGAAATCGGAGTCGTCAGGGTAGAAGGCGTAAGGAGTCCTGTTGTTCCGGCGGGCGGCACTGGGAACTACACAGTGGGTGAGGACCGCGATGATTGCGCGTCGCTAGCAGCAGCGAATAAAGCAGAGAGGTGCGCTGAAGGTGCTGGTGGTGGAAGTGGTGCGAACGCCGTGGTCGACGTAAAGCCAACCACCGTGCGGTGCGGCTTCTTGAGCACCGACAACAGTGCGCCTGTCGACAGCGCGATGTATGTTCTGGACGGACCACGAGTCGGACGCTGTGCATAGATCTGGTGCAGTCTCTCCTGAAGTGATGACAAGACGACGGAGGTAATGAGAAATGGCTGTTCACGACACCGGCTGGTGCCTGAGTTGTGGGTAGGCAAGAGGGCATGGGGTGTGGCTCCTCAGAGAGATCAGAGGAAATCCTCGCAGGCACATCTGGAAAACTCTGGCTGCCATTTAAGGCGTTGGAGGAGAGGTCGTGATCGGGTTGACAGTCTACGAGCGCTTGAGCGGCAGGCGCCGATGTGTTGGCAAATCGGCTGGCGTGCAACGCGAAAGCGGGCTCTGCGTCCGTGGTGTAAGCAGTGTCGCGGGCTTCTACAGGTATTGGGACAGGTGTGGGCTCTGCAGGCGCATCACCTGGCTCGTCTGTGATCGTCCAGTTGCCCCGGGCAGCCAGTGGAGCAGCACAGGATTCTGCAGAAAATGCGATGGTGCACGGTGCAGTAGCCGCCGTCGAATCCGTGATGGAGAGAGGTGGCAGAACCGGCACATCAGAGGCAGGAGCCGTGGACTCCAGGATTGTGGGTCTTTCAGTCGATGGGTTGATTGGCGCGGGAGGGTAGTCTCTGTCACCTGTGTAGCCGGTAGTCAGCAGGGGAACGGTCTGGACTGGCCGTGGTGCGGGAGGCGTCCAAGTAGATGAAGGCGTGTCAGGTGGCGCAGGGTCGTTCTTGGGAAAAGGACGATGTCTGATGCCAGGGGGGTAAAACTGGAGCACGGCGTGTCGCAGATCATCGTAAGGACGAGGGCTCCACAAGAAGTACGTGAGGTGGTGTTTGAGGTCACGCGGAAGATGATATTCTAGTACCTGGAACATGAATTCTTGGAGCCAGACGTTGTTGAGCTCCAAGGCCGCCTAGAACTCTCGAACCATAATTGTAGGCAGGAGGGGCAGAATGGTGGCAGCGGTGGATCGAATTGCGGTTGCCAGGCTTGAGCTGGCTGGAACGTGGTTGCGGAGCTGAGTGGCAGCGGTGCAGTGCCAGTCGCTTATCCTTGCGTCCGAGGTCACCAAATGTTGCGACGTGACGGCGTCCGACGTAGATGTGCCGTCGTCACTTGTCTAATGAGAAGGCGAAGGATTACGGCCGAGGAAGGAAGCGAGAGGCCGAAGCCGAGCCACGGCCGTGGCATCCAGCCAGCCAAAAGCACCCGAACGTCCCAACTGCCTCGCGCCATGTGCCACTGGCGCTCGTCGTCTTTTTCTCCGGCCGGCTGGCTGCCACTGGTGCGGCGCTGCAACGCCATACTTAGCCGCCACCATCTTAATTTTATGGGAAAAACCATGTGATTCTGCTAACTGCAAGCGAAAGGCTATTGAAGAAAATGAAACCCGTGGAAAAAGAGGTGCAAAGAAGCCAGGATGTTAAGAAAATTTCGGTGACTCCCTACATGCATGGTTTTTCCCATAAAATAAAGGTGGCGGCTAAGTATGGTGTCAAGGTAGTTTTCTCGGCAAAGAACAAAGTAGAGGGTGTGTGTCTTCCTCTAACTAATTTGTACGAAGACAGGCCTAGAGATATCAATAATAAATGTTCCAAGCGTGCTGATCACCGGGCGGCAGAGTGTAAAAGAAATGTAGTTTATAAGATTCCGTTCAAATGTGGCCGGTGTTATGTCGGTCAAACTGGCCGATGCTTGAATGTTAGGTTAAAAGAGCACTTGGCCAATTTGAAGGGAAAGCCGGAAAGACATTTAGCAATGCATTGTGCGAGTTGTTCTTCGGGTTCCTGTAGTCCTTTTGTGTAACCAAACTGATGTTCTGTATACTCAGCCTAATCAGACAACAAGAGATTGTAGAAGCTTGGCACATCTCTAGACTTCAAGACGTGTGTCAGTCATCCATCCGTAGCGCTGAATGATAACCAAATTGACTTGCTAAACAAGATGTGATAGTGCAACATGTCTGTTAAAGGTTTTATTGTTCTTTATGTAAAGAAATACACTATGCCGTTCTGCTCATGCGCAGTGATCATGAGGTGCCTGTAGCGAGTATATATTGTGGTTTCTTATTGAATAAAGGTCAGTTGACACTGCGCTGGTCCTTGTGAACTTTTCGTCTGTGTCTTCATGTTGCGTGCGCAAAATTATCATTATGCCCACTTTGAGGATGCACATGACGTACGCACCCATGCAGACGACACCGGGAGCAATCCACACTAGGTTTGGTTCAGCCACCAGGCGGTGACTCTGCTCGATCTCGTGGCCAATAGGGGCATCTGCGTCTTTGTGCAAATCTTCATGTGCCATCGCTGAACACATACGTGATGGCTCTTGGGTTGCATGGAAACACATATGGTTGAACAGTTTTCGATCACAACCAGACTAGTGGCAGCAAATGTTGCACATGACACACCATGGGGTGTCGCACGTTTCGACAAGCGGTCTTCTCTTCTTCAAAGCAGTTGCAGCCTTGAAGAAGACAAGACCGTTGGCTCTAGCTACACCTTGTGTTGAAGTTTTCATCTCTTCAATCTTCCCCCGAGCCTTATTTGGACATCGCATACCACGTCACCGAAGCAGCACCACATGAACTGCACTCAGTACACAAACCATAGTGGTACAGTCCTTGGTGCAGTCGCATGTAGCCCCGACCACGCTAACAGCAAGCCAGCAGCAACGGCTTCCCTGCGTCTGGTGCCATAGAATGTTGAATGCGTGAGAAGCATGACAAGTGTTCAAAGCCTCAAGAGGCACAGTCACCGGTGGGGCAGTCATGTGACATAGCAAGATTTACAGAGTGAACACAAAGCCATGGGACCATGTGGCACGCTGATGTAGCCATGGCAACGACACTCTGTCGTTGATTGGCCACGTCGCTGTGTGGCTGCCACAGAACCTCGCTAAAATAGGTCCTGCACCTGTTTGTCAGACATCAAGAGAAACTGGAGAGCAGCCCAAGAATGGCAGTGGCGCTAGCGTGAACTGCTATGTAACTGCTGCACTAATTGCGCCAAAACTGTGAAATTTGTTTAAATTGCTCCATTTTATGCCTAAATGCCCAATTTGCCTCAAAATTTTCTCAGTTGCACTAATTTTAGCAAGAAAAAGGCTGCGTTGGCCATCTGCCGTTTTGATATCATCACTAATGCGATCCAGCCACGCAGGAAAGGCATAGGGGTGCTTTGTGTTGGGCACCCGAATACTAGTAGTATTTTTCTGCTGGTTGCAGTGCTGCTGTACATGGTCGTTGGACCATTAAAGCAGGAGCTACACGTAAGAAATGTTGATAACGTGCCGCTGATGTATTCAGTGGAAACATTGGCCATTTGCATGCCAGCCAACTCCTGAATTTTTAGCAATTCTCTCGATTATATGGGAATGGTCATAAGTCTTTTGAAAAACAGACCCAACTCCTCTGTGAAAGAAAAGAAAGGACAGCGGTTTTAAAGTTTTCTGGCTTTCTGTTGTGTGTGGAACGCTTTTTAAGTCACTTTCGCCATGGTACAGGGGTGTCATGAGGAAAAGTGTGTTAAGCTTGGGAAGAGGCTTCAAGCTGTCATAGGACAGAGCACATTTTGTTCCTTAATTACGCACAAGTATATAATTACGAGCATTTGTATGATCGCTCATGTCCAAAAAGTTTACTGGCAATCATTCGGAGCTGTCTTTGACATTGCTGTGGCCCTGAGAAACAGTAAATAAAATGTACTCTGCTTTATAAATCTCCCAAATTTCGAGGTTGCCAGGTATGTATTTGACAGGCGCTGCAACCATGGTTTGCACTGTGGGGTGCAGCCTTGTTTAAGTAGCAGCGCTCACGTGCACGAGTTGGTATATATGCAGTAAAATTGGGTTCGTACCCATTTTAATGCAGTTGAGACGAGCGTGGTCACTTGAGCCATACTGGTTTCTCCTGTAAATGTTAACCCCTAAGTCGCGGTGAGGCTGACCTCACATCGGCTGCAAAAGACGTGTTTCATGAAATGCAGATGTAGTGACCTCTTTAGTTGTGCATGTGAAAACACCAGGTCTGAGCACCTATCCAGGAATCTTGTTCCTAACGGATAAAAGCTTCATAAAATGTACTAAAAAGCAAACATGTCTCAGAAGCAGGGTCTCTCCTTTAACTGAGGAGGAATTGGGAAGTACTTCCTCCAAAACTGCTGGTTCCTCTACCGAGTGGAATGCCTTCTCATCTATGAATGCCGCATGAAGGGGTTTCTCAAGGGGACTGACTTGTGATGCTGGTGAACGTCATGTTCCAATCCTCCTCACCCAAAGAAATGATAAATAAAAGAAAAGATCATCTTTCCGGGTTCCCCTGGTCCCAAAGCGATTAGGCCATGTGCCCATGCTTGCCCAAATTGGACTGAATGGAAGCATACGAATGCATTCTACCAACGATGCAAAAAACTATTGGGAAGCAGTACACTTGCTAAGGGCACTTCATCGAAATATTTCGTGTTGGTGTACTAAAAGCTATCTGCCGGACAACGTGGTTAATATTGGGAATTGCACATTTCAGGGAAATTCCAACTTGAAGAAAATTGAATTCCTAACCCGCATTTCCATTGGGCTATTCTAGAGGCTGATGAGCACTCTAAAGAACATGAAAAGCGCCATGCAGCCCAAAAACAGTGTTCTGGGGACCTGTAGTAAAACGGAACGCTTACTCTAGGAGGGAGCCATGCGAAAGCAGAGAAGAAAAGCACCTATGCCCCACTTGCTTGAAATTTTTGCAGATTTTTCAACTTGATGGAACACAGCTGGAATCTAGGCCTGTGCAAATATTTGAGTGCTTGAGAGTATTGGAATTTGCTTTGGCATGAATGTAAGATTTGCAAAATTTCAAGGTATTCCAGACGAACAATTTTGCCACATGTAACCTGCCTGGATCACTGCAGGCTATTCAGGGGAAATTGCCATGAAGCCACACTTCGAGGTCTGCACGTCACCTCGGCTCCAATTGCATTTTTGTCAAGCATTTTGCACGGGCTTGTGGAGGCTATGTATGGCAATTTTAAGGCCTATTTTATCGCTTGCAACTATTGCTTGGAACCAAAAAAAGTAAGCACTTTTTAAAAAAAATGACTTTGGAATGTGTAATCATAGTTTGATCCTTGCTGAATACGAAAACCAATGTAAGAGTTCACAGAAGTGAACGCAAATGGCATTTCTTGGCAAAATAACAGCGGCTGCAGCCGCAGGGCTTCTTGAACTGCTGAGCGAAGGCGGTGACGTCAACTTCGGTGTGCCGCGTCATTGGCGCCATCAGCTCTGTAAAAGCATGGCCTTCGCGATCAGTTCCACCAACGCGCGCAGCCAGAAGTAGTCACGGAGGCCACGGCTCCGCCAAAAACCACGGTGGTAGAATAAAACAGGTGGCCCATCGAGCGCCGCAAGCGCGTCGCCGTACTGCTCGAGTTGCTCGCGGCCGCCGCTAGGTACGCAACGAGTTTTGGGGCCGAAAGACGCGCACCGCAAGCTCTCGCTGTGCTGTAAAAACCGGTTTCTCTAGCTAATTTTGTGGCTTTAAACGGTTGTTTGTGCTTTTACTAGCTTGTAGTGGCTGTCTGCGAGCTTCGACGGCAAAAGTAAGAGCGCCAGGCTTTATGAAGCTTAAAATTTTTTAATCGACGCGGGTAGGCCCGATATGACTGTCACAGGGTGCCGATTGCAAGAGACGTGCGCGTATTTTCTTTTTTTTCGAAAGCGTGAAAATTCTTACCGGCGAGTGTTCAGAGTAAAAAAAAAAGCATTTGGTTTTCACGTTATCGTATGTATGTCGGAGGACTGTAACTGGCGGTCTTTCCATGGAATTGCATTTCTCCACAACTGCAGTCGCTTTTCGTCTTTCGGCGCGGAGAAAAGACACAGCTTTTCTTTGCACGTTTTGTAGCCAGATTTGCAATTTGGAGCAAAGCATTTTCGTCCCATGGTGAAGCAAAACGGAAAGGCGAGCTAGTTGGTACTGATTCATAATGGTGTAATAGTAGCGCAAAAAAGACGAGGACAAGAAAGTGAACACCACAAGCGCTTACTCACAACTGAAAGCTTTATTGCTTGAACAGAAAATATATCTAAACTTGACGCTCGACTGATTCCCGCGCATGCGCATCATGGGCAAGGCAGAAGGCAAAAACCAGAACAAAAACACATCGCCTTCAATCCTCCGCCCCCCAACAGGCTACCCCCTCTCCTTGAGTAGCATCACTTCCCTCTCCGATATGGCTAAAGACGGATGACTAACGCACGTAGATGCCCTCGTGCTAATATGAAAAGCTTCAGCGAGTTCTCGTGTCGTGCGATCGCGGTGTTTGAACAAGATCTCCGTCGTGGGGAATTGCGCTTCGCACCGGCACTCAGCGCAGTGCATGGCCAAGTGCGTTAAGGGTCTCCCCTGCAAGGAAGACTGATGCTCTCTTAGACGTATGTTCAAACATCGGCCTGTCTGGCCGACGTAGACACGACCACACGACAGAGGGATGCAATAGACGACGTTGGCCCTGCACGACACAAACCTAACTTTGTGGTTAATAGAGCAACCGCGCGTCCCGACGTTGTCAAGCCTGTTGCCGACCATTGAACATAGTCTGTCTAGCCTGTTACTAGCAGAGAAAACCACCTTTAGCCCAAATCGCTGGGCTGTCTTCTTAAGCCGATGTGAGAGCGCGTGTACGTATGGCATAACAGCCATTTTATCATTTTGATCGGTGCTCTGGCCGCGTGCGTCGATACCTTTTATCTGTTTGATGAGGCGCTGGCAGGTGATTTGTATTACCGATATAGGAAAGGATGCGTTCTTTAGACGTTCCACCTGCTCCTGAAAGCTGCGGAGAGCGAAATGCGCACACGATCTGTTGACAGCGGATTTAAGACACGACATAGCAATGCCGTCCTTCACCAGCTTAGAGTGGAAGGAACGGTAGCTCAAGAGCGGTTTTGTAGACCGGGGTGCATACATCCAGCAGACGCGCTGTGAAGAAAAATGCAGTGATAGGTCGAGGAATTGTAAGGTGTTGTCAACTGGCACCTCACATGTGAAGTTCAATCCACCGCCCCTGTCGTTAAAAGCTCGGAGTACCACATCCGCATATGATTCGATATGTGCACTTCTCGTTAAAACCAAAAAATCGTCGACATACCGAAAAACTTTAATGGCTATGCCCTGCAAATCAATCTGCAAGTCCCTGTCAACCTTGCTCAAAAATATGTTGCTAAGCACGGGGGCAACTCGTGACCCTGTGCACACACCCGTCTTTTGCACGAAGACCTTATCCTTAAAACCCACCACGGTGGTACTTAGGTAGAAGCTTAACAACTCCAAAAAGGCCTCTACCGTGGTTCCAGAGGAATTCCTGAATTCCACTTCATCGTTATCGTCCACAATGCATTCCTTTACGCGTTGCATCAATGAGTCATGTGGAAGGGAGTAGAAAAGATCCTCTACGTCAATGCTGATAGCCGTACACGCGGAACACTCAACGGTAGACAAAAATTGAACTACTTCCTCGGAGTTGCGTACAAAAAACGGATCACGGATGGACAAGGAATCTAAGTGTTTCTGCAAAAAGCCTGAAACTGCCAGTTGCCAAGTGCCACGCTCAGAAACGATAGAGCGAAAGGGGATTCCTGGTTTGTGCGTTTTAGCTGCGAAAAATAACGTCAACGTCAGCTGCGTAGACCGTTTTATAGCTGCGGCCAAACTTTCCAAATTGAGCTCTCTGCACAGGTCAAGTGCTCGTTTTTTGGCGTTCTTTGCTGTCACCTCAGCCTCTTTGAAGTTCTTTGCCACTGCTGCCCACGCTTTCTCAGCGAACGCGGACTCTTCCAGGACCACGAAGTGGCCTTCCTTGTCTGACACAAGTAACCGTGCTCCCTTTGCAGCCAAGGCCGAGGATATTGAGCTTAAGGAGCCTCCCCTTCCGCTCACCGCTCCGGGCCTAGCAACGACATCGATGCACTCTGAAACAAAGTGATCCCTTCGTTCCTCAGTCACAAAACGTGCAACATTCCGCGTCAATGCTAATCGTTCTACAGTTTTCAAAGGAGTGTCTAGACAGAATTTCGGGCCGAGACCCAGCACTTTTTCCTCACGGTTATCCAAGGGCACATTCCCTAGCACCAGGGGTTTTTTCGTCAGCAGGCCTGCACTTCTTGGCGACTTGAAGATTTGGACGGACATTGTTCCACAGAAGCTCAGTGAGTCTTTCCGTGTGGGCAGTCCACTGTCGAAACAACCCCAAGTTCAGCCTACCCGTTCTCGGAGACACGCAGGCCACCTTCAAGCTGTCTCTGAAGTGTCGCACACTCGGCACGGACCATCTTACACGTCCTCGTCACATGGCCGGGCGAAGGTTGCAGAAAACCGAACACACCTTGAAGCTCCGGTGGGCAAAGTCGTCTTCGGAGATGCCAAGTGTACACTCGAGCCTTGCACGCACACAAGGCCACAACGGGCGCCAAGGTAGCGGGATTAGTGAGGTCTAGATTAGGTAACACAGAAAAAGAGCTCGCGGAACTAGAAATAAAGTGAAGCAAAACGGAAAGGCGAGCTAGTTGGTACTGATTCATAATGGTGTAATAGTAGCGCAAAAAAGACGAGGACAAGAAAGTGAACACCACAAGCGCTTACTCACAACTGAAAGCTTTATTGCTTGAACAGAAAATATATCTAAACTTGACGCTCGACTAATTCCCGCGCATGCGCATCATGGGCAAGGCAGAAGGCAAAAACCAGAACAAAAACACATCGCCTTCAATCCTCCGCCCCCCAACAGGCTACTTCCTCTCCTTGAGTAGCATCACTTCCCTCTCCGATATGGCTAAAGACGGATGACTAACGCACGTAGATGCCCTCGTGCTAATATGAAAAGCTTCAGCGAGTTCTCGTGTCGTGCGATCGCGGTGTTTGAACAAGATCTCCGTCGCGGGGAATTGCGCGAATTGCGAATTCGCGGGGAGTTCCGCGAGCTCTTTTTCTGTGTTACCTAATCTAGACCTCACTAATCCCGCTACCTTGGCGCCCGTTGTGGCCTTGTGTGCGTGCAAGGCTCGAGTGTACACTTGGCATCTCCGAAGACGACTTTGCCTACCGGAGCTTCAAGGTGTGTTCGGTTTTCTGCAACCTTCGCCCGGCCATGTGACGAGGACGTGTAAGATGGTCCGTGCCGAGTGTAAAAGCCAAGAGCGACACTTCAGAGACAGCTTGAAGGTGGCCTGCGTGTCTCCGAGAACGGGTAGGCTGAACTTGGGGTTGTTTCGACAGTGGACTGCCCACACGGAAAGACTCACTGAGCTTCTGTGGAACAATGTCCGTCCAAATCTTCAAGTCGCCAAGAAGTGCAGGCCTGCTGACGAAAAACCCCTGGTGCTAGGGAATGTGCCCTTGGATAACCGTGAGGAAAAAGTGCTGGGTCTCGGCCCGAAATTCTGTCTAGACACTCCTTTGAAAACTGTAGAACGATTAGCATTGACGCGGAATGTTGCACGTTTTGTGACTGAGGAACGAAGGGATCACTTTGTTTCAGAGTGCATCGATGTCGTTGCTAGGCCCGGAGCGGTGAGCGGAAGGGGAGGCTCCTTAAGCTCAATATCCTCGGCCTTGGCTGCAAAGGGAGCACGGTTACTTGTGTCAGACAAGGAAGGCCACTTCGTGGTCCTGGAAGAGTCCGCGTTCGCTGAGAAAGCGTGGGCAGCAGTGGCAAAGAACTTCAAAGAGGCTGAGGTGACAGCAAAGAACGCCAAAAAACGAGCACTTGACCTGTGCAGAGAGCTCAATTTGGAAAGTTTGGCCGCAGCTATAAAACGGTCTACGCAGCTGACGTTGACGTTATTTTTCGCAGCTAAAACGCACAAACCAGGAATCCCCTTTCGCTCTATCGTTTCTGAGCGTGGCACTTGGCAACTGGCAGTTTCAGGCTTTTTGCAGAAACACTTAGATTCCTTGTCCATCCGTGATCCGTTTTTTGTACGCAACTCCGAGGAAGTAGTTCAATTTTTGTCTACCGTTGAGTGTTCCGCGTGTACGGCTATCAGCATTGACGTAGAGGATCTTTTCTACTCCCTTCCACATGACTCATTGATGCAACGCGTAAAGGAATGCATTGTGGACGATAACGATGAAGTGGAATTCAGGAATTCCTCTGGAACCACGGTAGAGGCCTTTTTGGAGTTGTTAAGCTTCTACCTAAGTACCACCGTGGTGGGTTTTAAAGATAAGGTCTTCGTGCAAAAGAGGGGTGTGTGCATAGGGTCACGAGTTGCCCCCGTGCTTAGCAACATATTTTTGAGCAAGGTTGACAGGGACTTGCAGATTGATTTGCAGGGCATAGCCATTAAAGTTTTTCGGTATGTCGACGATTTTTTGGTTTTAACGAGAAGTGCACATATCGAATCATATGCGGATGTGGTACTCCGAGCTTTTAACGGCAGGGGCGGTGGATTGAACTTCACATGTGAGGTGCCAGTTGACAACACCTTACAATTCCTCGACCTATCACTGCATTTTTCTTCACAGCGCGTCTGCTGGATGTATGCACCCCGGTCTACAAAACCGCTCTTGAGCTACCGTTCCTTCCACTCTAAGCTGGTGAAGGACGGCATTGCTATGTCGTGTCTTAAATCCGCTGTCAACAGATCGTGTGCGCATTTCGCTCTCCGCAGCTTTCAGGAGCAGGTGGAACGTCTAAAGAACGCATCCTTTCCTATATCGGTAATACAAATCACCTGCCAGCGCCTCATCAAACAGATAAAAGGTATCGATGCACGCGGCCAGAGCACCGATCAAAATGATAAAATGGCTGTTATGCCATACGTACACGCGCTCTCACATCGGCTTAAGAAGACAGCCCAGCGATTTGGGCTAAAGGTGGTTTTCTCTGCTAGTAACAGGCTAGACAGACTATGTTCAATGGTCGGCAACAGGCTTGACAACGTCGGGACGCACGGTTGCTCTATTAACCACAAAGTTAGGTTTGTGTCGTGCAGGGCCAACGTCGTCTATTGCATCCCTCTGTCGTGTGGTCGTGTCTACGTCGGCCAGACAGGCCGATGTTTGAACATACGTCTAAGAGAGCATCAGTCTTCCTTGCAGGGGAGACCCTTAACGCACTTGGCCATGCACTGCGCTGAGTGCCGGTGCGAAGCGCAATTCCCCGCGACGGAGATCTTGTTCAAACACCGCGATCGCACGACACGAGAACTCGCTGAAGCTTTTCATATTAGCACGAGGGCATCTACGTGCGTTAGTCATCCGTCTTTAGCCATATCGGAGAGGGAAGTGATGCTACTCAAGGAGAGGGGGTAGCCTGTTGGGGGGCGGAGGATTGAAGGCGATGTGTTTTTGTTCTGGTTTTTGCCTTCTGCCTTGCCCATGATGCGCATGCGCGGGAATTAGTCGAGCGTCAAGTTTAGATATATTTTCTGTTCAAGCAATAAAGCTTTCAGTTGTGAGTAAGCGCTTGTGGTGTTCACTTTCTTGTCCTCGTCTTTTTTGCGCTACTATTACACCATTATGTCCCATGGTGGCCGCCGCATCAGCGGCACAGATCGAGCCACCGTGGTTTCAGCCGTGGTTCCAGCTTACAAAGTGAGCGGAAACACCGATGCGGTCGTGCACGTTGGTTTGACAGAGCGCAACAAACGCGACGCATCAGAGCGGATCTCAAGCCGTAGGATCACCTAATCACGCCCACAGTGATCTGGCCGTGATCATGACTCGAAGGCTGATTGTGACTTTGCGACGCTGGTTGCGTCACATAGGGACGCTCTTGCTCTTCGGACGCTTCCACCCACGGACGCCTCCGCATTTATCGAAGATGACCAAGCAGAAAGGAAGAGACGCGGCTGCAACGCTGGTTGCGTTGCATGCTTTCATTAGTGGCGCGTCCGTTCTAAGCGACGGGAACTCTTTAGTGTTGCTCTAGGCCTCTCTGGTGTAATAAATACACCGCGGATCTCTTTCTAAAAAGTTAAAGATGTAAATTGCAGTTTAAATGCTCGCGACGCACACTGGCCACATGCTTTCAAATGCGCCGGAGCGGAGATATAGGCCCAGAGTATACCTGCTGCCACCTTGCGGAAAAGCGGCGGCAACTCGAGCACCTCCGTGACACGCGCGGCGCATTGGCGGAGTGGCGCGTCGGGCCACCTGTTATTCTACCACCGTGGCCAAAACTACCGACGATGACGTAGTTCCGGTCACGCCCACACTTTCGGCGCGTTCGCGTGGGCGGAGCAAGATGAACTTTTCTTTCGCGTATTTTAAAGCTCCTGCTGCCACAACAGCGAAAAAAATTACGCCATCGTCGACAATAATGTTGATCCTTGCTAACAACAAAGTTTTACCGAATTGTAAAACCACTTCAGCATCCCTTTAAGCCTACTGGGATCCATGGGGAATGTATCCTTTCCTCTAGGTTGATCCAAGGCGACCTTTGTGAATGTTGTGCATAATGCTGAAAGTAAGCTGGTCGATCTTTAGTTCTTCTAGTCCTTGTCCAAGTCTCCCTGTTTGCGTATCAGTAAAATATTTGCGGTAGCAGTGAAAGTTGGTTATAATTGAAATTACAGATACGTACGTTATTAGGGTATGTTAGGAGTGACGGTAATACCATGCTGAAACGCTATGGTACAGTAAAACCTCGTTAATTCAAAGTCACTGGGACTGGGAAAAATCTTCGAATTAAGCGGGTTTTCAAATGAACCAAACATGCAAAAAACATACATACAATTACTGAAAGTAATCAGAGGTGGTCGTTAGCTGTCCCTGCTAGTTTGCAGCTCCAAGGGTTATGTTTTCCAGCAATCCCCGGTCCCAATTTTGCCGCTAAACCGGCGAAACAGCAAGCCTCTCGGCTGCCAGTGCCAAAAAAAAAAAAAAATATCCCTCGTGATCATACGGACATACGAGTGCTATGGGACGGGGACATAGACAAGAGGCACACAGGACAGGCACACAGGTCCTGTGTGCCTCTTGTCTATGTCCCCGTCCCATAGCGCTCGTATGTCCGTATCATGTATGAACCAACTTGCCCAAACACAAGTCTTGCTAACCCTCGTGATCAACTGCAATGCGCGCCTGCGGAAAAGAAGACGTGCTTCACTGCAACACAGTGGTGACACGCGGGCAACATGTCACCTGCTCCTCGCAGCATCAGCAGCGATTGCGACCGCGCCCTTAATGTCAAAGTCCACAGTTGCTGATCGAGCGACCCCCCCCCCCCCTCCCTCGCGTTCCTTCGTGCTCCTTCAAGACGGGCGGCGCGTTTCCTTTCTGCATGAGTAGCAGTCAACGGCAGCCTGGCATGCGATGTTAGTGCATGCGCACTCCGAGCAACGGGGATCGGTCGGCTCTTTTCATCTCTGCCTCAGCCGCGTTCGTTGCCCTAGCTCGCGCGCTTTTACCCAAGGGTAAAACATATGATGTGCGGGTAATGTCATTGATTTGGACTTTATACGGAACATGACTGCGATGCTGACGGCAAGAACCTGTTCAGAATATTCATATAATTGCTATCTCAATAAAAGCTAAAGCAGTAATCTGGTAAATTATATTTATTTATTTATTTTGTTACCCTCAATCGCCGAAGCTTTACAGAGGGGAGTGGGTTACAACATGATACAAAGCAACGGAAAAAAAAACGTGCTATTTTATACATGAACAAGACTAAAGCAAAAAACATCTCTACTCAATGAAACGCAACAAAAGTGAAACGTAAAAATAAGGAAATCACAAAAAGCAAATAGTGAATGTGGTAAAATTGTACAGTACTAGAAAGAAAGTGTAAAAGTAAGAGAAATGACACGCACACACAAAAAATCAAGAATCCACTGGAAAACGCCGGCATCTTGACACGTGGAGACAGAAATTCGTAGGGAGGGGGAATAGATCGGATGACTAAGGAGAGCTATCGCGAAGTAGGTGAGCTGATAAAGAATGACGAAAGAGGGAGTGATCAGAGATGGAAACGATGTCACCTGGTAGCTGATTCCAATCGTTTGATGTGACCGGTATGAAGGAGCAAGAAAATGTGTTTGTGTAGCAGAAAGTACCTTTAACCTTGTGTTCGTGGTCTATCCGAGAGGAGTGATATGTGGGAGGCGTAATGAGCTCATTACGCAGTGATGGATGATGGTAGGTCTTATGGAAAAGGCAAAGGCGGAAGTACTTGCGACGCAGTGATAGAGGTGGCAGTGACAAATGGTGCTTCATTGCTGTTACGCTTGATGCACGGTGATAATGGCAGTGACAAATGGTGCTTCATTGCTGTTACGCTTGATGTACGGGGATTCTGCCTCAGCATTTTGATACGCTACCCAGCAATCTCTAGTATTTTGCAACTTGGCTGTGCGGAAAAGGCGCTTTTTTCTATTAGACAAACGTTTGAGATGCGTGTTATACCACGGTCTTTTTGTGTTGTTCCGTATGCGTCGAAGGGGAATGTGCGCATTGGTGAGATTAGTAACTAAGTTTTTGAAAAGATCCCAGTTCTCTTGCACACTTCTCTCTTCAAAATTGCAACAAAATGTGTCTAAGTACGCGCACATATCTTGGTTAATGGCGTCAAAATCTGCATTGCGGTAGTCCCGGAGCTTGAAAAAATACTATATCACAGATCTTAAAAAGGCCTACTGCTGTGTAACTGCAATTCTTGTGCAATCACATTCTTTTTGTTGTTGTTTCTTTCAAATTTTTTTTTTTGAAGTGAACCTTGTTTGCAGAACCTTTTTTTCAGTTATTTCATGCGTTTCTTACTCGGGCTAGATAGGTCGCATAGTATTTAAAGAGGTAGTATAGTTGATACTTGGCGATATATACTTTCTCCAAAGGCTGCTTCAGTGTTACGTCTATCCTAGGCCCATTCAAATGTGTACTTGTCCCCCCAAGTTGCTGCAAATCGGTTTTTCAAGCTCCTGAGATGGCATAAAAAATTCCGCTAACTGCTCCAAATCAGGGTTCTTCTGCTCTAAAGTCGAAATTTTGCTGCTCCAAAAACTGCTCCCAAATCAATTTCAGCCGTCTCACCCCTGGGGTACACATCTGTGAAAGCATTATTCTCTAATAAACACCAAAAAGGAAAAAAAAACACAAAAGTATTTTGGAAGGAGTGCGCACTGATTTTTGCCTGGCAGGTGCAGCTCAAATGCTCCAAGACAAACTCTTGTTTTAGCCAAACTCTTAACATCTTTCTTATGCATTCCAAAACATCGGTGTTAGATACCAATACTTTGCATTGTTTCAGTGCCATCTTCACTTTCGTCTAGGCATGGGCAAATATTCGAGGGCTTCAAATATTCAAACTAATATTACAGTATTCGAATTTGCTTCGGTACGAATTTGACATTTCGAAGATTTCCAAGTATTTGAAATGAACAAATGGACATTTTTTTTAATGCATGTAACTCCCCTGCACAGGTGCACCGATGTGAGTGTGCATCTGTACACTTGTGAACCACTAATAAACTGTACCTGGCCATTGAAGTGCAGTTGTTCCCGCTCTTGCAGCAGATTTGTAACACTCAGTTTTCTTTAGGTGTTATTACAACAAAGTTTTGCTTATGCTCTTGGCACCAATGCACATACAGGGTGGAAGTGGTTCGGTGCAATTCACGGGAAGACTACCTGGCCAAGATTCACTGCATACGCCTTGCATTCAAGGTGAGGTCTTTGGTAACCTTCACTGCACATGACTTGCCCTGTGTTGCACGTTGGGCTTATTGGTATAGTATCAAGGTGTAGTGTCCTCGACACATGGGGAAACACACACTCAGTGCTGATTACGTGTCTGTTCTGTGCTCGTTTGTGTGCACTGCCATACGCTGCACTGATCAACCAACTAACCCACAAGTACCTTTTAAGCTGTGTCAGGTGTTGTACACCTTTAGCGCACAACTTGCCGCATATGTTTGTTATTGCTTGTTTTGATTCCACAGAGATTTTGCAAGAGAAACAGCGATATGCAACAAGTAGCACCGAGGATTGAGCTTTTTCTCTCAAGGACATGCTCTAAAAATGAGTGAGCCTCATTGTTTTCTTGCCCCTTTGTTGCGTGCAGCCATTTTTGCCAGCTCAGACTGTCAAGTCGCAATACCTGGCGCGTTTTGATTCAGGGCTGTAATGCGAGCTGTTTGTGCCCACCTTGAGATGATGGAGCACAAAGTTATTTTCAGAGCATTCTTTCACATGGATTGCATGGCAAAGCCTTGAGCCAAAACCAGCTAAGCTGAACATGAACACCAATTCTATCAACTACTTCCGTTCTTGTTCTGCGCTAAAAAATGTAACAGGGGGACGACACGGGAACACAGACGTGCGCACGTCTTGCGCACGTCTGTGTTCCCGTGTCGTCCCCCTGTTACATTCTTTAGCGCAGAACAAGAACGATGCAGTACCAACTAGCCCCCATTGAATCCTTATTGAACTACTTCTGGCTGAAAGCATCCACGATGTTCTTTCCTGCCTTTGATGTCACTGACAAAAACTACCTGAAAGGCACGAAACCGTGCCAGTTTCTTGGCTCATGCTGCCAGCACTTACAGCCTGGCGCAGAACATTAAGAGCGTTCTAACGTCGACGGTGGTTGGGCGCACATGTCGGCATCTTCACCATTACTCTCAGCCTCAATTTTATTTGCTTTGTCAGCCAAGTCTTCAATAGATCTGAACCTGCAGGTTGCAACATTGTCGTCCGCAGTGAAGTCTTAAGCCAAAGCTCTCGTTACAAGATTCTCCTAGCATTCAATCCCCAAGTCATCGTTGGGCGCTTCATTTTTCTTCTGTGAGAGCCACATCCAATCCCAACAAAAAAAAAAGCAATTGCGTACCCACACTTTGGTTGTTCTGCCCAGGTGATGCCTACCATCAGTACAATATGCTGGATTCACCTTGAGCTACAACAACCACATTGAAGCAGGTCATCCCATTGAAAGGCTCGTACGGTAGCACCATGCTCCAAGAATGATGCTCAGCTGTTGTGTTTACCTTGACGCCGAGGTGGCCTTCTTGGTGGACACATTTGAGTTCCAGGGCATGGCTCTTGAGGCAATTCCAACAGCTGGACTTTCTCTCAAACCCAAGAAGTATCATATTGGGTACGAGGCACTCGGGTTCCTTGTTCATGCGCCTGCCCAAACCCTGAGAAAGCTAGCACTGTTGCCGCATTCTTAACACTACAAATCGCTTTCTACGCCAGTTTCTGGGGCTCTGTGGGTACTACAGACGCTGTGTCAAAAATTTTTCAAAAATTGCTGAACCCCCTCAGTCAACTCTAGAAAGAGGGCGTCCCATTTGTTTGGGGTCAGCACGGTGGTAGAAGAGGAGACAACGCCAATGTGCCGCATGTTGCACAAAAGCTCTCGAGTTGCCGCCACTTCACCGCAAGGTGGGCCGATTTCTCCATACTTAAAAGCAAGTACAGTCAACTGCCGACTTTTCGGATGCCCGATTTTCCGGACATGCTCGAAAATTCGGACGCTCTCGCGGCACCGTCACCAGCCCCATAGACTTCAATGTATTAGAATGTCCAAAATTTCAGACGCTGAAGCTATTGCGCGTCCGATTTTTTGGACTTTCTGCCCAAATTGCAGGCCCGAAAGGCATTATTTGAAGCCCCCACCTCTGCCGCGTCTATCATCTCGTAGGTTCGAACCAGCGCTTTCGCGAGTCGATCTGTTTGAGACAGTAGCAGAGTCCGAAAGTCAGCTTTGCCGCAATGCCGAAGCGTTATGGGGTGAAGCAGACCAGAAATTCAAAGGGGCCGCTATCGCGGCGCCGTGCAGCGATGTTACGAATAAGCAGCGGAAATGCACGGAGGCGTGATGGCAGCAGCTGGCAAACACGCCAGTACGGCTTAATCACTGACAACCCTTACGATAAGCATCTTCAGTTAACTGCTCGGTAGTGCACGTGGCCTAGCGCAGTTGTATGCGTACTGCACGCATTTAATAGGCGAGAACCCAAATGCGCCGCGCTGCCATTCTTGCTGCCTCTTTGTGTGAGACCGCTAAGTGCGCCGCGTAGACGCGTTGCCTTCGCGGACGAAACCAGCTCGCCATTGCCGAGCCCGTGTGCGGTCATGAACTAAGTGCGCATCACGAACCCTTTCACGATAAATGCGTGCGTACGATACAGCAACAGCAAAGTGACGGCGTCAGCTTAGTTGGCGATGTGCTGCACACAAGTAGAAACGATCGGCTTGACACGGCAGCGAATGCTGCGTATCGGCGGCGATTCGGCGATGTGTGTGCGCATGTTTACATGCGCAAACGCATCGGGGAAAGCCGGACGAGTCGTCCGCTCTTCCGCCACAGTCTTTTTGTTCCGCGTCATCGTTTACAAATGCTTCATGCGAGATAGCTGTAATCTATTCCGCGCTTTGCTGTTACCAGCGGCGCTCATCACGAGATGCAAAAGTGGCGGTTGGCACGTACGTAGTTAAGCGGGGTTCGCGGCAGGTACCGAATGTATTTGCGAGAGCCTGGGCGCGCCCCAAATGCCTGATAATTGTACTGGGAGGCATATTAAAGCTATTTCGGACGTGGCTGTGGCGATTTGAATACTTGAGCAGAATAAAAAAGCATGAATTTGTTTTTTTCGGACTGCCCGATTTTTCGGACGATTTCGCGGTCCCTAGGGAGTCCGAAAAATCGGCAGTTGACTGTAACTGGCGGGCGTCGCAAGCATTCAAGCTGTATTTTTATGTCTCTGACTTTTGAAAAAGTGCTTCGCAATGTAGTGCCGTTCACCAAAGAGGTCTTGAATAACGCTCAAGAGTTACCGTCGCTCAGAACACACTTTTCGCGCAGATTTACGACTGCAGTGGGAATCCAGACATGTTTGCTTATCTCTTTATTTTGCTGGATACAGATTGGTTCTATGTGCTATGTGACATGGATCGCTGCCAACGAATCACGTCTGAAATGACTTTTTTTATGTGTTCACGCTAAAGTACACGTGTTTCTTCTTATTACACTATTTAAAAAAACATTTTTTAGCATGAAGCAAACAAAAACAGTAGTTACCGTCTTCAGAATGACTGCTGGCTTATTAACACACACACACACACACACACACACACACACACACACACCACACACACACACACACACACACACACACACACACACTTATTGACTCTTTTGGCAACATGGTGATATTCCTTGTAGATAGGCTTCACCGTGTGCAATCTGTCTGCAGTGTGCATACCAAGAGAAGTACACTGTACTTACTGTGTATTTCGCACCGTTTCTGTTCTCTGTCGCTCAGAGTCACCGTTCGTGCTTCGCAATGAAAGGCGTAGGAGATTTTGTGTGTGTTAATTTATTTTCCTGTGCCCAAACGCGCTATTGTGGTGTATTTATTTATTTGTACGCTGCAGCCTTGAAAGAGTATTCACTTTCTATAGTCCAATACAACTTTAGAAGTCAGCGGCATTTTCTCCTCAAAGGCGGATGAACACAAGCCTGCACCAATGGGCGTGCACTCGGGACTGACGTCAGGAGAGGGACGGGCGGTGGCTCCGCCTTCGGATAACATCGGCGCATGCATGAGCGGGACTATTTCTTTAGTCGCGGAGGCGATCGGCTGCCGCGCTTCGGTTGTCTGGGCGGGGCCTCTCCTGACTTCTTAAGTTGTATCCGACTATAGTACAGTCGAACCCGTTTATAACGAATTCGAAAGTGTCGCGAAAAGTGGTCGTTATATCAGTAGTTCGTTGTATATGGACTTGCCCTTAAAAACGTGCGCTTAGCGGCCAAGCCGTTTTTTTTTCTTTGCACTTTCGTTAAAGTGCTACCCCCCCCTCAGTGACAAGCTAAGCCTTTTCGCATCGTGAAGCGACGCCCGCTGCGTGCTCACGAGTGAATTAAACGCCTTTGCAATGAGCTGACACCGTTTCACCGAAGCACGGTACCGCGACGTGGAGGCGATCATCTCTGGCTATAGTTGCGTGCAGCGCGTCGCCTACTCGGCTCGCGGAGTCACGTTTGTACGTTCTTCGTGCTTGCTTCACTCCGGACTGTGCATGGGCGCTGCGACCAGCCTCTTCGTTCAACGCGGCGAAAACAAGCATTTTGCAAGCAACGTGCACTCTACGTCTCCGCGATGCTCTCGCGGCCCTGCACGACGATGCGTGGCACACTTGAGTTGTCACCTAGTCAAACACGCAGTATTCGCAACTTTCACGGCCTATAGGTGGTGCGACTGTACATCCAACATGGCGGTCGTTCAGATTATCGGCCCGCTGCAGACGATTTAGGAACGTACATGTTTGGCGAAGAGCTCAGTTCTTTGCGCTTCGGCTGCACTCCGATTTATGTTTTTGTGAAAGCAGGGTTGCGGTGACATATTATAATAAGTAAAGGAATGTCGGGTACGTGATTGGAACCTCATTAGGAAGATAAATATGCACATAATTGTAAATAAAGCAAACACACTAGTCGCGTTGCTTAATCGCGCGTTGCAACCCCCGCTGTATTGTTAGCACAATATGGTAGTAGGAGACTCAGTAAAGATCTCTCAGTAATATCAGAGACATTCTCGGAGACATGCTTTATCTCATTTTCGCTTGGATTGCATTCTGCCGCGTAGCTAGCTCAGCTCCCTTCAAAGCACGAAGTAATGTAAGTAAACGAAAAAAAATATGTGTTGCCCTTCGAGACCGAAGCACAAGAACCACTTGAGGCATGTGCGATTATCGGAAATACGATTTTATTGCGCTTTCTTGGTAAAAAAAGAAAAAAAAAAGAAACAGCGGAATGCCACAATAGGTCGACAAGCAGCGAGTGAAACCAGCGGCAAGACGCAATTTTCACGTTTAAGATGTGATGTTCCTCTTATCTGCCTGCGCTTTTGGTGTTTATGAGAAGTGCAATAAGTAACATCGTATGGGACAGGGACCAAAAAACGGCGCCATCAGCAAGTAATACGGAACCAAAAGTGCTGGAGATGTGAAGGTCACGGAGGCACTCCACAGCCACTTCAGACGTGGAATGGTGCGATGGACGCTTTTAAACCGGACTTTTCATTATATTCTAGAGGCGGAACGCATTCCTAATCAGTTCGGGTACTGTCTGCACAACGACTGTGTCGAGCGGAGGAATGAAGCGCGAGAAAGGTGATATGAGGTAGTAGACATATACTCGAACACAAAATGGGATTCTGCATACATTCATGGGCCTTGGTTATTTGCTTGCGAAGTTTAACCCGCTTAACCACTCACGGCTTTTCGAGGCGCTAATCTGAAGGGGGGGGGGGGCGTTTGCTTTGCCTCCCGCTGTACGCTGTGAGCACCGAGGCCCGCAGTAAAATCAGCTGCCTTTTCCTTTTATTTTCCGTTGAGGAACCGAAAGTGTCACATATCGAGACTGTGCACACCGTCGCAAAACGACCCCAAACAAGACAAAACAAGTGGCAACATTCGCTGACTCAAGCGGGTCCAACATTTCAATAATCTCAACAGAGCTTCCAGCGGCCACCGCTCGGCGGCGCCACGGTACGTGGAAGTTGCGAATACGCTCGCTGTCAGTGCATCGACGTTTCTCGGTGCCCGCGCCGCTCAACAACAGCGAGCTACTTTTGTTTCTACAAAGCGACGCGCACTTTAAAGCGGTCTCGCACGACGCGGGGGCGGCGAACTTGCAAACGGCAGCATGGCGCGCTCGTACTGCCGTCAATCCGCAGTGTACGGCGTACGCCGCACGTGCAGCCGAGCAGATATCTATAGTTGACTGTGATAAGGTTGACGGCTATAAGTCATAATGGCACGTTCATCGACGGCCGCCACCTCGCCTTCGCTCTTTTCTGATGCTTATCCGCGAAGGCATCGCCGTAATCGCGCGGAAGTCGTAATCACCGATCGACCGGTCTCTGCCGTTACCGAAAAGACGGACGACCTTTTGCGGCACATTGTGGCATCGACGAGTTTAGGGACGCAATGAACCCTTATGCGATGGAAAGTTATCGCGGTTATCACTTCTTGCACGTATGCCTTCTTGCGTTCCAAGGCATTGTTTGGTTCATCGCAGGCGGTCGTAGCTGCAGAGAACGGCGTCAGGAAAGGTTACCGTGCATTAGCTGACTGCAAGGCTTCATGCTGCCTTCTATTTTTTTTTTCCTCACTGCTATTCTCCCCCTGAAGAAACGCCTGGAAAGTGAGCGACCTCGCTCGCAGCGTCCGAAATCTGCGTGCGGTGCTCGCCGATCTGGGATATCTTAGTCGCGAGTAAACTGGAGCGGGGCACGCACGAGCGCGCGCCCCTGTCACGCTTTAGAAGGCATGTTCTAAATTTTTTTCACTTCGTATGCGCCATATTTTTACCGCGACCATGTCTGAAGTGTTCGTTGTAAAAGTAGGAAGCTTTAAAAAATGTTCGCTATATGTGGACGCAGCTTCATTGGTTAGCATAGGGAAATCGTCAGTGCACCCAAATATGGTCGTTATAACCGATAGATCGTTATATATGGGATCGTTATAAGTGGGTTCGACTGTATAGATTAATCTTATTCGTAGGTTCATTGCCAGTAAAATTCTTTTGTTCCTTTTATTTTGCACATTTTCCTTCAGTTCTAGGAAAGCTGAACAGTAATTAAACAATCTGCAACCGTGCAACAGCTAGTGAAATTTAGTGATAATTAACTGCGTCCATAAGCCCAATGCTTCTCACAATAACGGGAAAAGCAAATATTTTTTTTACTCTGTACACTTGCCGCTGAGGCAAAAACCAGTCAAAAAGACGCCGGACAAGGGGAAGAAGTGACACACACAAGGACTGGACTAGCAACTGTGCTTTATTAGCTGACAGCACCTCCCAGAAGAACCACGGCGCATGCGCTAATCACGTAAAACCATGAAGCCAAAACCCAAAACAAGAAAAAGCAAAAGCAGAAATTGGCCTACATAATGGCCAAGAATCTACCGCCAGAGTGACAGAAACTCGCATTCCTTCTGTAGTAATGAAATAGACGTACTGCTTACACAATCATCGCGGTGCGTGTTTATATGATAAGCCTCAAGGATTTCGCGCTCCTCCTTGCCCCCACCTCTACCTAAAATCTTAACATTGGAAAACAGCGGCACACAACCACAGATCTGGCAGTGGCGGGGAAGATTAGCCCCGTCTGACGTGTTCAACGAATTGTGGTGCTCGCGCAGTCGTTCATTCAAGCATCGGCCAGTTTGGCCGATGTACAGTAAAACCTAGGTAATTTGTACTCGGTTAATTGGGAATCCCGGATAATTTGTATTATTTGCGCGGTCCCAAATTTTTACATGTAAATTTAACTGGATCATTGGTGCGGCCAGTCTGCGACTTCCCGGTTAATTGGCACACTTGGCCGCGACTTCCAAGATATGCAAAGGGTGTTGCGAATCTCGGAGGCTGTAACTAAAACATGCATTTTTTTTTTTTGATGTACGGATCTCGAAGGCCATGTTTTTTTTTACCGGAAATACGTCGTAGACGCCATGTTTTTAGCAATTGCCAGGCGGCGATGCGTGCGGTTGCGATCATGATCATCATCATCTCAACAGCGATGTTAGCCACTCTAGCGAAGTGAATGTTTTGTGGAGTCTTTGTGCCATTTGGATGTCGGCTGGCGAGCATTGTGCGATTCGGTGCGACTGCTCCATTTGTCTCCTGTCTCCGCTTGAGTGTCTTCCCTGTGAATTAGTTGATTGAGGTGTGCTTGGAAGGAAGATGCCGAAGTACAAGAGCTTGTCCCTGCACGAAAAGGTGTGCTTAATTGAAGAGGCCAGCAAGTCGACGGCGTCGAAAACGGCTCTCGCCGAAAAGCACCACGTGCCTCTGTCAACGCTGTGCAACATCATCAAGAATAAGGAGAAAATTCTCGATGCTTACAGCAAGACGCACTCAGTCAAAGCGTACACGAGTACGCCCGCCTACGTACGCCGACGTTGAAGCAGCTCTGATCGACTGGCTGCAGAAAGCCAACGCAGCACACCTTCCTGTGAATGGGACCATATTGCGTGAGAAGGCCAACCAGCTGGCGCTGCAACTTGGACATTCTGAGTTTAAATGCAGCAATGGATGGTTTTGCCGAATTTAAGGAGCGCAACAACCTGACATTCGTGACTGTTTGTGGCGAGAGTGGCAGCGCGGATCAGTCTGTTGTCGACGGCTGGAAGCAGCACACCTTGGCTCCACTACTCGCCAAGTACGAAGCAGCAGATGTTTACAACCTTGATGAAGCTGCTCTGTTCTACAAAATGTTGCCTACGAAGACGTTCGCTTTGAAGGAGGCAGACATTAAGGGGCGGAAACAGAACAAAGATAGAATCACTGTTTTGTTTGGTGCAAGCATGTGCGGTGAGCACAAGCTGCCGCTGCTTGTTATTGGGAAGACAGAAAAGCCTCGTTGTTTCAAAAATGCACGACTGCCATCCAAGGATGACCTGATCTATAAAAACAACAAGAAAGCTTGGATGACGGCTGCACTCTTTGAAGAATACGTGCGGCACCTTGACCGCAAGTTTGCGGCCGCAGGGCGCAGCGTTTTGTTCGTCGTCGATCATTGCCCAGCTCACGGCGACATTCAGAACCTGCAGGCAATCAGGCTGGTCTTTCTACCCCCGAACACGACGTCGCTATCGCAGCCGATGGACCAGGGCGTCATACACCATACCAGGAAAATATATATTGCTACAATCTGTTGAAGCGAATGCTCCTTTGCTATGACAACGGAAAGGAGTATAACATTGACCTCCTCGGTGGTATTTGCCTCATTGTTCACGCATGGAGGCAGGTGGAGGCCACCGTTATTCGACGGTGTTTTGAGCACGCCGGTTTTGTGAAAGAAGAGGCAACCTCCGCTGAGTTTGCTGTCACCGCTGTCACTTGCCCGTTTGATGAAGAAGGGGAGACTCTCTGCGCTCGATATGAGGCTTTGCACGCGGACGAGGAGTGCACTCCAATCGGATTCTGCGAGTACGCAAATGTCGAGTGCACAGTGCAGACGTGTTACGCCGACATCGACAGCGAGATAGCTGCGAGATCGACCGATTCGGCCTCTAATGTTGACAGCGATGACGAGCCCTCCCGAGCACCCCCTTTGGCGGATGTCATCGATGCCTTGAGTGTTGTGCGCAGCTTCGTCGAGTGCAACGGCGGCGAGGCTGAGATGCTGCGCCTCATTGACAGGCTGGAAAATATGACTTTCAGTGCTGGGAACTACCGAACGCGTCAGTCACGCATGGAGGAATTTTTCTCCAAGTAGGCTGACTTGCCACAATAAAGGTGTGACTTCCGTACATCACGTTTTCTGGCTGATTTCTTTGATTTCGCGTTGTTTCGGATAATTGGGAATCCCGCTTAATTGGGATATTTTTCTCGGTCCCGAGGCCTTCGAATTAATGAGGTTTTACTGTATACTTTTTCGCATGTTAGCGGAATCGCATACACAACATGTTTCGCGCACGTAGTGTACTTGGTTTTATGCCGAATAGAACACACCGGAGTGCTAGTGTTTCCGCGAGCAACACGTGCACACAGCGCAGAAAGTTTGCAAGGCGCCGAAAAGACAATATCTACGCCCTGTCTCAAAGCGACTTTTTCACATTGTGGGAAGCCTTATGTATGTAAGGCATCACTACAACACTCTTGCGCTAGGAATCAATTGGTTCTGGACGTCTATTCGCCGGCCTTTTCACCTTTTGCAGCAGCGTTTCTGCTACAGCTGTCAAGACCTGCCTGGGAAAACGCGCTGCTTCCAAGCGCTCAACCTGACAGTCAAAACTCGACTTGACGCAGTGGTGGCAACTCTTCTGCAGTGCATTACGGAAGCAGTTACTCACGATCCCTCTCTTAACAATTTTTGAGTGCGCGGACGAGTAGGGTAACAAGGATTTCTTGCGTCTGGGAGAAAAGCACCAGCACAAATGTCCATCATTCCTAAAAGTAAGCAAAAGATCCAAAAACCTAATGGAATTGTCAACCGGAAGTTCATGAGTAAAAGAGAGGGCATTAGAGCAACCTCGGAAGTAACTCAGAACTTGTTTTGCCGCCAGTGTGACGGTGTCATTAGATGATAGCTTTAAAATGATCAAGAAATCATCAACATATCTAAAGATATGACAAACACGTGAATCATGAAGAGAGCCCTGAAGCAGGTTGTCAAACTTGGCTAAAAATATCTGGCAAAGAATCGGTGCTACGCACGCCCCAATACAAATTCCTTTTTTCTGTAAGAACTGCGAGCCATTGAATTCCACGACCGTGGAAGAAAGATACATAGTTAACAGTTCAAGGAACGCGTCAACGGACAACCCATAGGCATTTTGAAAGGAAACAGGACCATTCTGATCAATCAGTTCACGGACAGCTAAAAACAGTTCACCATGGGGGATGCTATAAAACAAGTCCTCTATATCAACAGAGAACGCACCATTGGCGCCGGTAAGAATTTTCGCACTTCCAAAAGAAAAAAAAAAATAAACGCGAAGTAAGCGTTGAGAGCACAGCAAGTTTACGAGCCATCTCCTGATGCCTCAAGATAGCGCGCACCAGCGACTGCACCCTTCGAGCGATGCAGTCGCCCCTCCCCTCCCCTGGCGTCCCTTCATGCTCCTTACGAAAGACGGGTGGGGCGTTTCCTCTCTGTTTGATGAGCAATCGACGGCAGGCCCGCACGCGGGAAGATGATATTGCATGCGCTCTCCATGCGACGTTGACGGCCGGCTCATTTAATCTCCGCTTCAGCCGCGTTCATCACCAGCGCTTGAGAGTGGATTCTACCCGCGGGTAGAATGCGGGGGGTGATGTTATCAGTTTGGACGTTATACGGAACATTACGGTAGAGCACTGCACGGGCCGATTTTTCCGGCCTGAGCCCAGCCCGGCCCGAAAACGCCATGCTCCGGCCCGCCCGAGCCCGGCCCGGTGTTCCTAAATGTGGCCCATACCCGGCCCGGGCCCGAAAGGCTCGGGCCCAGCCCGGCCCGGCCTGGCCCGTTTCAGCTAGTTATGCCTTGAGCGTAAAGGAGGCACTGTCCAAACTTCGGTTATTATGAAGATACCTGCCGCACACAAGATAATTTCTAGAGATTGTTTTAGGAACTTCTTTCATTGTCACAACTTTCACTGGTACTGTGTATACTTTCGGTTAATTACGCCCGCAAAACTCTTCCGGAAAATTTGCAGGGCCATATAAAATATAATTGGAGTCATAGATGGCTGTTTCATGAACGCACGCAGTGCTATCCACGCAGCCTTGTTTTTGCATTTCAAAGAACGACTACAAAATATAATACCTCCATAAAGTGAAAAAAAAAACAAACATGGCAGACATTTTTCGTTTGAGTCTACATCAATTGCATACGAACTAGGGCTGTTGAGTAAATGTAGCAAGCCTCCTACAAACTTCATACTTGGAATGTTTCCCTAGATACAAACGCGCACATCTTATATGTACTAATATAGGCAGTTTACCGTTGCTTTGCTTACACGGTACCCGAGTACGTCTTTCACTCACTATAATGGTGGAAACTTATATTAGGCGTTTCTTGAAATTACGTGTAGCATACCGATGGAGCAAAATTGTAGACGTCTTGTACTGTGCAATTTCTGTGCACGCCAATGCACTCCAGGTGGTTTAAATTACCCGGAGCCCTCAACGATGGCGTCTCATATAGCCTGGGTCGCTTCGAGAAGTTAAACCCCAAAAAACAACAAAAACAAAGCCAAACAACGTACACACGCAATTATACAGATACGTATGAGACCCGGGCGTAATACGGGCCTGGCTCAGGCCCGAGCCCGACCCGAGCCCGAAGGTCACGGGCCCGAGCCCGGCCCGGTCCCGATCAAACAATCCCTTGCCCGGCCCGGCCCGTGGGCCGGACCGGGCCCGGGCCCGTGCAGTGCTCTACATTACGGCAACAGCGATGGCAACAACCTGTTGACAGTGTCCTTATAATTGCTATCACAATAAAAATTTTAAAAATTGAGGAGACATTCCACTGTGCGAAGTGGATGATAAGCGAAGCTGTTTCGCGCACGGCACAGAGATGACATGGTGGAGGACAGTTTGGTATGTAAGGCCAGGTTGTTAACAGCCAGGCTGTTAACGTTCAATACGCAATATTAAAGGAGCACTGACACAAAATTTTGAAGGCGAGATAATGAGTGAAATAAATGTATGTGGAGCCATACACAATGTCTACGAAATATCAAGGGCCAATATAGCCTAGAACATATTTAAAATCAATGTTAAAGTGCATGCCACGCAACTGAGCGAGATGCGAGCACCTTGCGACGCCGACATCAATGCGGCGGATATGTAAACAAACCTACGTCACGAGTTTGTGTTGGCTGGTTGCTGGTTGTGCCCTTGCGCTTGCGCTACCTGCCATTTCTTCCTCCGTGCCTGCGGCTTTGCGTGTGCTGGTTGTGCTCCCTTCCGCTGTTCGCTCGTCGTGTCATTTGGCAGATGTTATGGCCCGCTCACGCTAGCGGCAAGCCTGCCGCAACGGCGTGGTGCCGCAGAACATTGGCTGTCGCCGCACGCGCGAGAGCTGTCCAACGTGCACGGCAAGCTTCTCCGGCGAGGCATTCGCGCCTCCGAAAAATATGGCCGCACTACCAAAAGCGGTTGTCGTCCACTTCGAATCTATCAAGTGGCGGCCGTGCGCTCTGTAGCGTGTAAGCTCTGAACTGATGCTGATGCTTCCATTTGCTTTAGATTCATGTCCTTAAGCTTCGACAGCAATGTATTCGTCCCGATTCGGTGCCGTTTTTGAGAGCCATAGTCAAATAATCGATGCTGTAGGGTTAACGAGTTGAAATGGGCGCTTCCGAATGCTCGGAAAACATAGATTACGCATTTGTTAGTTGTTTCTAATCCTCCATAGCTGGCGCCACTTGACCTAGTGCCACCTTGGGGACACTCTATTTGGTTTGACGTGACGCCTGTTTTAATGCCGGACAGACTAAAATGCTCTATTGACTGCTCGAACAATGCCTGGCAACGACACGGACGACGTCCGCACTTCTAGCGTGAAAAACGCGGATCAAAAAGCATTCAGCTCGAAGCGTCCCGCGTCAGACGAACTGGTGTAGCAGACGAACCGTAAGTGCGGTGCCCGCCGCACCCGCTCTCGCGCGTCGTCTACGTCACAATTTTGCGTGGTCATGTGGCCAGCTGTGTTTACCCGTCCTCCGGAAATAGTGCTGCCTAGCTGGGTGCTCTTTGAAACCGAAACTGCGACTGGGCACTCTAAAAACATCTCTAAATAAATAACAGTCGCGCACTCGCGCAAACGAGCTTTGCAGTCGTGATAAGTGCGTCATAAGCTATCTATTGCAACAAAAAAAACAACGTGCAATATTTTTGTGTCAGTGCTCCTTTAATGCAAAGGCCTTAGATGCTTCATCAAACACGAAAATTGACCGTCGGTGGCGTCACTCGATTGATGCAAAAAATAATCATCACGTGATGGCATCATCATGACGTCATAGATCGTCAAAACTTGTGACGTCATCATGGCGTCATATATCAGATGTGACGTGATGACGTCATCACGTGACATTGTCGCTTTACACTGCTTCCGTGATCGGTGCGCCGATCATGGAGGTAGTGCAAAACCAGGTGATGTGCAGAAAGCTTCATAGAGGGAGGAGGAGGATCAACACATCGATCGAGAAGAAAAAGAACCTGGCTTTCGCCTTGCAGTCGTCTTAGGGAAATGCATTAGGGACAGTGGGACTCTTTAGCATTGAGGCACTGTTGTACGTCACGGCGTTTGTCTACCACGTCTGTTGATAACCACATGGATGTCTTTAGAGTGTCATTTCATGAAGTACAATTTTATTGATCCGGTATTCTGTTTATTTGCTAGTGTCGAAAATAATCACCGAAGAGGTTAATTCAGAACACTCAACTGCATGAGCCCTTATTTTTGCATTATCGAATGAAATATGGAGTTTTCCTGAGAATACTTTTGTCATGAGGCTTGCAATGAATCGAAATAATTAAAGATGTGAGTTGGGCTAGTTGGTGTGTATTAACTGCAGACATGACTGAATAGCGCTATAAAAACCACAGACAAGGTAGAGACGACAGACAGGACGGAGCGCAAACTTCAACTGAGCATCTATTCACAGAAAAACACGAAAACACAAGCTGCGCAGGAGGATGCGCAACACGCAAAATATCACCCAAGCACGCCCGCCAAAGCGTCACTAACTTTAACACTTCCCATGCTTCCACAACCCACACGTGCCACACCTAGCCAAACACTTTTGTGCGCAGATTTCTTTCTAAGTATATGCATTCTTTATTGCTGAGAGCCAGTGACGGTGCACTCGCACACCGATCACCCGCTTTTCTGATGCAAAAAGCCTCGAAAATTTCTCTGTCTGCTTGCCCTCTCAACCGCCTGAGCACACAGGCGCAGTTAAACTGCGCTGTACACATACATCTTCGGCAATGGTCCGCGAGATGTCTGGCAGCCCCGACAGCACTGACAGCTGCACGGTGTTCCCTGAAACGGTCATTTAAGCAACGACCCGTCTGACCAATGTAGAGCTTATTGCATGACAGTGGAATCATGTAGACCACTGCAGCGGAGCATTCTACGAAGTGCGTGGCATGCTTTTTTACACAGGCGCGAACACCCTCCGTGGCATTCACCATGCGGCACACCCTGAAGAGTTTTTTCGGCGCTGTAAAAACTACTGAAATGCCGCACTTCAGTGCTGCCTTTATGAGACGGTGCTATACTTTGTGCATGTATGGCACTGGTACATGACGCACCTGACTGCACTGCTCACTGAGCCCCGTGCTTGGTCGAGCATGCTTCATCTCGGAAATGATGCTTTCCGCTACAAATACTATGGTGCCGTCAGGGAACCCCGCGCTTCGCAGTCTACTAACCTGGTGCATAACACTCCAGGCCACTTGGTGCTCACAGGCTTTCTGCAGGGCGGCTCGAAGGCAATTCACTGCTATTCCCCTTTTGACTGTCTTCGAGTGGGCCGAATTATAGTTGAGGATGGGTTTCTTACTTTGGGGGCAATATGCCCAGCAGCGTTTACATTCAATAAACCTAATGCGGAGATCGAGGAATTGCAAGCACCCGTTGTTGTGTAGGGCAGGAGCGTGGCGTAACCCGCGGCGGGCTAGCGGAGAGGCCGAACGACGGGAGGGCGCGTAAAGTGACGACACATAGACCAAGCTTCGGTGAGACTGACGGGGGACTGCTCTTCTGCGTTTATTGCAGGTGGTTTGAAGGAGGGGAAAAAGGCTATTGGTCAGCAAGGCACGGGTCACATGACCGGCATGGCCATGCCGGATTGGTGGTAGCAAAGAGGCATGGAAGAGAACCAGCTCCACCCAGTAGCATGAATAGAGACCCACACTGCACTGGTGTTTTAGCATGTCACCAGGGGTCGCACGAGACAATATCGTCCCGCCCTGGGAGGAATTGCATCCTTATACAACCCTTGAAATACAACTATGTTGTACATCAGCAAACACTAAAAAAAATCACATTAGAGTTCCGACTGAGATGAGACCTGCAATAACGCAGAAGTTCAGTCCTAGGAGTACATATCACAACCTATGATACAGAAAAGAAAATTCAGTTCACCGACACCTAACACAAGTGCCAGCTTGCACTGTTCACTGAACATTCACACGCGCATTAGAGCTGTAGGCTGGGGCTTATGCGTCCGCTGTGGGCGACGTGACCCAGGCCCTGCAGGAAGTCTTTGCGTGTGGTGGCTGTCGGGAGCGGACTTCGAAGACCTGTCCCCATTTCTTCCAGAATAACTTGGCGGATCGCGGCTGCTGTGAGCCGATTTTGAAGACCCATTCGCATCACTTCCCTCTCCCGTTTTGGAAATTGGTGCATTCACTGTAGGTGAGGAGGAATACCGAGGACTTTCCTCCTGAAATAACAGAGAGCTGAGCTAGTTGGTAAGTGTTCATTCTGAAAAGACAGGGCGTGGAAACAAGGACACAAGAAAAAAGTCAGGACACCACAAACGCCGCCTAACAACTGAAGAGACGCAGAACGGCTGAAAAGAAAGAAGGCACGAAAACTTATCTGCGCATGCCCATGCAACAGGCGAACCTATCAATCCGGCACGCGTGGCAGTCTACGTGGAAGAGAACTGTTAAGGCATTTGATTTCATGTTTACTGCAAGTTAATCGACGGTTGGCTCACGCAAGACAAGAAGTGGACCGATATTTGTTTCGTAAAACGCAACAACAAATTCACTGATTGCCGTACGAGTGTGGTGTATAAGGTCCCTTTCAGCTGCGGCCGCTTCTACGTAGGACAAACGGGCCGATGCATTAACCAGAGATTGTTGGAACATAAGAGATTGCTAACTGGAGGCTCACCTTCTAATCTATCTTTACATTGTCGAGATTGTAAGTGCACGCCAAAATTCAGTGAATGCGCAGTGTTGTACTGTCATAGAAATGAAGAAACGCGTTTCGCAAGACAGGTGGAGCGCCTTAGGGATTCGAGGTTCCCGGAGCGCCACTTGGCCTTCCTTGGAGAAAGGCTTTACCAGAAAATGAAGAAGGAAATGAAAGGGTCAAAAAAGCGTTCGGTAAACGACAGCGGTCCTCTTGTTTGTATTCCGTACCTGCACCGGGTGTCTCATCGTTTGAAAAAAGTAGGGGCCAGGTATGGGTGTAATGTTGTTTTTTCAGGTGGAAGGAAGCTTGGCCAGCTTTGCCCGGCGGTGCATAAGAAGTTACAGAGGCAAGGTCGGGAGAACAAAGGGTGCGACGTCAAGCACCGAGAAAAGTTAGTTGACTGTGGTAGGAAAGTGGTGTACAACATACCTTTGTCCTGTGGGAAAAACTATGTCGGGCAGACAGAGCGCTGCCTAAATAATAGGTTATTTGACCACAGAGCCTCTTTGAATGGGCCACCATGTTCGAACCTTTCGCTTCATTGTAGGGACTGCGGCTGCGCGCCCAGGCTGACGGAAGCAAGTGTGCTGGCAAGATTTAACGGGAAGACGGAGCGAGAAATTGAGGAAGCGTTCTGTATCTACAGATGTGGTGAGGCATGTGTCGCGAGGCCATCGATAGTGTTGCACCCTATCGAAATAGATTACTTGAGTGCTAGTCACTAAAACTCGTTTTTATTCTTTCATCACGTGTCTTGTTCATTGTGTATATATGTGTGAATGTTCTTCAATAAATTTCAGTTGATAGTCTGCGCTGTGTATGTTACCACTTCACTTTGTCCGTGTTATTTTGCGCTAAGTTTAATAATGGAATATTACCAACTCGCCCAGCAAAACGTCCTTCTGAAGAAACGCGCCTGATGATTGAAGCATGGCATATCGAGAATAGTGGTAGCTCATGTGTGAGCCAACCGTCGATTAACTTGCATAAAGATGAAATCAAACGCCTTAACAGTTATCTTCCACGTAGACCGCCATGCGTGCCGGATTGATAGGTTCGCCTGTTGCATGGGCATACGCAGATAAGTTTTCGTGCCTTCTTTCTTTACAGCCGTTGTGCGTCTCTTCAGTTGGTAGTCTGCGTTTGTGGTGTCCTGACTTTTTTCTTGTGTCCTTGTTTGCACGCCCTGTCTTTTTAGAGTGAATTTCCTCCTGAAGTCCCAACGGGTGATACTGGGTCGCAGGCAATTGAAGCTGCGCTTCAGCAGATGTACAGTCGCACTGGACAGCAGGGCCACCACGAATGGCCTCCGCAGACAACATCTGGTAGTTGATGTGCAGCCTTGAATGCGGCCATCGCCCACGGCCGTCGTCGTCCTGGAGCCGGCGCAGCTCGCTGGCACCCTGCTGCCATAGCGCCAGAGGCAGCCAACGCAGCTTGGCAGACACTGGCACAATGTGCTGCCGCCTCTTGGCCCAGCCAGGCAGGCGCTCGAACCCCGGAGGTACACCTGCAGGAAGCTGCGAGGAAACTGGTGTAGCCAGACGACACGTCAACGTTGCGCCGTCGATCAGGAGTCCCAACTGCTGGATGCGTCGAGCCCCAGCAGTGAAGTGCCGTGTGCTGTCACGTAGAAGCTGACAAAGGCGCGCTTGCACTTGGTGCTGCAAGTCCATCTGGAAATAACCCAGGACTGGTATGCGGTGCTTCAAAAAATTTTTCAAGTGTAACTGACGCTCGCAGCAGGCTGATGCTTCGAAGCAAAAAGCGCGTCGAAGTCCCTTTTCGTCATCAACGATGCTGTGGCTCCGGTGTCCACTAACAATGCCATGTGGCTATGTCCGACGACGACGACAGGGATGCGCAAGTCCCTTGGGCTAGTCGGCGCAGCTTGCACGGATAGGACTGTGGCAGTGCCGGAGTCAGCATCTTGAATGGGGGTAACTTCCCAGTGATTCCACTCCTGCACCAACTGCGCCAAAGTGCGCCAAATTGTATTTACTGCGCCAGCCTGATAATATCGACGAAAATTGCGCCAAACTGCGCCAAAGTCTCGGGTTTGGGGGCGTCTATCACCGGCAATCGCACCGCCGGCGCGTCAGAACGTGCAGCTCGATCTTGGGGCTGCCAATAAAGTCGCAACCATGGACCAAGAATTATTCCGTTGAATAAATAGCGCTCGCGCGTGCGTTCCGAGTAAGCCACGATGCCATGCACGGTGCTGACGCAGCTTCTGTCCTGCAAGTCAGCTCGACAGCAAAACGCGCTCTCCGCAGAGGCTCGTGACGTCTAGGCCTATCGGTAGCGAGAAAGTGCGACGGCGATTCATCGGCGGACGTCGTCTGTTCCAGAAACGCTGCTGATAGCTCGTTTCAAGCGTCGCACGGCACGTAAGGAAAGCAATGTTCAGTAATAACTACATGCGTGCCACCAAAATGTCTGTCACTTCTGTTTCCAGACATCGCGGAATGAAATATGGGATCGCTTGCAGTAGATATATGGGACAATATTGAATTTTCCTTGCTTTGCGTTTATGGAAGAGCACGCGAACGGTGGAAACGCGTTGACACTTTTCCTCAGATATACTTTATCCATGGATCTTCATTGCTGTGGATACCGGCACACACCGGACTGAGCACCCCAAACGAAGCGGCTCACCGCGTTGCTCGAGGCCTCATTCACCGAGCATCACCGGAGGAAGAAGAGCCCCCGCAGGGTACGGCAAACGTCTGGGCGTGGGAGGATCGTATGACCAGGTTTCACGATATCACGACACACTACCAGTTACAGAGACGCGTATACCCATCCCCTCACGATAGGCTAAACAGGACGCAAGCGGTACACTACAGACAATTACAAACAGATTTGTACAGAAACCCCAGACTCGTGCACGCCATGTATCCAGATATTTACACTACAAACAGACGCAGCTCGTGTGGCGAGGTTGCCACGCTTAGCTACATGTTGTGGGAGTGTCAGGGCCTAATAGACAAATCGAATAGTGCCGATTCATCCGTCTTCTTCCACCGCCAGCCTCCGCTCGCGCTAGAAGACCGCACTGCTCAGCTCGAACCTGACAGCACAACTCTGGGCCGTCCAGCGTGCCGAGGAAGCCGCTTCGAGACAAGGTCTCGAAACCGCGTTCACTGTGGGTGCCCAGACCCACTAAAAAGACGCCGGACTCAAATCTCATTGCTTTGACAATAAAGTTTCTGTTCCTTCATCCAGAAGAGCTTTTTCGTAATTCCTTCCGCCAGGACGTCCGAGTTTGTAATCACTCTGTGGTAAATACCCCCTAAAAGGCCCTGCTTTTTCGAGCTCACGTGCTAGGGTTCTCATTCGAATTTTTTGCTTTTTTTTTTAATGTCATCTCATTAGTAAAAGCATATCTCCTGGTCGGAGCAGCTGCAAATGCGCAGCTGTCAGTAGCGGGCCCGTCGCTGACGGCCCACAGTGAAGCGGCTACGCCATGTTACACGTCCGCCCCTCGCTTTCGGGAGTCAATAGCTAACCGTTAAAAAGAAAACTCAGTTTCGCTTAAGGGCGAAGCAATCAATGCGATACCAAAAAATTTTATTGTGAAACGAAGTAACGCTCTAACTCTTTTGGATCCTCAACAAAACGCTGGTTTAAGGGAATATGGCCGCTCCAGGAACCGAAGGGTTTTCTTGCTCCGAGTTCTCTAAACGCGAAGTAAGCATTGAGAGCACAAAAAGTTTACGAGCCGTCTCCTGATACCTCGAGATAGTGCGCGCGCAAGCGACTGCGCCCTTCGAACGATGCGTTCCCCCCCCCCCCTCCGCTCCCCTGGCGTCCCTTCATGCTCCTTACGAAAGACGGGTGAGGCGTTTCCTCTCTGTTTGATGAGCAGTCGACGGCAGGCCCGCACGCGGGAAGATGTTATCTCATGCGCTGTCCGTGTGACGGAGACAGACGGCTGGCTAGTTTAATCTCCGCTTCAGCCGCGTTCGTCGCCAGCGCTCGCGAGCTTTTACCCGCGGCTAGAATGCGCGTGGTGATGTTATTAATTTGGACTTTATACGGAAAATTACGGCGACGGCAAAAATCCGCCGAGAGTGACCATATAATTGCTATACTCGCAGACAACTTTTCTTCGCAATGAAGGGAAGGCTAGAGAGCCAAACTACGCGTGTGCTGCCGCTGAAGAATATAATCCCACAATCGCGTTTGTGTTTTCTGCGTGAGATAAAAAACAACAACATTACTTTATTTTCTACGGGACGCTCTTTGAAAAGAGGGTCAGCAGGCACCAGGAAGATATTTATATTTGTTTTACTTTATGGAGTTGCATTTCGCGTTTTTGGGCGCGTGAAAACGTTGCACCTTTTACGTGCACCTCACAGTCAAAATGGCATCTTCGTCTTCAGGTGAGCGATCGTCACCCTCCAGCTTTTCCGATGACTCGCCGAATAAGCTTGCGACGAATTTCACTAACAAATGGCTGTCTAAGTCTGTGACGGCCGCTCGAATAATCAAACGGCCGTCACAAGAGATAGGGAAGGTTCACAAACCAAAACTAAGTTCGAAAAGCGCGCCGAACCGGACTACTTCGCAGAGCAGTACATGTGCAGTAGCTCTGCCCCCGCAGCCTTTGCTGCATTGCCAAGAAAAGTTGTCGGCGAGTATATCAAAACAAAAAATTTTTAAAAAGTTGAGGAGCCATTTCACTCTGTGAAGTGGATGATAAGCGAAGTTTCGTGAATGCACAGAGGGTGACATGGTGGAGGACAGTTTGGTATGAAGGCTAGGCTGTTAACGTTCAATACGCAATATTAATGCGAAAGCCTTAGATGATTTATCAAACACGAAAATTGACCGTCGGCGGCGTCAATCGATTGATGCTAAAAACAATCATCATGTGATGGCGTGATCACACGTCATAGATCGTTAAAACTTGTGACGTCATCATGGCGTCATATATCGTGATGTCACGTGATGACGCCATCACATGTCATCGTCACTTTACACTGCTTCCGTGATCGATGTGCCGATCATGGAGCTAGCGCAAAACCAGGTGAGGTGTAGAAAGCTTGCAGAGAGGGAGCGGGAGGATCAACCCGTCGATCGAGAAGAAAAAGAACCTGGCTTTCGCCTTGGGGTTGTCTTAGGGGAATGCATCAGGGACAGTGTGGCTCTTTGGCATTGAGCACTGCTGTACATCACGGCGTTTGTCTACCATGTCTGCTGATAACCACATAAATGTATTTAGAGTGTTATTTCGTAAAGTGCAATTTTCTTGACCCGGTATTCTGTTTATTTGCTAGTGTCGAAAATAATCGCCGAAGAGGTTAATCCAGAACACTAAACTGCATGAGCCCTTAATTTTTCATTAGCGAGTGAAATATGGAGTTCTCCTGAGCATAGGTGTGCGCAGGGTTCCCCATCGGGGGGGGAGGGGGGGGAAGGGGGGCGAAGGTTCATCGCAGTGCCCCTCCCTACTAAGTCAATGTATGGGGCAGATTTTGTGTCCCCCCCCCCCCTCTTAGGTGACTAGAAGGGTCAATGTACGGGGCAGATTCTGCGCCCCTACCCCCTCTTAGGTGATTAGGGGGGGCGGCCGGCCCCCTGCCCCCCCTGTGCGCACGCCTATGCTTCTGAGATGATTTTTTTCATGAGATTTGCAATGAATAGAAATATTTCTAGCCTTCATAAGAGCCCTATAATAATATTCAGGTGCTTGAATGTTAATGCAATATGCTTCTGTAGTGCACTCCAGGATGTAAAATTCGCTGCTCCAGAGTGCTCCCAGATGCAAAATTATCTGCTCCAAAGTGCTCCAAGATGAAAATTTTGCTGCTCCAAAGTGCTCCAAAACGGAAATTTTGCTGCTCCAAAAATTGCTCCAAATCAGAAGTCCTCGGTAGCATCACTGACTTCCTGTACCGATGGTCGTCGCTTACGGCAGACTGCCGCGAAATGCCCTTTGATACGGCAAAATTGGCAAGTTTTCTTTTTGGGCGGACAATTTCTTGACGTCGCCAAATGCCCTAACTTGCCGCAGCGAAAACAGGGGCCGACTTGAGGCTTGGGCACAAGCTGTTGCACTTGCTGGCAGCGAACGCAGTCTTGTACACCCGCCGTTGAGCCCGCACAGCCATCTTGGATGCGGCCGCCCGACTTGGGGGGGAAGCCGCCGCTATGTTGAGTCACATGCGGGGCAAGCGATGCAGCCGACCCGCCATTTTGAGCCGCTGCGACGCACTGGATGCTGCCGCCGTAACCGGAGTGCGAGCCAAGTAGCCGCTCATTTTCTCCGAACGCCGCGTTGGCTTTGTTGAGCGCCTCCAGGTCGCGTCCAACTTCTTCAGCCTTTTGCAGCGTAAGGGCTTCCCCGTAGGACAGAAGTTTGGCCCGTACATGTGCGTTAGCGACCCCATGAATTATCTGGTCACGCATTCTGTCGTCGTAGGCAGCTCCGAACTTGCATCACAGGGCCTTTTGTTTGAGCGCGGTGATGAAGTCGCGAAACGTTTCGCCGGGCAGTTGTTTGCGGCCCGTGAACAGGTGCCGCTCGGCTAGTACGTTCGGTGTCTCGGCGAAAAGCCCGGCCAGGAATAGTAGCAACGTGTCGTACTCCGTCGTGGCCGCTTCTGTATTCAGCACGATGCCCGAGTCCGACGCGTTCGATGTAGTGGCCGTGTGCGTAGCATTTGGGACGCCTTGTGCTTCGAGCTGCTCCTGCGCTGCGAAGTATTTGTGTTGTCCCTTGATGCCGAGCGCGCAGAGGAGCGCTGACACACGTCGCTTATCTTCCCAGCCACCTCCACCGACTGCCTTCAGGTGAACCTGGAAAATTTTTCTCAGTAAGTGCCATGGAATGGGCGACTTGCCGGGAACGTTGAGGAACGGAGGGAGGTTCGCAAAGAGGGCAGCCATGCGTGCAGGTAGCAGGAGGCCTTAGCCGAATTGAAGTGGTGTCGTTCAGTAGCCGGAGCAGCGATAAAGGAATTTCAGGCCGACGCCATGGTAGCATGCAGGAAGCCAAAGCACCGATGCGCAGCAGAAACTGACTCGTAGCGTAATGTCACGTGCGTCGTGCTCTTCCTGGCGTCGCCTGTGGAACCGGGTTCAGTACCTCGTTGCCATGTGTTGTGTAGGGCAGGAGCGCAGCGTAACCCGCGTCGGGCCGGCGGAGAGGCCGAGCGACGGGAGGGCACATAAAGTGATGACGCGTAGGCCAAGCTTCGGCGTGACTGACGGGAGACTGCTCTTCCGCGTTTATTGCAGGTGGTTTTAAGGAGGGGGAAGAAGGCTATCGGCCAGCGAGGCATGGGTCACATGACCGGCATGGCCACGCCGGATTGGTGGTAGCAAAGAGGCATGGTAGGGACCCAGCTCCACCCAGTAGCATGAATAGAGTCCCCCACCGCACTGGTGTTTTAGCACGTCACCAAGGGTCGCGCGACACTGGTATCTCATGTGTGAAACTTAGCCCGCATGAATTTGCTTGAAAGCTTCCAGAACACTATTCACAGCAACATCCTTTGCATCATTAGCCACGCCTTTCATAAAAATCAGGAAATCATCGACATATCTAAAAAAATTTGCAGCACAAGTCTTGTCAACACACGCGTTCACTTTCTTGTCAAAATTGGATAAAAACAAATCACTTAAAATTGGCATGATGTGTGAGCCGATACAAACACTGTCCCTTTGAATGAATGCATCACCGTTAAAATGAACAAGTGTAGATGATAGGTAAAATCTGAGCAATTCCAGAATATTGTCAATGGAAATCCCCGAAATGTTCTGAAAGGCAACAGGACCAAAATCTTCTATGGGATTTCTAACCACAATTAATAGTTCATCCTGTGGAATAGATTAGAATAGATCTTCTACATTTACCGAAAAGGCAAAGACACACTCCCCCATTTTTTCATGCTCTGACATATACTGGGTGACCGAATTTGAATTAGGTGCAAGAAAGGGATCATCAGTATCCAAAACATTGAGTTGCTTTTGAAGGAACTTCAGAAGCTCACCCTGCCAACAGTCCTTTTCCATCACAATCGACCTTAGTGGCATCCCTTCTTTGTGTGTCTTCGCAGAGAAGAGGCTTGAAGGGACTGTCTACCGTCCTTCATTGCTTTTCTGTTTTGTACTGCAATCGAAAGCATACAGTCTGAAGTGCCAAACCTTGCAGCAGTTTCTGTGGAAAGTGCGTAGAAATTTTTAAAACAGAATTTTTCGATCTGCGTTCGGTCTTCCTCTGTTGGTGTGAAACATGCCCACAACACTGGTTGGGTGCGATGATGACTGTAGTGCCGGTAAAAATTAAAACTGAAAGCACATGTGATTTCTATAGGATTACTTTATTTCCGCTGAACACTAATGTAATGAATGTAACAGTCGTTTTCAGTGCGCTAGCAGTTAAGTGAAGCCTTATTACAAGATTACAGAGCACTTGTTTTGCTGTAATCACAGTCTATGCGTTTATTTTAGCACTGCTGCCACAATCCAAGCCAAGTTGATTCATCAAAAAGAGACGATAAATGCACGCCTTCACAGCTCAGCGCATGTGAGACATCCTAACAACAATACAGCGGCACGGTACGACCAGCGCGGAGGCCCGCATGGCATAGCGCATGAGTTGAAGCAGATGAAATCGAAGGCGGTGCCGCAAGCAGCGCCACGGGCACCTTTCTGGACGCGTGAGAAAAAAAAAAGAGGAAAAAGATTACTCTCTGACTCAACCGAAAGCGGCCTCAAGGGTGTAAGATACAATGTCAACCTATACATGTTTCTTTTTAAGCAAAATGAGTCGACATGCGAGGATTTCTTGTTCTACCAGTAGATTGAACCACATCGCTGTTGGGTGGCGCTAGCGGTCATCCTTTCATGATTTTCAACAGTAAATTAAAAATACAATTCCTTTTTTATGGGACAAAAGCATGCTCGTTGCCACCGATGTGACGAACGATCTTTTCTTTCTTACCACAATCAAAAAAATTTTTCAGAGCGGTAGACAGTTCCTTTAGCTTGTCATTTTTTGTCACAGATAGGCACTCTCTAAGTCTTTCAAGATCCATGTCCTTGCACAACGCTAAGGCTTTCTTCTTCAGCTGTGCTGAAGGGCATTTGGAAAGAACGAAGTTCTTATCTACTGCTGCTCTTGCTTTTTCACGATATACAGAATTGGGTAGCACTACAAATCCGCCTTCCTTGTCCGAGACAAGCAAGGCAAGGTCATTTGCTTTTAGGTATTGAACCGAATTCCTCAACGCATTTTCAGGCACCCGATCATAGCGACACTTTGAGGGCAAGCAATCCACACCCTCCGATATACATCCATTCTGTTCGTCATCACAAGCACAGCAAGCAATGCTCCTTACAAGGCCTATCAAAGATACTGGCGTGACATTAGGCTCATTGCTAAATTTTGGCCCGCATTTTAACACATTGTGATCTTTGGTAGGAACGGAGCACTCAGAAGTGGTTACGGGCGCAGCAGCTGCAGCGGCTTTCCTGTTGCATTTTTTCCAAGCATTCAGTGACGGAACACACTTTTGCCAGAGAAAGTTGGAAAAGTTGGCAGCCTCACGGGTTCTCCTCCGGAACACGGCTTCCCAGTTGCGGCGTCCAGTCACTTGAGACTCGGTGAGGACACGGCGGCAAAGCTGGAAGTGGCGGTCTGGGCGCCAAAGTTCTGACCGTTTGAGGGAGCACCGTGCAGCTGTCAGTGCTGTCGTGGCTGCTGGACATCTCGTGGACCATTGCCGAAGATGTATGTGTACTGCGCAGTTTAACTGCACCTGTGTGCTCAGGCGGTTGAGAGGGCAAGCAGACAGAGAAATTTTCGAGGCTTTTTGCATCAGAAAAGCGGGTGATCGGTGTGTGAGTGCACTGTCACTGGCTCTCAGCAGTAAAGAATGCATATACTGCTTAGAAAGAAATCTGCGCACGTGACTGTTTGGCTAGGTGTGGCACGTGTGGGTTGCGTAAGCATGGGAAGTGTTAAAGTTAGTGATGTTTTGGGGGGCGTGCTTGAGTGATATTTTGCGTGTTGCGCATCCTCCTGCGCAGCTTGCATTTTCATGTTTTTCTGTGAATTAATGCTCAGTTGAAGTTTGCGCTCCGTCCTATCTGTCGTCTCTACCTTGTCTGTGGTTTTTATTGCGCTATTGAGTCATGTCTGCAGTGAATCGAAATATTTCTAGCTCTTCATGAGAGCCCCAGAAGAATTATTCAGGTGCTTGAATGTTAATGCAGTTTGCTTCTCTAGTGCATTCCAGGATGTAAAATTATCTGCTCCAAAGTGCTCCAAGATAGAAATTTTTGCTGCTCCAAAGTGCTTCCAAATGGAACTTTTGCTGCTCCAAAAATTGCTCCAAATCAGAAGTCCTCGGTAGCATCACTGGTTTAAGAGCTCGTTATAATGGGTTATATGCTCTAAGTAAAGTAAATTTTAAAACGTAACATGTCTTACAGGCTATCACTTGCATTCCACCGAAAGTCAAATCCTGCTACTATTCAAAGTTGCTTCCACTTCCTTTGAACCAAAAAGAGTAACATTTGCACATGCCTTGTTTCAACTTCAAAAGACATTGTGCAGGTTATTTGGGTCATGACAAATATGCTCATTTTTCTTTACAATATGTGATATCTAATATTCGAATTCGATTCGAAATTATTCGACCAGATCACTATTTGCTTCGAACATAAAATGTACTATTCGCACAAGCCTAGTTGACTTCATTGTGTTGTGTGTAACAGGCAGAAAGGGACATGCACCTTACAGCTCAGACTGCATTTTTAATGTTATGTTACAGCAGCTGTGGTGCTTGGCTGCTGGCTCGAAAGATGCGGGTTCAATCCCAGCCGTGGTGGTTGCATTTTCAGTGGAGGCGAAAATCCTAAAGAACCCCAGGGGTTCTAAATTTCTGCAGCTCTCCACTGTGGCATACTTCACAATCATATCATATGGTTTTGGCATGTCAAGCTCAAGAATTGATGACCAAGAAACCCTCTGTAGCAGCAAGCTTTTGTTTTGCATGGTCCACTTTGGTGGTTCAGCGCAGCGTAAACACACTTGTGTTCCACAACTGCCTCCTTCTGCATCATACCTGTTACGTATAGAAGCCCCACAAGTGTGTTGAAACTTTTTAGGCAGACTGACTTTTCTCTCACAGGTACCCCGCCACGGTGGTCTAGTGGTTATGGCGCTCGACTGCTGACCCGAAGGTCGCGGGATCGAATCCCGGCCGTGGCGGCTGCATTTTCGATGGAGGCGAAGATGTTTGAGGCCTGTGTACTTGGATTGAGGTGCACGTTGAAGAACCCCACGTGGTAGAAATTTCCGGAGCCCTCCACTACGGCGTCTCTCATAATCATATCGTGGTTTTGGGACGTTAAACCCCAGATAATATTATTATTATTGTATCACAGGTTCCCACTCTGGCAGCCACATTCCTTTAGGAATGGAATGCATTCATGTTGTATTGCTTCTTGGTCTATGGAAACCCTCTGGAAACATTATTATGGCATTGGGTGCCATGGTAACAAGGGCCTGTGGCTTCAGCGTGAGCGTTATTCTTATGCTTTGTTTCCAAATTCTTAATTAAGCTATTAAACTTTCCTAAATGTTGTTGCATCTGCAATGCAGAATTTAAATTACATATTTGTGAAGCTGCAAAGCCATTTCGGAACAGAGCTTAGGCAAGCTGTCAACAATTCTTGCCACTTTCGTGGGTTTCATCTAGCAAGCTTTTCTTGGTAGTAATGCAGCAGCTGAGTGGAATGTCCTCTTTCTGCACAGCGCCTTACCAATCAGCCAGATGTTCTCCAGTGGCTCATAGAAGCAGCCAATCACGTTCTCGGTGGCTTCATGCTGTGTGCTGGAAAAGTAAGTGCTCAAAGAGGTTGTGTATTGGCTAGAATGCTGGCAAGTGCATTGCAAAGAACCATTCTATTAACGGGGTTGAAAATTCAAACCATGTGAGGTGATTTAACTAATTTTGTGCCACTGTTTAACTGTGGAGAACATTTGTAATGGACTCATGCTATTCTTACCAAACAAATGATTGCCACCATCTTGAAATTGAAGTGTAGTGAAACAGTAGAAGCATTGCAAAATGTTTCGCAGGCTGAGCCTGTTAAAAAAAATGTTATACTTTGGAGTAGACTAGCCTGGCAGCAAATGGCATGTAAACAACAGGTGATGCAACTGTGGTTGCCAGATCCAGGCATCAACTTTTCTTAAAGCTTTGAATCAAGGAAAGAAGATGACCTTTAAGGGCTCGTTTTTCTTTGCTAGACAATATTAATGAGACAGTAATGCCAAGGAAAGTATAGGGGGTGTTATTTATAATGGTTATGATATAAATGTGAAGAAAGCAAAGTGGACGAAAAGATAACTTGCTGCCGGCAGGGACCGAACCTGCGACCTTCAAATAACGCGTCCGATGTTCTACCACTGAGCTACGGTGGCGGTCATCCTCCCGTCCACTTTATGGGGTGTATATGTGCATTTAAACCTAGGAGTGTTAGTTAGCGCCAATCGCAGCTATGGCGGCGAGTGTGGAACATTCTTTTTTGTGCCTGTTGGTGTCACGTAGCACGTGACCTTTTTTTACGAGCTGACAGCTGATCAATAATCCGTCGCGTACTACCTGAAGGCATCAAGTCTGCCAGAACGAGACCCTCGCTATGAATGAACGAAAGGTGACTTTTAAGGGCTCGTTTTTCTTTGCTAAAAACGAGCCCTTAAAAGTCATCTTCTTTCCTTCATTCATAGCGAGGGTCTCGTTCTGGCAGACTTGATGCCTTCAGGTAGTACGCGAGGGATTATTGATCAGCTGCCAGCTCGTAAGAAAAGGTCGCATGCTATGTGACGGCAGCAGGCAGAAAAAGAGTGTTCCACACTCGCCATCATGGCTACTAGCAGTAGTGACTAACACTCCTAGGTTTAAATGCACATATACACCCCATAAAGTGGACGGGAGGATGACCGCCGTAGCTCAGTGGTAGAGCATCGGACACGTTATTCAAAGGTTGCAGGTTCGGTCTCTGCCAGCGGCAAGTTATCTTTTCATCCACTTTGCTTTCTTCACATTTATATTCTAATTACTACAAATAACACCCCCTATCCTTTCCTTGGCATTGTTGTCTGTTAGTTCTCATTAATACTGTGTGTAGCTTTGAATCAAGAAATGCAGCTGCATGCACTATTCTCTCGCGCTGGACTATGTCACAGTTATTCTGGCCAAGATTTTAACGGTTTGGCTAGCAGCCAGCTACACTGAAAGGTTGTCTCGGAAAACGAGGCATTTTGCACTCACTCTCTGGTCCCACTAATCTGAACATTTATTTCATGCCATCAAGGGAACATTTAGCTTGGTACACTTGTCATGTGACAAACTTTTGAGAAACAAAATGGGGCTGACAGAATACCATGACTATTACAGTAGAACCTCATTATACATTTTGAAAAAAAAGAAACGAAAAGACACAGCAAAAGCCGTACTATCCGAGAAAACGAATAGTGAACCACTGATGCAGATAATTTTTACTGCATGAAGTTTTAGAGGAGTAGTTTTACTGACAGGTGTAACTGCAGTAAATGCTGGCTTACTCGCCAAAGCATGTTCTAAAGCAGCCAAAGAACAGAGTTCACTGGTTGTCGAAAGGCTGGCAGCACCACCGTGTCCCTTGCTTCGATATTTAGACAGCTGGATCACGTAAAAACAAAAACATGTCACTACAAAGTGTGCATTAAAATTTCTCGGCTTTTCCAAACCACGTGGGCCACATTGTGTTTAGCCACCCTGAACCCAACAGGGCTAGTTGGGGATTGCCAAGAGGGGCATTTGTCTTGCATTGAGGATGACAGCTAGAGCATTCCTGGCTAGAGAGCTTGTGTGCAGCTGTGACTTTTTGTGGGGCTTTTACTAGTGCTAGGAAAGGTCCTGCTGTTGGGTGAGGCTTTCTTTCCTGGTGCTAGGGAACCTTCATTAGAGAGTGCCAAGTTTGTATCCAGCCACCTTTCCCAACCGTGATGGAAGCCTCTCCTTGTGAAAGTACAACACCCTGCACGAGCCCTGTGCAGCCTGTGTTTACATGATACAATGCCCACTTCAGAGCTCGAGTCACACCAGTTTGTGAAACTCCCTTCATGGACTCGGATAATCCACAATTTGAACGTGTTAATTGGCAAAACATGTGGCTGTTTGCTGATTGTCAATCTGTGGACAAAAAGCCTGCCTGATTTCTCGTTGGCAGCATATTGCCACATGGAAGAAGGATTCATGAGAGGCACGGCCTTTTTATTTACAAAGGACTCGTCATGCTTGGGTGCAGGACCCGAAGGATGCCCTGCACGCCTACCGTGAGCTGGTTGCCTACCTGCTGGACAGCAGCCACTACGACCAAATTACAAAGGAACTGCGCTACAAAGGGGTCAGTGAGAGCATGCCCTCGACAAGAGGCTACTTTGTCAGCCACCTTCGTTCTCACTGGCTAGTTTAGACCAGTACATTTGAGGCAGTAACGGCTCGATTATTTGCAGTAATTGTGACATGTTCAACAACTAAATGGTCTAGACGTCCTAGGCAAGCTTTTTACGGTAATAACGATGTGGGTAAAAAGATCCTGTGTTGATGTGAAATTTGAGCAAAAGAGTGCAGTGGTATGCACTAATTGTTGTCTTTTAAGTTCTTAAAATATGAGGTTCACTTATTGCATAAATTGTACAAGCACTTTAACAGCTTACCATTCGGCTGCTATGTGCTGCATGCTGAATTATTGTTGAACCTCTTGGTAATCACTTGCGAAAAGGAGAAGGGCCCGAATTTCGTTAGAGAGCCATATAAATTTCATGGTGCAAAAGATGGCATAGTCGAAGGTGTTTTTAATTGCGGTGTTCAAAGTAATGAGCAAACACTAGTGGGAGCAGAGTGTACGACGTCCGCATTACCTCCAATTGTGCTACGGTGGTGGCTGTTACCACTCACACATTTTTGGCTGTGTGGGGATTCAATTTCTGTGGCGAATCTAAGGCTTATTGAACCACTGCTCAGAGGGTTGCGTAGTGTGAGCCTAGTGGACAATAGAAAGTGATAGGCACTTTTCTAGATAAACCATTAAAGGCAAATCAACCTTTAACAATACTGGGTTTAACATAATATGAGGAACCACATCATTCAAGGTAAGCTCGGGCTACGACGACAGACGTGAAGCCATTTTGCTGATGCATACGGATGAGGTAGATGATCTGTAGAGGTGAAGATGAGTCGGTCATGTGCTGCACTCGTTTCACCTTGGCTTCATGAGAGTATTATGAAATACAGTGAGTATATGAAAAAACCTTTCATGAGTGTTCGGCAGTATGGGTCGACACAGTGGGAAACAAGGACAGGCCTCAGGCAGCTGAGTGTTGCTAGAGCCAATTTAGAGGTATGTGCAATACAGTTAAACCTGCCTATAATGAACCTCCATACAACGAATTCCTAAATATTACAAAATTTTTCTATTCCCCGCCGTTACTACATAGAAGCACATGTATTTGCGACCTCTATGTAACGAAGTGGCAGTGGGAGACACCCTTGATACAGTCAGACCCACTTATAACGATCTATCGGTTATAATGACCATATTTCAGTGCACTTACGATTTTCCTATGTTACCTATTGAAACTGTGTCCACATACAGTGAACATTTTTCAAAGCCTCCTACTTTTACAACGAACACTGCAGACACGGTACGGTAAAAATATGGCGCATACAAAGCAAAAAAAAAAAAAGTTAAAACAGGCCTTCTAAAGCATGAGAGGCGCGCGCCCCGTTGCAGTTTACTTGCGACGAAGATTGCGGACGCACTCACTTTTGAGGCCTTTCTTCAGTGGCTGAATGGCATTCATATGGCAACGCTTGCTGACGCCGTTCTCTGCAGCTACTACCGTCTAGGTTGAACCAAAACAATGCATTGGGATGCAAGAAGCGATAACTTTTCGTCGCATAAAAGTGCACTGCACCCCTCAACTCGTGGAAGCCACGATGTGCCGCAAAATGTATTCTGTCTTCTCGGCAACGACAGATATCGCTCGCTCAATGATTACGACTTCCGCACGATTGCGGCGATGCCCTCACGGATAAGCATCAGAAAAAAAATTACACCATCTCCCGCTAAAGGGGACCATGAGGCGATGCGAAGCCGGAGCACTTGCACGATCGCGTTCCGTTGGCGTTCGTTGGGCATGCTACCGACCTCGCGTCGTGGAACGCGAAGAGGGACGCTACGCGCGTCGTATCTTCCATCTAACCTGGCAGTTAATTCTCACAGGGCGAGCGGGGAACGCGGTCGACAGGCGGGCGAGAGGGGGGCAGTGCAGGAGAGGAGGGAGAAGGGGAGGGGACGCGCATGCGCTCGAGCTCATCGCGGCGTTGCGCAGGAGAGAATTTCGGCATGTCTAGCCCGCGTTTCAGAGGAAGAGTGGAAAGGGGGAGGGGAGAGGGGTATGGGAGAGGGAAAGTGGAGAGGGGAAGGGGAGAGGGTGAGTGGAGAGGAGGTGTGTGGAGAGGGTATGCGTATGCGCAGTAAGGGTGGTCACGCCGCACATCACCACCACCACCACCACCGCCACCGGATTGAGCTCCGCCTTAAGATACTTCGCATCTAAAAGAAGGCGAGGTGGCGGCCGACGATGACCGTGCCATTTTATGACTTATCGCCGACGACCTTATCATAGTCATCTGTAGCTATCTGCTTGGCTGTGCGTGCGGCGTGAACTGCTGATTGAGACCGCTTTCAAGTGCGCATCGCTTTGTAGAAACGAAAGTAGCTCGCTCGTATTGATGGGCGCGGGCACCGAGAAACGTTGATGCACTATCGGGCACCGAGAAACATCGGTGACTGTACCAGGGGATGAAACTTCGCGATTTTTCTGTCCTGTGACCGCAGCGATCCTAATGTTTGGGAGCTGTACTACCTGCGAGCATAAATGAACGTTGTTGTTCCATTTTATATTTATTACCAGGTTACTCATTAACTCCGGTGTTTTTATTACGCAAGTGAACCTAAAGGTTGCAGTTCGAGATTCCACAGAGGCATATATACCCTTCAGGAGAGTTTGCCGATTCTTTCATCTCTCCGCGCTCCGCCCCAGCGCCGCCCTCTTAAACCCTCTCTCTGGCGGAGCCGCGACGGTCTCGCTCGCGTATTCATGGCAACTGCTCCTCGCATATTTGTCGCGTGCGATGGGCTGTTTTTGCGCGGTTGGCTGCTCAAACAGCAGCGCGCAGGGTTTCCGCCTTTTTAGGCTTCCCAAGGAAAAGAAGCGACGACGCCCTTGGATTAGAAACATCAGACGCAGCAAATGGACCACGACCGACTGCTCAGTGTTGGGCGAGGTACGTACTTGAGTATTTCGCTTGAATATTGCTGCTATTGTAAAACAGCGTAACGTTAACACAGACTTATTATTTGTTGGGCAATGGGGCCCTTTCAGGCGCACAAACTTCAAAAATCATTTTGTTACGCTGAAAAAAGGAGTTTTATGGTTCCCGTTTCGAACGCTTGGGCAGATTGCAATTTTGCAGCGATCACGCTGTAAATGTCAAGCGTGATGTGTTGCGTATACATAATTTATAGCACATTCTGAGCACGAGCTTGGGATGTTACCGTACGTGAAGTTGTGAGGGGAAGATTTATTTCGATGTCGCGGGTTAGTGCCGCCGCACGTCAGCTGCGGCGGTTATCTGGCATGTGCTGTAAGTTATGTGGTCTGTGTTTCTGTGACTGTCAGCCTATGGTGTCATTTACCGCTGTGTTGCTGCTTGCGTACATGGTACCAATTTCACGCTTAATTCGCGCATGTAAATTAATCCGCGCCTCTGTGCTAAGCGAGTGTGCGTTGCGCTTTTTAGTCATGCACGTATAGTGCACTATGTCTGTGCTCGTGCAGGAAGCTCTTCTACTATAGCAAGGGGCCCTCATGTGCGCGATGAAACTTCGTGATTAGGAAATATATAGCATGAAGAAGTTGAGCAGAAAAATGATTTTCTAAAGTAAACCAACAGGATGTCCGCTATCACAGACCAGCAGAACGAAGTATTGTTTTCAATTAACACTCGCCTTCTAAGGGCCCTGCACCTGCTCTGGCGAAAACCTTAGATGCCTCAGCAAACACGAAAATTGACCGCCGGTGTCCGCGGCGTCAACACGAGGGATGCGGAAAATCATCACGTAATGACGTCACCATACGACCAATGCTTGTGACGTCATGATGACATCGAATAATGTGACTTCACGCGATGACGTCATCACATGACTTCGACGGTTCGCACTGCCTTCATGATCGGCCCACCGATCACAGAGGCTGTGCAAAGTGCTGATGTCATCTGATGGTGTTATCAGATGACGTAACGTAAGCTGATGTCATTGTGACGTCATTGTGACGTCACAAATTCTAGCTATCTGTGACGTCCTAGTAAAGTCATCACATGATTTTTTACTACCTTCAAGATCCGAGGCGTTTCAAGCTTTCTGCACGTCCCCAGGTCTTGCATTGCCTCCGTGATTGGTGGGCCGATGACAGAGTCAACACTTCTTGCGCAAAATTTTCTCAGACAACGGACGAAACAGACACGGACGGGCGCAGACACGGATTGCGCCCGTCCGTGTCTGTTTCGTCCGTTGTCTGAGAAAATTTTGCGCAAGAAGTGTCGATCATGGAGTACCAACTAGCTCGAACCCACACCTTGTTACGATCACAGAGGCTGTGCAATGTCATGTGATGACAATATCAGATGACGTAACGTAATCCGACGTCAGCATGACGTCGTTGACACGTCACAAATTTGAGCTATCTACAACGTCCCGGTGACGTCATCACATGGTTTTTTTGCCTCACTTGTGTTGGCGCCGAAGCCTCGGGACTCCAGTCAGTTCGCGCGTTTCATGAGGAATCTAAGGTGTTCGCCCTAAAAGCAATGTTTTAATGACCATGACATTCAACAGTGCGAATTCTGCTTTGCATGAACACCCCCATACTGTTAAATGCGCGAGCATGGGAGATCCGATTTCTGACTGTAGTGATCTTGCGTACTCGCCGGTACTCCGCTCCCGAAGCAAATAAAGAAATCAATGTTATATAGATAGTACACTCAACAGTTCAACTCCAACTTCGGATCGAGCATCATCACAGGGACGAAAAACTTCTCACGAGATTACTGTGCAGAGAAGCGCCAGCCGAACCGTACTAAACATCTTCAGCGTGAGAAATATTACCAAGCGTCATTATTAGTGAACCTGAGCTTCAAAAAAAATTAATCAGGAACACAAACCAAACTAGACGCATACCCACAGGTCTTCATAGCACAAAAAGTCACCGATGATTACGATACTCCCTCATGCGAATTCGAGCGCAGCTTTGTGTTGAGACGCCAACTGTGTTTGAAGTTCTGGCTATCCGCATTGGAACATTCGTTACATATTGCCACAGAAACTGCCAGTGCTCGAGTGCTACGCACACCACTCTGTGCATTGCACGCATCGCGAACCAAGCGAAACGCTGACATTGACATCCCCGTCACGACAAGCGAGACAGTCGCAGTGCACCCGCCAGCCCTGCATGTGCACGAGCTCCGACCGAAGGGCGAGCACGCATGACGGAGGAAGAAAGCGATGTTAGAGTGGTTATAGAGGCCGGTGGCTCCTGATATCGACAGACTCCGCGTTCACTGTCTTTCGTCTTCGTTCGCTCTATCACTTACGCCGACGACGCCAACGGCGATGCCCGACAACGCAGGAACAGGCGCCAAAGAGCTGCGCTCTAAAAGCACGGCGCGTATCGTAGAACGTCGTGGACTCGAATCGGCGTACACAACTCAGTTTCTCGATTATTTGGACACGTCTATTCTCTCCATATATTTCATTAAACTTGTATAACAATGTGCTTGCACAATTTCGCGTTCGCAATTTGTTTAGCAGCGCTAGATTTCACGAGTGAACAGCGCGTACCTAACCTCAGCCGTGCGCCCGTCACGCGGAAAGACCAAGGTCAATCTAAATAGGTCGCGAAAGTCGGAATGAAAAGTGGTCGGAAACCTATTGTGACAAACATGAACACCCGCGTGACGATTAAAGTGCTACTAGGTGAGCGGGGGACAAATAATGAAAACAAAAAATAATTAAACATTTATTTTCATTAGTTTTAATTTTATTTGTCACGAATTAAATTAGTAGATTACTTTAATCAAACTTTAGTCTTGGGTATGTGGTTGAGTGGCCAATTTTTTTCGTTTATTTTCAGAAACAGCGGGCACATGCAGGTAGTCTGGTAACATGGGCCAACGGTTTTGCGCATTTTCAGATGCAAATGGCGTCGCTCGTTTTTGCGCAGTAGGTTTGTGCCTGTCGTCCGTAGGCGATTTCCTCGCATAAGCGTTGTTTTCTAGTCGTGGTACTTGGCAGAAGGTAATATAGCCCATCGCAGCCATCGGGAACTGTTTCAGTGACTGTGTTTTGCCAGCGCACGGCCGGCGTGCTGTCGCCCTTCGGGACGATGAGTCTGCCACGCTACGCGAAGAAACGCTGCGCTGTCTACGGATGCAAGAGCAACACGTGTGCAAGGTTTGTGTGCACGTTGAATTCTTATGCTACTTCTGATTTGTGTTATATATTTTGGGGTAATATCCTGTTCAACTGCAATATTTCGCCAATAAAATACACCTTATTTATCAAATCTGTCTTTTTCGTCTTCCCGTTATCTTGTAGGCTTCCATTATGGAGCCATCATAGTGATAAGAAAAAGAACGTGAAGCTATAAAAAAAAAAAGTAAGAAGCGGCGTCCTGTCAAAAAATTTCATAATTTCGTGCCCATCGCGTTAAAATGCGACGTCATTTCCGCTTCCGGTTGTGACGTCCTTTTTCTTTTTTTTTTAATTCTGTTTGTCCCCTCCTCACATAGATGGCGACTGTTGCAACAACTAGCCACCGGCTTGACACATGGGCTTCTACGGAAGTTGCGCTACCAGTTTACATATACCAAGCAAAGGCGTGGCGGTGACGTGTACGGCGTTATCGCCGCGACGTCACTGCCCCGCCCATTCGTCAGACTCTCTCCATATACGGCTCTGAGATTGTGAAAATACGAGCGCCACCCGGAGTGGAAAACGCGAACGGCGCCGTCCTATCTCTCACGGCTAAAAAGGGGCGTTTCTTGTCGCGCGCCCATGCATGCTACGGCCTACGGTGTCCCAAAGGCCGCTTTTACCACCGTAAAGTATGTTTCAGCGAAACCCTTGCAAGCTTCAGCGAAACAGACACATGAATGGATTCACACCGTCATCACAAATTGTGCTGTGCTGAGTGGTGTCGAAATTCTTCAAGCCACACCGGCATAAAATTCTTTTGGATCCCGGCAGACGAAAGGTACGGTCTGCATGCTGCTCGTTTTGTTTTTCTACGCTTGCATGGCATATCAGGATGCGGTTGCAGCAGTAGGCAACTAGCCGGGGATGATCGGCTCCAGGTATACCGCACTTCTGTGAAACGGTGTCAGTTCATTGCATCATCATCATCATCATCATCAGCCTGTCTACGCCCACTGCAGGGCAAAGGCCTCTCCCATGTTCCGCCAATCAACCCGGTCCTGTGCTTTCTGTTGCCACGTTATACCTACAAACTTCTTAATCTCATCTACCCACCTAATTTTCTGTCTTCCCCTCACGCGTTTACCCTCTCTTGGAATCCAGTCAGTTACCCTTAATGACCACCGGTTATCCTGCCGACGTTTACCGCAAAGGCGGTAAACCGCAAATTAAACCGCAAAGGCGGTTTAATTCACTCTTGAGCAGGCAGCAGGCATCGCTTCACGACGCAAAAAGGCTTAACTTGTCACTGGAGGGGTTGTTAATACTTTCTAATAAAAAATGCGCAGGAAAAAATAATGGCTTGATCGCTAGGTGTACGTTTTAAGGCTCTCGCCTTAAAACGTACACCGTAAGGCGAGGTGGCGAGAGCAGGGCGAGAGCAGGGGGATGCTACTCCGTATATCTCCCATAGGATGCCTTAATTGACGACGTCAGCTCTGGCAGTGCCAAACGTCCCTTCAGTTACTACCCTGGCGGCTGGGATTCAGAAACTCAAACTGTAGAAATGGCGGCGCACTCAGTATCTGTCGTCATGGCAACATTAACACCAGCCACGCCTCGCACCTCCTCTCCTAGCTCTCTCACGCGCCGTTCTTTTTCTTTATTCTTTTTTTGTGTGCACGGGCTGCACGGTCCCTTCTCCTACTCCTTTTTTTTTTTTATGAACCCGCTCGCCCGTGTGCAGCGCTTTTTTTTTTTTTTTTGCATCCGCTTGTGGGTGCTGCGTCGCGTGTTCATTGCGCATTTGAATATACGCAATTTGCAATCGCGCATTCTGCAAACATTGCAGTCGTGCAGCATGTGCCAGAAAGCAAAAGATTGAATTGCACTCACAGCACAAAATGTCTTTGGTCTCGTTTTATTGTCCTCGTTTCTGAAAATCAACATTTTCATCAAATGTGGTGCGAGACAGGCTCAGGAGATTAACAGAAGTGATTAACATTTTTAACAGGAGATTAACAGGAGATTAACATATATGATCACTAAAACAGCATGAAAGTTCTCGGCAAAGTTAAGAACTTAAAGAACAGTGGAATAAAAAGCTGGACATAATGCTAGGGCACATATTAAAAAACAATTTCTGTACTGACAAAAGTGCAGAAGAGCTTCTGATATATGTGCACAATATTGCGCAAAATTATCATTACTAACAAAATTGAACATTCACTGCAACACACAAAACAATGAAAGCAGTTGAAATACCTAAAAATAGAACAGTAATGTAAAGATAATTTTAAAGATGTCAAAATGAACTCCACATATAACACAACTAATATTGGCGGCACTTTATTGACTACATTTTCAAAAACGTTGATTTTCATATAGCTAGTAATGATGAACACGGAGAAAATGAACGGATGATATCGGAGGATTCATGGCATCTTTTCTTGAAATGTGCCGATTCTGCAATTCTGCAGCTTTTTTCTGGGCACACTGATCAGCTGTGTGGCCTTCTGGAATACTTTAAAGACGCTTCCATCATGAAGAAAACTGACAAGTTCCAATCAGATAAAGAGCGCCGTCAACTCGTGAAAAAGTGAACTCGTTTGTTCGTCTCAGAGCAGTACAAGTTTTCATACATCTACCTAGAGCCTCAGAAACGTTATAGGCGATGGCGAGTAATTAACCGGAGACGAATGCAAAGCACAGACACAAGCACGCGGTTCTGTGAGAGTTGTAAACCTGTAACTATAGTTACGTCGCATGGGCTTCATGTCCGCTGCTTGTTCATATAATGAATTAAAGCAGCATCGTGCCCTTTTCAAATCAGTCATTTTTGAAAACATTAACTGTAGCCCCACTGCAGAGAACAGCTACTCGGTATGGACGTGAATTCAAAGTGACACATTGAAAACCGCGACTCAAAGGGCACGCTCACATGTTGCTCTTTTGGGGGCTGGCACATATATTCGGGGACTTGTTCTGGAAGTATTCGAGCAAGAAAGCACGATGCACGAACAGCGCGAGTCGTAAAACATCGCGTCGCACAAGCATACAGCGAGCGAGCACCATGAAACGGACGAACGACAATGGCTAACGCACGCCTTACCAACGCCAGACATGAAACTTTCTTTCGGATTTCAAAGTCAGCGGCGCCAGCAAGGCGGCGGAAAGCGCGCCTCCCGGAGGCAAGGGAGTTGATCCCGCCAGAGAAGGGGTTAAAGAGAGTTGGGAGAAAAGAGATAGAATGCAGATTTTAACTCTGGTCCCAGTTCATAGATGGCGCCTCAATTTCCTTTACCAGTCACGTGGGTTTCTTTCACTGGCCTGGCGAGAGCGAGCGCTCGTTTGTGTGTGCGCGAGGCGGGCCTGCACTCTTCGAGCCGGTGTTACGCTGCGCTGTGCTCCCGACAGGGCTGCAGAAATAAGCGTCTCTTCCTCCACACAACCACAAACAACAACAGCCGGTGTTCTTGCCGCTGCGGGTGCATGCGCAGGCGTGCTTCCCCCCGTGGTATCCGTGGTATTCCGTGGTATCCGTGTCGTTCGCTCTTCATTTTCGATGCCATGTGCGTGCGCATGGTTTCACTCCATGTGCATGGAGCAGCCCCTGACGACGTGCAGCTTTGCGGCTTTTTTTTTTGGGTGGACTACTGTGTCGTCACTACCGAAATGTCAGATTAGGCGCTGGTGGAAACTCGCAGAGACCACAGTGACGACGCATCTTCGTAGGTCGACTCGTCACACGGTTTGCCGCCGTGCGCCACGCCGAAGGTTTGCTAGACCATGGCTTCCGCGATTAGCTCTGGCAATGTGGCGGTGCGTTGCCGGAGCCAATATCGGAGGCCACGGCTAGACGATGATGAGGCAGTGTTATATTCATGTCCTACGAACGTTCAGTAATGCCATCCCTCATGCACAAGCAATAGAGCAAAATAATGCAGTTTTTTTCCGCTAAATAAATGTTTTCGGTGAGCTCTGCCTTCAGCTCCCCTTTTGTTTAATTTGTGCGTTTCTGATCCGAATTTTCGTGCTGAAACTGCATATAACGAAAACCTGTTTTTAAGAAATTTTTGGGTGGAATTTTTAAATTTTGTTATATCCAGGTTTAACTCTATCATGATGATGTTGCTGTCAACGTGACTGTGATATTGTTCATGGTGGTTGCGGCAGAATGTAGTTTTGCTTGCATCGGGTGCACACTGGCCGTGCGCGTGGCTTCAGAACGCCATGGTTGTCATCCACGATCGCACTACTAGTGATGACAAGCAGCAGCTTCGTTCTGAGTGCTATGTCAAAAGCATGGTGGGCATTCTTGTGGCCCGCACTCTCATCAAATCCGCCGGCTGTATTGTGGTGGATGGATAATCTCTCAACGGTGAAAGATTTATCAGGATGAGCATGTGATAGCGGAAACCGCGTCTCAGATGGAGACACGAATCTTGCGATGTGCCCGCACCGCTCTGGAAAGTGATGAGGCAACAAGAATTGGTCAAGTTGCCATCGGAATTTCTTAGCAGTCCTAGTCAAACTCTTTTTCCTTATGTGATAGCGCTCGTGAAAACTTGGTTCAAGTAGAAGTACCGAGGAGAATTATCCTCCATGGCCAGACATTTTTTGCATTTGTTATCTTGAGCGACTGATGGGGAATCAAACTTTTTGTTGTGGCGGAAGTATTGTTGTAACGGTGTTCTTCATATTACCAGGATTCAACTGTAGTATGACTTGCGTTATCTAATTAGACAACACTCATTTACCATGAGAGAAATGCTGAGCAACAGCATGATAACAGTGATTACAGTTAAACCTGGATACTATAACGAAATTCACAAACCACGCACGGCATCGAAAACGAAGAGCGAACTCTATATGCGGCGCGGCCCCACATATGCGTTGCGAACTCGAAGCATAATTTTTTAACACGAAAGTGTTTTATGCCGGGGTCCACCAAGTACAGTAATACCTCGTTAACTCAAAGTAAGTAGTAAAAACCAGAAAAAAGTTCGAGATAAGCAAAGTTGCGCAAATTCTATGAAGTCCAGTTCTATCGAAAAACATTATTACTACTGACCACTTTCTTAACAGAAGCGCCTAAGTGGCACTTCGTAAAGGTTTTAAAGAAAAATAATGACATACCAGAGCTGTGTTTTTCGGCAATGCCTTTTTATTTAGTGCAGAAAGACCGATTAAGGCTGGTCTGCCTCTCAGTAGCACTTGCACCTACCAAAGCTATCTCGAGTTGCTTAACACGTCACATGTGGCGATCGTCCGCACCGCTGCACTCACCGCTAGTATTTTGTGAAACGTTTCGGCGGCGAAGTGTTTGTTCTACTCTCGGTCAAGATTTCGAGATAACCGAAAGTGGGCACGGAAATACTTAGAGATAAAGGGCAATAAATATACATTGCACCAATGGGAAATCATTCGGTTCCGCGGAAAATTTCCACTTAGCCAATTATTCGAGATATGCGAGTTCGAGTTAATGAGGTATTACTGTATTTCCGTTAGGGATATGACCTTGATAAAATGGACACCAGCGGGTGGGAAAGAAAAAATTAAGAAAAAGATCCGCCACTGGGAATCGAACCCACGACCTTGCGGCCGCGACAGTAAGCGCCTGACGCTCAATCGACTAAGCTACGTTGGCGGATGCTGGACACTTCACGAACGCGCCTTATATCTTTCACACATTCTCTCTCGCATGGTGCTCTCTGTTGGCGGTGCAGGTAGGCGGGGCGGTGCCGCCGTCTGTGAGAGGTGAAAAGAAGTAATGCGTCACAATCGACACTTACTAGAGCTTACTCCAAGGTTGCGCACGATATCGGAGGTCATGGTTAAAGCGTCTCGATACCAGCGAGGGACACACTGGCAGCGCTGGCGTCGCCGAGGTACCCTAAACGCAGCTAAGTTCTTTGCCTTTTGCTTCGTGTTAGCGTGCGCCGGCTCATCGGAGTAGTGCAGCTTCCACATGCACCAATGGGATTTCTCCACCGCCGACTGCTTCGATTACGAGAGCACCGACTAACAAAACTGCTGCAATATGTGTTGCAGAAAGGACACAATTTCGATGGGCGAATGTCGTACCTTGGTGGAGCGAGACAGAGGCCAGCGGGACGCACGCGTTTGCGGCTCAAACTACGAACCTCTGCCTCCCGTGTTGCTGAAGCACAGTGTGGTAGTGTATGCACATGCGTCGGTTACCCATTACTAGAAAGCGCACACCATGCCGTTTCTCTCCTTAATTGATGACGTTTTGAAGAAGTGCATATCGGGTACCAGTGTTGATTACGAACTTGATGTCATCTTTACGCGGGATTCATGATTCGCTGTGTCCGAATATATGTTCACAACTTCAGCTACCACAACGGTTAAATCATGATCATGCGCGGTAGTCGTCGCGATGGAGACATGCCACTAGGCGTCAACATGGGTGCATGCAGGTCAAACGGTGCTATAGCTGCCAAACACGAATAGACATTGTACAAGCTCTCATATGTCACTACACAATAAGCACTACTTCTGTGAAGACACATTTCACTTTCGTGTTATACCGATTCCTGTGACGGAGGGATCAGCCATGTTTTTTTTTAGAAAGCCGGCGCGGTTAGCATGGTCACACCCATGAGCGGCTAGATGAGGTTTGGAGGGAGGGGGAGGGGGCACACCTGCGCACGCACCCGCGGCGGCAAGAAAGCCGGCTCGAGGAGCGCAGGCCTCGCCTGCCCACCTCGCGCACGCGCCCGCACGCACAAACGAGCGCCCGCAGTCGCCGCAGCTTCGAGTGCGCCGCGCGTGACGTCGCCGCTTCGCACTTTCGTCGCGGGGCAACTGCAGAAGATGCAAACGGCTCCTGCTCATGCGAAAATGACAAAATTCTAGGCAAAATCTTTAGGTTGTCGGCGGCAAAAATTCATGATATCTAGGGTGTCTCCCGCTGCCACTTTGCTACATAGGGGTCGCAAATAGATGTGCTTCTAGTGAGTAATGGCGGGCAATAGAAAAACTTGATAATATCGAGGAATTCGTTGTATGGAGGTAGTGTGTATTAGCGCGATACATAAGAGAAAGGGACACGACACAGACGTAGAGATAGGTAGGCGCGAGGTTCGTTCTAGGCAGGTTTAACTGTATAATAAAATTAACCACTTTATGATGCATACTTTCCCTCATCACGTGATTGATTTTGTCCTAAAAGCAGCCATGTTGCAGGTGGTGTGCCCGACAGTGTATGATGTGGTGATTGACTATGTCCTTCTGGACGCCTTTGATGACCTGAGCAGCCCGCCGCAGTCAGTTGTGGCTGTTATCCAGAACCGGTGGCTGACCGCAGGGTTCAAGGAAACAGTGAGTATGCTGGGCTCTGTAATCGTCTGAGAGGCTGCTATATTTTGAATCTTTCGTGGGCGTCACTATTCTTACCACCAAGTAAACATACAGTAGTGCCTCATTAACTTGTAAAATCAAGTGCTTCGCCCCCTGTTCCTGGCAGCATTACCACCGAAAGCAGGAATTCAAAATGTCAATGCCCATCTCTTTTTTTTTTTTTTTTCTTATTGGTCATGGCAGCACACTGCCTTGCAACTGTGGGCAGTTGAAGCCCATTGCCATAAGCAGCAGCAGCACAATGTTTGGGCGGTGGCATTCCTAGTTTTGTTCTAATCCACAGTTTGAATGCGTATCCGCAGTGCAAAAAAGTCCCCTCAAATCATTAATTCATGCCAACTAGCCTAACTCGTCTCTAATACTGTAGTTGCGTCTTGTGCTGACCGGCCGTGAAAAAATCCACATGAGAGACGTCTGTCCACGGCCACGCCAAACAGCAAACGAGAGAAAGAGCTTTCCTCAAACACCCGCATAACCTCGCTCCTGCCAGGCAGTGCTGCTGGCGCCACCTCTCGCTCGGCGGCTGTTTAAGCTAACTGCGACTAATACGCCGGACGCGTGTGCACTATGAGGCGAAAACGACTTTACAGGGTGTGATAGCACCCCCACAATACCGTCCCTAGCAAAACGTATCATGGGGTTTCTGGTGTATTACAAATAATAATTGTTCGTGTTTTACGTCCTAAAACCACAATAGGATTATGAGGGAGTCATCATGGAGGGCTCCGGAAATGTCAGCCACCTAGTCTTTAATGTGCACTTAAATCTAAGTACACAGGCCTCAAGCATTTTCGCCTCCATTGAAAATGCGGCCGCCACGGTCGGGATTGGATCCCGCGATCTTCGGTCAGCGGTCGAGCACCATAATCACTAGACTTTTGGTGTATTAGGAAAGCAACAGGAAGCAACAGTAAGGGCAATCGCCCAAAGCCTGTGTCAGCCCCCCCCATTCCCTGCAGTGCCTGTCGGACACCTCTTTTGTCAGGTTGCCTGTTGAGGTCCCCTCCTTTGCCAGCGTGCCTCGGCTACCACTGCCCACCCAGACAACACCCGACGACCTGAGGTTGTCCTGAGGATGCCCTACCCAGTACGAAAGAACGACCTGGGGTCGTCTTTAAATGAACCTTGACAGGTTCCAATACAGTCTGTTTGTCTGGCCCCAGATCATACTCAGGTTGTCCTGAGAACAACATTCAGGGATACTTTCGGTATGCGTTCAGGTCGACCTCAGGACAGCTTCAAGGCTCTTTTTGGAATGTATTCAAGGCTTTTAAGAGGCATGCTGTGCCCATTGGAAATGTGGTTTTCCAATGTGACTGTTTTCCATAAATGAATGAGAAAATTCAGCCTTACAACTAAAGTATGCACTTACTGCTTCAAAGAGCATACTTTGAGTTTTATTATTAATTATTAACAAAACTCAAAGTATGCTTTTTGAAGCAGTAAGTGCTTCAAATTTACTGAGCTTTTAAAAGCTCAGTAAATTGCCACACCAGACGAAAATATAAGCACACAGTGAAACGCAAAGCTTTTTTTTATTAATATCAGTTTCAAACACCGAGTCCATGGAGCTTGGCAAAATGAGGTTGCTTTGATTGAATCTTTTCATCTGAGGTCTCTGGAGATGGGCAGGGTACTAGAGGAGACATAAAGAGAAATAATGAGCAGGACATTGTGAAATACAACAAAACTGACAACAAAACAGCAAAATTGACAAAAGGAAGAGTTAACGCCAGATAAACAGAACCATTGCAAGAATGGCTCCTAAACCACTGTAGGCATGCTCTTGTCAAGAAAGTTGCCTCTCAGCACATGTACAGCAAAAACGTCACGAAGATATAAATGTCATACCAGCCGCATTGTGATGGTTGCGTCAGTTACCAGCTTTTTATGAAACTTCTCAAGGGCATCCCAGTCTTCAAAAACTTTGCTCAATAGATATTCTTCTCTTGCAACTTGTGATGCAGTACTGCAGAGTGGCCGCTGTATTGTATCGAATTGCTGGCTTTGGTGCTGCACCATCACCATGGGCGTTTCCAGGATTCTAACTCGTTGCTTAAATTCTGAAAACATATGACAATAAATGTAAAAGCGTTCATTTACGAGAAACTTTGCATGCCTAGGCAGGTCACCAATCGTACGTGTCACCATCAACATTACAAAAACTGCATCCTTCGCAAGCGACTGGAAAACCCAAATGATTTTTGATAACTGCCATACACAGCTACCTGTGTATGGCAGTCTAGCTCTACTATTCGAGGAATTAGAGGGTGTTAAATGGGATGTAATAGGGCTCAGTGAGGTTAGGAGGCCACAGGAGGTTTATACAGTGCTGAAGAACGGACACGTCCTATGCTATCGTGGCTTAGCTGACAGAAGAGAACTAGGAGTGGGGTTCCTTATTCATAAAGATATAGCTGGCAATATAGAGGAATACTATAGCATTAATGAGAGGGTGATATGTATCGTAATTAAGTTTAATAAGAGGTACAAGATGAAGGTGGTACAGGCCTACGCGCCTACATCCAGCCATGATGATCAAATGGTTGAACGCTTCTACGAAGACGTAGAATCAGCAATGAGTAAGGTAAAGACACAGTATACTGTACTGATGGGCGACTTTAATGCAAAGGTAGGCAAGAAGCAGGCTGGAGATCATGCAGTTGGGGAATATGGCATCGGCTCTAGAAACGCCAGAGGGGAGTTACTAGTAGAGTTTGCAGAATGCAATAATTTACGCATCTTGAATACCTTCTACAGAAAACGGGCTACTCATAAGTGGACGTGGAGGAGTCCTAATGGCGAAACTAAAAATGAAATAGACTTCATAATGTGCGGCCACCCGGGCATTGTACAGGATGTGGAAGTAGTTAACAAGATCCGATGCAGTGACCATAGAATGGTAAGATCTAAAATTCAACTTGACGTGAGGAAGGAGCGGCAGAAACTGATACGCAAGAAGTTGATTAATGAACTAGCTCTGAGAGGGAAAGTTCAGGAATTCATAGTTTCACTTCAGAATAGGTACGCGGCTTTAACCGAGGAAACCGACCTTAGCGTTGACGCAATAAATGATAATCTGACTAGTATTATCAAGGAGTGTGCAGTGGAAGTCGGGGGTACAGTCGTTAGACAGGACACTGGTAAGCTATCCCAAGAGACGAAAAACCTCATTAAGAAACGTCAAGCTATGAAAGCCTCAAATGCAACAGACAAAATAGAGCTGGCGGAGCTTTCGAAGTTAATCAGTAGGCGTAAAGTAGCCGACATAAGAAAGTATAATATGGAGAGAATTGAGCATGCTCTAAAGAACGGAAGAAGCCTCAAAGCTATAAAGACAAAACTGTGCATAGGCAAAAATCAGATGTATGCATTAAGGGACAAGGAAGGCAAGGTCACAAACAATATGGATAGAATAGTTGAGGTAGCGGAAGAGTTCTACAGAGTACTTTAAAAGGGTGTAAATTTGAGCTTGTTGGCTTGGCTTCATAGCAGGGAACAGCGCAGAAACACGAGACAAGAGAGGTGACAGGACTTGGCGCTGGCTAACTTGGCGCTGGTGTTTTCGGCACCGATAAAGCTGGGCTCATTGTGCAGGAAGGTGAATGCCCCTCGCCAAAGTCCTTCCACTTGCAAGAAGCGTCATGCAACGCAGTTTGTGCCTTGCAAGACTGAAGTGATCTACGAGGTACCTACGTCCTGCGGAGGGCTTTACGTTGGGCAGACGGGCCGCTGCATCAACGACCGTCTGCGAGAACACAAGAACAACCTCAAGGCGCGTACTGGAAGCAATTTAGCTATTCACTGTGCCGACTGTGGCTGCAGTCCTAAATTTTGATCAGACGCGCATCTTGCGCAGATATCGTGATAGCTGAGCCCGCGAAATCTATGAAGCACTCGCAATTCATTCCATTGGACCATCATGTGTAAGCACACCATCGATCGCACTAACCGACAAGGAAATTAAGTATCTCCGCACGTGATCATAGCACCGTCATGGACTAGTTGGGACGCATGCGCTGACTTCCCCCCTCTCTCTTTTGTTTATTTCCTTCTCCCCAAAAAGCGTATATATTTGTGCACTTACGAAATAAACGCTCATGTTGTTAGCCAGCGCCAAGTCCTGTCACCTCTCTTGTCTCGTGTTTCTGCGCTGTTCCCTGCTATGAGTTCTACAGAGATCTGTACAGCAGCCGAGGCATTCAGGATGATAACGTAAGAAGGAGTAATAGCGCAGAGGAATCTGACATCCCGCCAGTATTGACAGGAGAAGTAAAGAAAGCCCTAAAGGGAATGTAAAGAGGCAAAGCAGCTGGTGAGGATCAGGTAACATCAGACCTGTTGAAAGACGGTGGAGAGATTATGTTAGAGAAACTGGCCACCCTGTATACGAAGTGCCTCTCGACGGGGAGAATACCAGAATCTTGGAAGAATGCCAACATCATCTTGATCCATAAGAAAGGGGACGTCAAGGACCTGAAAAATTACAGGCCCATAAGCTTACTGTCCGTTGTCTACAAGCTATTTACAAAAGTAATTGCTAACAGAATTAATACGACATTAGAGTTCAATCAACCAAGGGACCAGGCAGGATTTCGTACAGGATTCTCAACAATAGACCATATTCATACTATCAATCAGGTGATAGAGAAATGCGCGGAATACAACCAACCCCTATACATAGCCTTCATAGATTACGAGAAGGCATTTGATTCGGTGGAGACATCAGCAGTCATGCAGGCACTGCGGAATCAAGGCATCGACGAAGCCTATATAAACATAATGGAAGAAATCTACAGCGGATCCACAGCCACTATAGTCCTCCATAAAGAAAGCGACAGAATCCCAATAAAGAAGGGCGTACGGCAGGGAGACACGATCTCTCCAATGTTATTCACCGCGTGTTTACAGGAGGTTTTCAGGGCCCTAGATTGGGAAGAGTTAGGGATAAGAGTTAATGGAGAGTATCTCAGTAACCTACGATTCGCTGATGACATTGCATTGATGAGTAACGCGGGAGACAAATTACAGCTCATGATTACTGAACTGGATACGGAATGTAGAAGAGTAGGTCTGAAAATTAATATGCATAAAACTAAGGTAATGTGGAACAATCTTGGCAGAGAACAGCGCTTTGCGATAGGTGGCGAGACACTGGAAGTTGTAAAGGAGTACGTCTACTTAGGACAGGTAGTAACCGCGGAGCCGAACCATGAGAGTGAAATAACTAGAAGAATAAGGATGGGTTGGGGCTCATTCGGCAAGCATTATCAAATCATGAATGGTAATTACCACTATCCCTCAAGAGGAAGGTATATAACAGCTGCATCTTACCGGTACTTACCTACGGAGCAGAAACGTGGAGACTTACAAAGAGGGTTCAACTCAAATTGAGGACGACGCAGCGAGCGATGGAAAGGAAAATGATAGGTGTAACCTTAAGAGACAGGAAGAGAGCAGAGTGGGTCAGGGAACAAACGGGGGTTAAGGACATCATAGTTGAAATCAAGAAGAAGAAATGGATATGGGCCGGGCACGTAGCACGTCGGCAGGATAACCGGTGGTCATTAAGGGTAACTGACTGGATTCCAAGAGATGGCAAACGCGTGAGGGGGAGACAGAAAATTAGGTGGGTAGATGAGATTAAGAAGGTTGCAGGTATAACGTGGCAGCAGAGAGCACAGGACCGTGTTGATTGGCGGAACATGGGAGAGGCCTTTGCCCTGCAGTGGGCGTAGACAGGCTGATGATGATGATGATGATACACAGCTACAGAGCTTGATAGGGTAAACGTGCGCGCACACACACATTCAGCTCTATAGTCACAACGTTGTTGTCACAGCGATCATGCTGAACATATTCACGTTCGCAACCGCAAATGATAGTGTCGCACATGATAATGACACAAATGAGTTCAGAAAAACTTCGGTGATCTTCAAACTGTGAAGAAACATGGGAAATGAACCCTTGGGTACTCGCATAAACATCACGCGACACAATGAACACCATGGCATTGCCGCGTTACATCGTCAGCTTTGGCAGCGCCGACTTACTGTCAGCACTGTTAGCTATGCGTAAACAGGCATTAGCGCATCTATTTCTTTATCGTCTAAATCTGCAGTCCACGCTTTCTTCCATTTCGAACGCAAGAAATAGAGACAGAGACTGGAGACTTACCTGCCGCCATGCCCCTTTCTTTGTAGACGTCCGCTAAAGCGCTTGGCTTGGATTGCTTTGACTTGGGCTGTCTATTGTGTCAATGTTGCCAGGCAGGAAAAGAAAAATGGTGTGTGTTGGCGATTGCCACCGTCGGATACCGTGTCGACCGTCTCGTTACCTGTTCATTATCGACCGCAGGGGTAATCATCCGCGTATGCGCAAAAGAGTAAATTTCGCAAACACACACACGCACACACACACACACACACACACACACACACACACACACACACACACACACACACACACACACACACACACACACACACACACACACAGACGTGGAAAACGTTTTCATGTATGATTGTAAGGCATATATAACCGAACACGCAGAAGCAACTGTACAATCAAGAGATGCGCTAGCGGTTGTCACATGCATTTAATTTTCGCGCGCCCGTGACGAGAGCCACACAAAGTTCATGCACAGTCTTTTTCTGAATTATACAGTATGCACTCAAATGTCCTACAATGGAAAATATAACAGCACGAGGGACGGGACTGAAGACACAAAAACCACAGGACGAGTGCTGACTACCAACTGAGATTTATTTGATGAAAGTGCTTCCTTTATAGTGTCACATGTCACCACCAACAACACGCCCCCATTCACGAAACCAGTAATAGCACTACTATCATGAACGCTATATCATACAAAACCTGAATCAACGCACAGTTAACCACCGGAAACAGCAACCACAGATTATACAGATGCGCATGGCAATTGTCAAACACGCTTTAAGACGCTATCACAGTTTAACATGTAAGTGCACACATCTCGTCAGAACACTGTATTGCGCATGCTCCTCCCAATCAGCACAGCTAGAAAGCAAGATGCTCCAACAACTAAAACAAACAAACAAACAAACAAAAAGCACGACTAAAAACGTGGCAGCTGGAAAAGACGATGAACCCCCCCCAGCAACCGCAAAACGAGAGTGCTCTGTCATACAGAAGATGATGAACAGATGAAACCCAGCCCTGTCTAATTAAAACTTAAAATTTAAAAGGTTGTTCATACATGGCCTTCCAAAAAGGCCATCTCATCTTTGGAGAGAAATAAGGAAGGTTCGCTAACACATTGATCGCCAGCTTTGTTGATAAGAAACGCCTCCATTATTTCTCTCTCCAATTTGTTGCTCGCTCTTTTTAAAAAACTGCTTCTATGAAACTCTGGTGCACAACCACACCTGCGGCAGTGGTCCGCCAGGTGCCCCCTGACTTGTTTTGCACATTCAACCTGTGCTCTCGAGCCCTATCGTTAAAACATCGGCCCGTTTGGCCGATGTATTTCCGTCTGCAACTGAGCGGGATTTCATAAACGACCTGAGACTGGCATTCAGTGAACTTGTTGCTGTGCTTCTTCTCACACAACTCAGGCACCCTGTCTATTAAGGAACAAACTTTACTCAGCTTCTGAGGGGCAGAAAAAACAACATTGACTCCGTATCTTGATGCTACTTTTTTTCGTGGGGGCTGCAAAAAGGATTTCCAAAATTCTGAAATCCGAATACTGGAGACAAGTTCGGCTAATTCAAGACTGGCTTCGTGTCTTCACGCTAGCAGGCAAGGATCCGTCGAAAGAAGAGCGGCTACTTCAGAACTACATGAAGATGGCCTCCCAGGTAACTGAGTTCCTGTGGCAACACGCCAGGGTATCCTGCCAAGTTCGGGAGAAGCAGAACGAGACTCTGCACAACATCACCGTTCTGGGAAACAAGACCTTGCCTGCAAAAGTAGAAGAAGTACTGAACAAGGGACCCAAATACAGTTACGAGCCTCGCAAGCAACGACATCAACTTTTGGCTATGGTACGCACTGTGGCAGACCGTGCAGCCGAGGACGACAAAGGGAGACTCGTCGGAGATAGCGTCGCCTCACACAAGCGCACAGTAAGTCACAAGCTTCCCAAGAAACCTCCTTTCCGGGACGTTGTCAAGTGTCTTGAAGAAAACAATCTCAGTGTTCTTCAAGCAGACAAAGACGGGGGGTTTGTGGTGATGCCTAAAGGAATGTTTCGAGAGAAGGCATGGGACGCTGTGCAAAAGAACTTCAAGTGTATTTCTTTTGATCCTAAGGAGTGCAAGAAGTTGGCTGTTCGCAAACTGTCAGAGCTTCACTTGGATGGTCTCAGGAGGGCAGTGGAAAAAGGGGGCTCGGGTTTTTTAGAAGTATTTTTTACGGCGAAAACCCATAAGCCTGCTTGTCCGTTTCATGCAATTGTGTCGGAAGGCCATTCGTGGTTGATTGACCTCAGTCGTTTTCTCCAGCGCCAGCTTAGCGCGTTGCCCTGTGACGATCCGTTCGCAATCGGCAGTTCATCTCAGTTGGTCGAATTTATGGAGTGCGTGGAGAAGGAATCTTGCTTGACGGCCTTCTCGATTGACATAGAGGAACTATATTACTCAGTGCCGCACGCAGAACTTTTTAGTGCGGTCAGAACAAAGATTGAGGAAGTGGGGGACGTGAAATTTCAAAATAGCTCAGGCATCACTAGTGAACATTTTATGGCCTTGTTGGAATTCTATCTTCAGTCGACTGTTGTAATCTTTGAGGACAAGCATTATGTGCAAAGGAGTGGTATATGTATTGGGTCCCCCGTTGCACCCATACAGTGCAATATATTTTTGTCGGGTATAGATCATGATGTTCAGACTAATCTCTCTGGTTCAAGAGTAGTAAAAATTTTTAGGTATGCGGATGATTTCTTGGTTGTACTGAAAGATGTTCCTAATTTTGCTCTTGATGAATGTATTGATGGTGTGATCAGCACTTTTAAGTTGTACGGCAGTGGATTACGCTTTACTTTTGAGAAACCAGAGACAGACGTCATTCAGTTCTTAGATGTTCGGTTGCATTTTCATGATGCTCGTGTCTGCTGGATTTACAATCTGTGCTCTGCAAAAGGGTTTCTACCGTATGATAGTGCTCACTCTAAAACTATCAAAAGAGGGATCGCCATCACTTGTCTTGGCGCATTGTTAAAAAAGTCGTGTACCCACCTTGTGCAATCCGGGTTTTCCTCCCAAATTACGCGCCTTTTGCGTTCAGGATACCCGGAATTAACAATTAATTCCGTGTGTGAGCAGCTGCTGCAGACAATAAAACACCCTCAGGGAAGGAGAAACAAGAAAGAGAAGAACAGGGTACAGGCAATTCCGTACCTACATAAAGTATCGCACAACATAAAAAAAGTAGCATCAAGATACGGAGTCAATGTTGTTTTTTCTGCCCCTCAGAAGCTGAGTAAAGTTTGTTCCTTAATAGACAGGGTGCCTGAGTTGTGTGAGAAGAAGCACAGGAACAAGTTCACTGAATGCCAGTCTCAGGTCGTTTATGAAATCCCGCTCAGTTGCGGACGGAAATACATCGGCCAAACGGGCCGATGTTTTAACGATAGGGCTCGAGAGCACAGGTTGAATGTGCAAAACAAGTCGGGGGCACCTGGCGGACCACTGCCGCAGGTGTGGTTGTGCACCAGAGTTTCATAGAAGCAGTTTTTTAAAAAGAGCGAGCAACAAATTGGAGAGAGAAATAATGGAGGCGTTTCTTATCAACAAAGCTGGCGATCAATGTGTTAGCGAACCTTCCTTATTTCTCTCCAAAGATGAGATGGCCTTTTTGGAAGGCCATGTATGAACAACCTTTTAAATTTTAAGTTTTAATTAGACAGGGCTGGGTTTCATCTGTTCATCATCTTCTGTATGACAGAGCACTCTCGTTTTGCGGTTGCTGGGGGGGGTTCATCGTCTTTTCCAGCTGCCACGTTTTTAGTCGTGCTTTTTGTTTGTTTGTTTGTTTGTTTTAGTTGTTGGAGCATCTTGCTTTCTAGCTGTGCTGATTGGGAGGAGCATGCGCAATACAGTGTGCTGACGAGATGTGTGCACTTACATGTTAAACTGTGATAGCGTCTTAAAGCGTGTTTGACAATTGCCATGCGCGTCTGTATAATCTGTGGTTGCTGTTTCCGGTGGTTAACTGTGCGTTGATTCAGGTTTTGTATGATATAGCGTTCATGATAGTGCTATTACTGGTTTCGTGAGTGGGGGCGTGTTGTTGGTGGTGACATGTGACACTATAAAGGAAGCACTTTCATCAAATAAATCTCAGTTGGTAGTCGGCACTCGTCCTGTGGTTTTTGTGTCTTCAGTCCCGTCCCTCGTGCTGTTATATTTTGCAATGTCGCACCGACTTGCCCAGACAAAGTCTCTGCTAAGTCCTACAATGGATGTTTTTCGGACGATGAGTTATCCTCGAAAAATACTGAAAAGTATGTTTTCTGTATCATCCTGTGAATGCCTTCCTGAAGGCGCACTCAGAACGTCGCATAACCCATTGGGGACGTTCGTACCATTTGAGGACCATTGAGGACTACCTCAGGTCGTTGAGTGTTGTCTGGGCAAAAGGGGGAAGGAGAACCTTGTACCCGCCCTCTATGACGCGGCCCTCACCACTGGAAGGAGTGGTAAAATGCGGAGGATTTCACCTTGTTTGCTAGGATTACAATTGCAATGTTACAATTGCTTCTTCTACTAAACTAATAGCTTATAAAACACTCGTAAGGCCTAAACTTGAGTATGCTAATGCCATTTTTGATCCTCATCAAGCTCACCTTTCTACTATGCTCGAATCCATCCAGAACCGTGCTTCCAGATTCATTATCGCAAATTACTCGACTAACATAAGTGTGTCAGCAGTCAAATCTCAACTTAACCTTCCTCATCTTGCCACTCGCCGTAAAGTTTCACGTTTGTGCCTGTATCATAAGTTCTTCCATTCCTTGCCACCAGGCAATGCATTCATCAGACCTGCACATCGGACATCGCGCCATTCTCACCCCAATGCCGTCTATCCCGTACGTTCGAAAACAAAGACCTTCCAGAAGTCATTTTTCCTGCAGACTGCGCAAGACTGGAACGACCTTCCCGCCCACATCGCCATGTCATCTTAGTTTGCCCAATTTAAAACTGCAGTAAAAAGCCATATTTTATCCTTGTAAATGTGATCTACTGCTGTTTTTCTTTATTTTTGTTATTGTTGGTGCTGTTTTTGCTTTTCTGCTTTCTTTTTATCTATCATGTTTTCTTGCCCACCCCTCATGTAATGTCCCTCGGGACCCTTGACGTACTAATAAACGTAAGCATAGAAAGAGTGCACTAGTAGTACCAGGGTGTCTACCGACCAGGTAAACCGGGAATTCTCAGGGATGTTGGGTAGTCTGGAAATTCTCAGGGAAAACTGAGGGAAATTGTGCTCCCATCAGGGAAAATCCACAGAAACATTATTGAAAGGCAACGAAAGTCACGGTAGCGCTGGCTCGATATTTTGTAAGCGCATTTTTCAAATTAAACGGCCGCTGCGGCTGCTGGGAAATGGCGCACCTCGATGCTGTCATCGCCTTCGGAGCGGTGGAGTAGGAGAGAATCCGGCTAATGCAGGGCATGCGGTTACCATGAACCATGACACATCGTGGTGTAGTTCTGTATTCTTAGTCGCGCGTGCTGTGCGTTAACGCCCGATACGGTGCTTTTGTTATCGCCGCGTGTCAAGTAGCAAGCATGATTAGTTGTAGAAGCGGTAGCAGTGGATGTAACGAGCTTGAGTTACCTTGAAAGCGATCGCGATCGTTCAGGAAGCGGATGTCGTCAACAAGGCTGGCATCTTGCGATCCATCACGATCGGCAAGAAAAAAGACGACGGTGATTGTTGGCTGTTATCGGAGAGCTCACTCGCTCTGATCCCTAGCTTCAAAGACACTGTTTAGTACTCCGTGAAGAATAGAATAAATTTCCAGACGAGAGCGAGCGTAACTAACGGGTCCATTCACACCAAGTGAAAGCTTTTTCCTTTTTTTTTCCGGTGAGGGCACTGCTGAAACAAGCTTTAGGCAGTCGACCGATATTTTTGGGGCAGCAGCTCACATTTACCAGCCACACCACATGGATGTTAAACTACAACGCCGAATTACAAAACTTTTCAGAGCCAAGGCCTAGTGGCGACCGAAATTCGCGACACTGCATGGCACGGGTACCACTTGCTCGATTCAGCGCGCGATGTCGGAAAACAGTAACGTGTCCACCATAATCGGATGTGCCGTAATTCAGGCTGTAGCCGTGCTTTCGTGCGATGTTAGCCCGCAGATATATTGCTTTTCTCTTTTTTTTTTGCGATAGCAATTATATAGATTTGCCTTCGCCATGATCTTCTCGAGTCCAAATCGCGATTACATCACCCTGCGCATCGTATGCTCCACGTGCGAGTGAAAGTGCGCTAGCGCTGCCGACGAACGGGGCTTAAGCAGAGATGAAACGAGCCGACCGTCTCCTTTCCGCGATGGGCACATGGAGATAGGAGCCGGAGGGTTGGGGAGGGGGGTTGCTTGAGTCCAGCAGGAAGTGCGTACTTTGTACCAGCGGGTGTGGTCGGGTGTGCCGCGGTATCTTTAGAGGGGATCAGCAGATGGCTCATACCTTTGTAGGTGTTGTGCCCGAATTGCAAAACTTCCGTTGAAGCCATAGCAGTGGCGGATCTAAAGGAGGGGTCGCAGCGGCGATCGCCCCCCCCCCCCCAAAGCCAGCCCCCTTGCCTTCAGTGCCTATCATCAACGTCCATTGTCAGGCTGCCTGTTGAGTTTGCCCCCTTTGTCGGGTTGCTTTGCCTACCACTGCCCAAAAGGGGTAAAGAGAATATTGTCCCAGCTCTCTACCTCTCTCCTCATCGCTCTACCCTTTCCTGCTTCCCTATGCACATTTTCTACGAAGGCTTCTTATACCCCTGTCACACGGGCACCCGTGAACTCCGTTTAACTCCCTCGTCTTTTCCTCGAGGGAGATGGGGTTCATGTCACACGGTCACCATTTCGCTGAGGAAGTTAAATGGAGCTTTTGGCGGAGGGAGTTCGGTAATGACCATTTCGGCTCGATGGAGTACTCTCGTTCCCAGCCAGCTACTGCTACGCTGAAAACCGCACTAGGAAAATCGTCCTAATGAGCTGAATTATAATTTTAAAAACTATGCTCTTTTTTTGCGTAGCATTTCACGCCCCGCAGTGTAAGTTTTAGTTGTATTTTTTCGGACATCAGCGCTTGTACTCTCCACACCAACGCCTCGCCAAGCCGCCGCTGTGAAGCGTCACGCCATATTTGTTTCTGCACGTGTGAGGCGCACGCACAAGCACTGTGACAGCAATGGTGATCCCGAGCACTTCATCAAGACACAAAAACACGTTTTTGTTGCTTTAAAGGCGACTGCAAGGGCAAAAAATTGGACGTTTCGACAAGCGCAGCAGCGCTGTTTCTGCCCCATGCGGCAACCGTCGAAAGCTTGCACCGAACCGTGTAGCACGGCCACAACTCCATTCTCGTAATGCTCCATCAGGGAGTTAAATGCCGAACGGAGCGAAATGGAGTTCAGTGGTGGCCGTGTGACAGAGGTATTAGGCGCCGCCATAATTCCCTTTGGGCTGTTGTAAATATGCGTGACCCACCAAAATGCACTGCTGAGGCACTGGCTTCAACCTTTGTAGCCTCCCCCCCCCCCCCCCCCCCCCCCCCCCCCCAAAGTAGGCACCTGGATCCGCCCTGGAGCCATGGATAGGCTACTTCTCTTAGTGCAGCGGCTGCATTTCCTGAAGGAGTGAGCTGCTAGCCGATATTCGTACACAATTCCTCTTTGTTGCTATCGGATTCACTATTTCGCTCTCGCGGTGAAACTGTGACTTTTTTTCTAACGTGCGACGGTTTTCAATGTTGCGCATTCGTGTAGAGCAAATGCTTTGGCTGGGAAACATGATAGCAAAGGTGTCGCACTGCTCTGGGCAATGCGGAGGATTTGACAACCCGCAGCAGCAGAATAAGCTCAACTCCACAGTGCGTTAAACCCGCATTTCTTTCGCCTTTACACGTGACACTCTGGCGAGGCATCTAACTGTGATTGCTACACTCTGATTGCTCAACAGAATTGATTTTTTTTTCACGAAAAAATAAAAAGTTTTTTCATGTTGCCCTATTAGTCTAGCATTCTTGTGGCATTTTCAATTTAAGATTAATCCTTCGGTAACTACCGTAATTACTTGAATCTAGGCCGACCCCGATTCTAAGCCGACCCCCTAAAGTCCGAAGCCCGAAAAAAAAAAAAACTTACCTCGAATGTAGGCCGGGTAAAATTCACAAAGAGAAAACATTTATTGAAAATATGAAGATGAAATGGAGCAGTTGGTTCATCATCAAGATGCCGCGCTCGTTCCGAGTCATCATCGCTGATCTCTTTGTCGCTGTCCTCAAACAGTGCGCAATCCTCTGTGCCATCAAGCGCATTTGATATGCCGCACTTCTTGAAACAGTGCACGATCAAAGTTCCTGGGATGTCGTCCCACGCTGCGGCCACCCAGCCTGCCAACTGAGACAGTTATGCCCGCTTGATGCGGCCCATCGGCGTCAGCTGGTGGTCCTCGGTGCTTAACCAGTCCGTGTATAATCCCCGCAGGCGATCCTTCAACGGCTTGTTGATGCAAACATCAAGTGGCTGCAATTGGCCCGTCATACCACCCAGTATCACGGCGAGGTCGGTGTCCATTTCAGCCAGCGCAGCCTTGACGCTGTCGGTCAAGTGCCCGCGGTACGAGTCCAGCACAAGGAGAGAATGCTTGCACAGAAGGGCGCCTGGACGCCGCCGCCATACGATATTCAGCCACTCCTCGACCATGGCGCTGGTCATCCAGCCGTTCTCGTTGGCCCGCACAATGACGTTTCGCGGGAAGGCCTCTTTGGCGGGCAGCGTCTTCCTCCTAAAAACGATATAAGGAGGGAGCTTGTGCCCGTCCGCTGTGCAGCACAGCATCACAGTCGCGCGCTGCTTTTCATAGCCCGCAGAGCGCACCTTCACTTCCTTGGCCCCTTTTTCTGAGACTGTGTACGCCACCGGCATATCAAAATACACCGGCGTTTGGTCCGCGTTGCTGATTTGGCCTAGCAGATACGCTCTCGCTTCTCTCTTCCGAAGCACGAAACGCTGGAACTCGACCAACTTCTCTTCATAGTCAGCCAGTAACTTTTGGGCGATTGAGGTGCGACGACGGAGGCTGAAGCCAAAGCGCTTCATGAATTTCTGCAGCCAGCCTCGGCTGGCTTTGAAGTCTGCCGCCGTAACACCTTGCTCCCTTGAAAGCGCCCTCGCCGTCGCCTGGAGCACTTCCGTTGTCACTGGAAGGGCAGCTGCTCGCTGCGTCCGAACGAAGTCGGCCAATGCCGTCTCCATTTCAGGGTGACGGCCTTTCCGTGGACCGGTAAAAAGCCATCCTCGTTGCGGCGCACGCGAAGAGCTTCTCCCGTTGGCTCCTCCAGCGACGAACATTCTTTCCAAAGTCCCGCCCGGCTTGAACGTTGGAGGACGACTCCGCGGCTAGCACAACTTTCCTTTATAGGCCGCACTATAATGACTACGCTCATATGGCACCATTGAGCTACGCCACACACAGTCCACTCGAAGCGAGACACGAACTGACGAACGGCTCGCCTCAACACCTCGCCACAAGATAAAAATGGCGGCCTCGCGTGCGTACTTAAGCCGGGTGTTGGCTCGGCTACTAACGGCTACAATACTGTCTAGGTGGCGCTAGTTTGCAACACTTTTCTCGATGAAAAATGACGCGTTTTTCAAAATCCTCGAATCTAAGCCAACCCTGGAGTTTGATACAAAGAAATTCCGAAAAAACTATCGGCCTAGATTCGAATAAATACGGTATGCCTTGCATGAAAGGTCGAATTTCAGTTTAACGAAGTTCAATATAACGAAGTAAGTTGCTGCTTTTACCAACTTCGCTATATTGAGGTTTAACTTTTCTCTGTACTACTTAAATGGGATTAAGTTCTTATATTTTTTAACGTGCGCACTAGAGAGTGACATCATCGAGCGACATGGTCTCTACCGATCTTGACATAAAACAAAGTTCTATTTCACTCAGGGAATTTTAGCAAAAACACTCAGGGAAAACCTGGAAAACTCAGGGAATTTAGAAATGTCAACTCGGTAGACACCCTGAGTATAGAGGACACTAAGCTGAAATGAATGATTGAGAGCAGCTGCCTGAATTTTTCAAGGAACATGAAAACAACCAGCATGTGCATCTCAGACTTGCATCATTATGCAACAACATTTTTTTCCTTGTGATGCATTTTTGTTGTGCAGGCGCTGTCTGCAGCAATTTGGTCTCTCTTCAAGGCCAAGAAGGGGCTGCTTCCCGTGAGTACAGGTTGTCTCTTCAAACGAAGCTGATGGGCGGCAAGAGCTGCTTGTTTTGCATCCAGTGTAATGCCACATTTTCTGCCTAATAATAATGAGAACTAACAGAAAATAATGCCAAGGAAAGTATAGGGGATGTTTGTAATAATTGGGATATAAATGTGAAGAAAGTAAAGAGGACGAAAAGATAACTTGCCACCAGCAGGGACCGAACCTGCAACTTTTGAATAACGCGTCTGATGCTCTACCACTGGGCTACGGCGGCGGTCATCCCCCCGTCCACTTTATAGGGTATATATGTGCATATAAACCAAGGAGTGTTAGTCAGTGCCGATCGCAGCCATGGCGGCAAGTGTGGAACACTCTTTTTCTGCCTTTTGGCGTCACGTAGCACGTGATTTTTCTTTTTTTTTACGATCTGGCAGCTGACCAATAATTTCTCGCATACTACCTGCAGGCACCAAGTCTGCCAGAACGAGACCCTCGCAATGAATGAAGGAAAGAAGGTGACTTTTAAGGGCTCATTTTTTTTTCTTTGTTAGACACAATATTAATGAGAACTAACAGACAATAAAGGAGTAACAGCGCGAACACACACTCACAAGAGAGACGACACGGACACGGGCACGGTGTGTCTGTGTAGTCTCTCTTGTGGGTGGGTGTTCGCGCTGTTACTCCCTTAATCTACAATGAACCAACTCACCCAGAAAGAAGTATTAATGTAACAGGCAATAATGCCAAGGAAAGTATAAGGGATGCTATTTGTAATAATTGGGATAGAAATGTGAAGAAAGTAAAGTGGACGAAAAGATAACTTGCCGGTCCCTGCTGGTGGCAAGTTATCTTTTCGTCCACTTTACTTTCTTCACATTTATATCCCAGTTATTACAAATAACATCCCTTATACTTTCCTTGGCATTATTGTCTTTTAGTTCTCATTAATATTGTGTCTAACAAAGAAAAAAACAAGCCCTTAAAAGTCATCTTCTTTCCTTCATTTTCTGCCTAAAGCACATTGAACCTGTCAAAGGAGTACTGACATGAATGTTAGAAATTTTCATATTATTGCTCTAAGTAAAAACACTGGTGTCGAGAATTCTAAAAACAGTGTCATGGTGCCTCGGAACGCGTGGAATATATATTTAATATTACGGCCTTAAAAAACCACTTTTGGTTTCGACATCGAGGGGGCGGTTTCACAGTGATTTGTCAACACAGTCTGACATACATAAGTCACGTGGGGAATATAACTCTTGACTTACTACAGCATCGGCCATGTCATCTGCTGTCAGCTTCATGTTGTGCACATAAATATCGATGAGTGAATTGTCCAGCGACACCGACGGCGATTTCGGCTTCATGCAGGACCCAAAGTTCGCAAACCCAGCAAACTGTGTTGACTCGTCATGATAATGTCCATTGCGGTGGGGCTTGCAGCTGCTACGCAACGAAAACTTTAAAATCAAACTAAAATATTTTATACGCGTTCCCTGGCTCCGTTCTGGGAAGAGCGTTAACTCTGCATGCCAAGGAAACAAAAAGTGCCTCTTTTGTGATGCCTCAAAATCGTGTCAGTACTCCTTAAGGTGGATTACTATTTCGTCTACAAGCCACAATTTCCAGGTGGGTATAATTAGAAAGATCCCTGATTGTCTTTCATTATTGACTTACGTGCAAATTGAGCAGCAATCCCAGAACCAGCGCCATTTACTATATGTATCCAAGATTTGCTGAAAGATGCATTGGAAGTGCAGTGAAAAGGACTACCATGAACTTTTTGACATGTGCGATTGGCAACTGTTAGCTGGAGCATGCATGCAAGACTGGATATCTTAAAAATGGTGCTGAACGAAGAATTTTTGCTAGCTTCCATTGTACATTTGCTATGTGCACCCAAGTCTAAGTAATTGAGAGAGTTGTGAAAGAAAAAGGGAGAGTTGGGCTAGTTGGTTTGCGTTCATATTGAACAGTGAAAAAGACGTAGGAGACAGAAAGACTTGACAACACAAGTGCTGACTGACAACTGATTGCTTTATTCAAGCGAAACAGAGATGGGAGAAGAAAGAACAAAACATGCGCACGCAACCTATGCGCATGACAAAAGACTACACTTCTAACATCATCATGTCTTCTCCAAGTACGTCAACTCGCAATCAAGTAACGCAATCGACGGTGCGCTGACACACGTGTCACCGTTCTTGTAGATAGCGAAGGCTTCAGCTGTCTCTCTCTTATGCGAGAATCCGTGTGTCTATAAACGGTGGTCATGCGATAGAATTCTGGGGTGCAACCCCAGGCGGCACCGTGGGCAGACAAATGGGAGAACGGCGCACCCTTTAAAGAGCTATGGTGCTCTTGTAGGCGAATGTTGAGGCAGCGCCCCGTTTGCCCCACATAAACCTTACCGCATGGAAACAGAATGGAATAAACAACATTGTTTTTGCAAGGGACAAATGGCATGCAGTGCTTGACTGTGCACGTTCTGCTAGACGACATATTCACACTCTTGGACAACTTATCAATTCTGGCACACAAGCTGTTATAGCTTATTTTGGCGGAAAAGTGAACATCAACGTTGAACTTGTCGGCAATCTTTTTATACGGTGAGAAATACCATGAATAGACGGAATCACTGCTAGCCTCTTACCCTTTCCCAATTTGCATTACTTAGTTCTACAAGAGCAGTTGTCAGTCAGCGCTCGTGTTGTCAAGTCTTTCTGTGTCCTACGTCTTTTGCGCTGTGTCACTATGAAGTTGTGAAAGAGCCTGGAAGGCTTACACCAAGTAAAAATGAGTTGGGTAGGCCTGAATATATTTGGCACCTCAGGGAGCAGTCTGTGGGGTGGGCCACATTCGAATGTTTTCAAGCAGCTGACTCTGCCGTATGATGACCTCACATATTGTTGAGAAGGCTGCTTGCAGACTTTGTCAAAGAGCAGGTGTTGCTAAAGAACTGCTCTTGGGCATAGTAAGCCTACTCCACAAATGGTTCTGATGTCATGTCCATTCATTTATCATGTAGGTCATATCTCTTGGCTTTAAAGGGGCCCTGCGACACAAATTAAGCATGTGCTGTTGTTGTGGGAGGCGGCGATACCACAGTGCAAGCGAGAACACATAAGGCAGAGTAGCTATAATTTTATTTGACTTGAACAACCACGTTCTGCTCCAACCGTAGCAACGCACAATGGTGATCGTATTCACCAGCGATACTGACACTAATGGCATTGGGTTCCGATTTGCTTGGCATGCCAGGTTGCATGTAAAATTTGTGTGGTTACATGCGACCATTATGCTTTTAAAAATACAACATAAACACATTTTTTTTGCTTTGAATATGATCAGGGGTGCAGCAGCTGCGACAATCGCGACAATTTGATACAACTCCTTATTTTGTGTGCCTAGCTGAGCCAAAACGATGAAATTTGTTAAAATTGCACCACGTTGCGCCAAACTGCCCGACCAGGATCAAATTTTAACGCGAAAGTGTTTTATGCAAGTGTTTTATGCCGGGGTCCACCACGGCTCCACTGACGTATTTCCATCACGGATATGACGTTGTAAAATATAAAGACTAACAGTGGGCAAAGAAAAAAACCAGAAGAAAAAAATCCGTCACCGGGAATCGAACTTACGACCCCTCGCTCCGCAGCGCGTAGCGCGAAACGATTCGGCCACAGACGGCACGCTCTTCGCAATGCTAACGGCGAGCTATTTATATACACCATTTGCCGGTGGCGATACTCGGAGATCCGTGTTACAGCGTGTTTTCGTCATCAGTAGTGAGATGGCGCGAAGGGCTCGAAGAGCGCGCTTTAAAAGTCGCCGCCGTTGCGACGAGCGCCCGCCTCTACAGGGCGTGGTCGCTCATGCGTGCACTTATATCGTGATCGCGGTGGTTCGTACGTCTTTGCGTTGAGAACACGAAGGTCACTTGGCCCACTGCAGCGGCCGCTTTTGCGAAAGGAGTGCGGTGCTCATGCAGAAATCAGTTACAAATCAGTTCGCTCTCATCCTGTGTATGTTCGTTCCACACGTCCTTTCTGCTTGAGCAGCGCGTTGCAAGTTTCGAGCTGCTTGCCGTTCTTCGCGTGACAATACAATTTGTTACTGTAGCATTCATTCCTTCGCCCTTGGGGCGAAAGAATGCACAGCAAACGCTCAACTACGTCAGTGAAGACACGTTTCACTTTCGTGTTATACCGATTCCTATGACAGAGGGATCAGCCATGTTTTTGTAGCGTTAGCTACACCTGCCTAGCCAGAGCCAATTTCGCGTGGAGCGTCATGTGCCGTGCTGCGCATGCGCGAGGATCAGTGATGTCACACAGCTGGGTCACCGGAGCTGGCATCTCACGTGCTCTCCGACACCGGCACGCGTGGCTCGCTGCTGCTGGTCTGCGCCGCATTCGAGAGGAGTGACGTCAAGAGGAGTGGCGCCAGCGCGCGTGCCGCTATTCGCCTTCGCTGTGCAGTCGCCGCCTGATACTGCGCCGGGGCCGCTTGGTAGCGCCTCTGACTGGCGTTTGCAGGTGGGTAACGCCATGGAGAAGAAGAGCGCAAATGCTGCTCGACGGCGCAGAAGAGCCGAGAAGCTTATCTCATCACATCCCGAAGTAGTTGCCTGCCAATTAGCGGTTACTGTGTTGGGGCCATAGAGACGGCAGCGTATTACTTCACTGACCACCGAGCCGTCTTTGTGGCAATAGAGAAGCAACCTGACGTTGAGCAAAAATAAATATTCATGTGCCACATAATACGTATACCGTGTGTGTGTGTCATTGGAGCAGCAGTAAGCATGACAATGAAGCTAATCCTAGACAATCTGGAAAGCTAAGAATAATTAGCTGAACCTTTGCTAACGCTACGTATATCCTGGCATAACCGAGCTAAGCCACTGCAATTTTTTTTCTCAGTTACGCTAATTTTAGCAAGAAATGGAAGCCGCGTTAGCCAGCTGCAGTTTGGACATGATCATCCAATCCGAACACACATACCCTGACCATAATCCTAACCCACCAAGAAAGAAAAGAAAAAAGGGGACCATGAGGTGATGCGAAGCCGGAGCGCTTGCACGATTGCGTTCCGTTGGCGTTCGTTGGGCATGCTACCGACCTGGCGTCGTGGAACGCGAATAATTCTGACAGGGCGAGCGGGCAACGCGGTCGACAGGCGTGCGAGAGGGGGGTAGCGTAGGAGAGGAGAGAGAGGAGGAGGGGACGCGCATGCACTGGCGCTCATCGTGGCGTTGCGCAGGAGAGAATTTCGGCATGTCTATAGCCCGCGTTTCAGAGGAAGAGTGGAGAGGAGGAGGAGAGAGGGGAAGTGGAGGGGAAAAGGGGAGAGGGGGAAGGTGAAGTGGAGAGGGGGAGGTGAGAGGCGAAGTGGAGAGGAGGCGTGTGGAGAGGGTATACACAGGCGCAATAAGGGTGGTCACGCCGCACACCACCACCGGTTTGAACTCCGCTATAAGATGCTTCGCATCTAAAAACACAGTGTTTCTAAAATTTCCTGGCCTTCTATCGCATGTAGAACTCTGAAGCCACTTTTGCCGCAATACATCAGTGCCTTGCAAAAAAGCGAACTAAGATTTAGAAGGAGCTATTGGTACTAGCTGTCACGGGACACAACACAATTTGTTCCTTGATTTGTCACGCGTGCACGTGCCTTATAATAGACCTCTACCGGCCTACGTCACTCACGCCCCGTGACGTCAGGTCATGTGACCTCTCTGCGCACGTGCAACGGCGGTGGTTGGCAAAACACTCCCGCTTAAACGGCCGCTCGCGGCCGTTTAAATGAATGGATATATATGAAAATTGGTATGACGAGACATTTCTGTGTGACGAACATAACTGACACGTGGCAACATGAAAGTCATGACATGCATGTCATGTACGACATGGTTTACATGCCACACTCGTGGCGCACTCGCGGCCGTTTCGCTAAATTAATATATACCAAAATTGTTATTGTGCGACGTGACTGTATGAAAAACATGAATAACAGGTGGTAACATGAAAACCATGACATGCATGTCATGTATGACATGATTTACATGCCTCGCTCATGGTGCTTTTGCGGCCGTTTCGCTTGCTTCATATACACCAAAATTGGTATTGCGTGATGTGACTGTATGGCGAACATAAATGACAGGTCTTAACATGCGAATCATGTTATGCATGTCATGTAAAGTATGATTTACATGACACTGTCATGGTGCGCTTCCGGCCGTTTTGTTAACTGGATATATACCAAAATTGGTATGGCATGACACGAGTGCGTGATGAACATAATTGACAGGTCATGCATTGTATATACCAGAATATACGTTTCATTGGCATGGTATATACCAGGTTTTGCATGCATGCGTGCATAGGAAACATGCCATATACAGTGGAACTTCGATTATACGACTTTCAGGGGACCGCGCAAAATCGTCGTATAATCCGGGCGTCGTATAATCGAAAAACCGAGAATATAGGCAGTGACGGTCATTTTTGCCCCACAACAGTGGGCACATAATGCCTAAGAAAGTCCGCGGCACAAACGTACGCTGCTCCGAGGAACGTAGATTAAATTAATTGAAAAAATGACAACCACGCATTTTATCGGAGGTGTGAACGAACCTTTATTTCTCACCTTTTAAAAAAATCTGTGATTTTCTTCTGAGAGTTTGCCCAGCCACGACGCATCAGCTTTCTTTCGATAGCTGCAACATCTGGCAGCAAGTCGCCGATCTCATCGCGTGCGCAAGCAAACCGCCGAATGTGGTCGACGTAGCACAACACGTCCGCGTAAGTCGGAACGGACACGCTAGCCTCTGCAGCGTCGTCCATCTCTTCCTCGTCGGAAGTTCCCGCAGTGTCGGGACGCACAGTTTCGATAACGTCATCCAGCGACACTTCACTGCACACTGCAACGTCGTCGTCGGCACCAACATAGTCCGCGAAAGATCCAGGCAGCTCCAGGCTGCCGAACTCTGGTTCATCGTCAACAGGCAGTGCAGCTTCACTGGTAGAACAAGCACCACTTCTATTAAAGCCGCAGTGCCTGAAGGAGTTGGCGATAGTTTCTGGCGTGACTGCGTCCCATGCACTAGCAATGTAGTGCATTGCGTCAAGCACAGAAAGCTTCTTATCCAACTGCTTGCGTTCCATGCCCGCCAGCCGACGCTGCACCAGAAACTTCCGATATTTCTGTTTCATGCACTTGATGACGCCAGCGTCAAGTGGCTGCAGCTGGCTAGTGCAATTGGGGGGCAGAAATACAACTTTCACATTTCTCAAATGCGACATATCTGATGGATGGCATGGCGCATTGTCAAGCAGAAGAAGAATCTTTCTGTTCTTAGCCCCCATTTTGGAGTCCAGCTGCTGCAGATATGTAGAAAACATAGCAGCCGTCATCCAGGCTTTCCGGTTGAACGTGTACTGGCACGGCAGCCTTTTCAAATTCTTGAAGCATCGCGGCTTCTCAAACTTGCCGATCACGAGGGCAGGAAGCTTTTCAGAGCCGTCTTCATTAGCGCAAAGCAATACGGTAAGACGCTCTTTGCTTCGCTTACCCCCGTGACAGCTCTCTCCTTTGAATGCCAATGTCTGTTCTGGCTGCATATTATAAAATAATCCAGTTTCGTCTGCGTTGAACACGTCGGACGGTTTGTATTCCCGTATCAATTCCGGCAGCAATGCAGTCCACTTTTCTACAGTGTCGGAGCTGACTGACGCGCTCTCTCCACAGCAGCGGCTGTACACAACTCCACTGCGTTTTTTAAAGCGATCCAACCAGCCATTGGAGGCTTTAAAGTCGTCAATGCCGCAGCGCAATGCAACTGTCTCAGCCTTCTCCTTCAAAATTGCGCCATCCACGGCGATTCCTGAACTGCGGGCCTGACGCAACCACTCAACGAGGGCCTTCTCCATGGCAGCATATTTTCCATCTTTCGCGGCCTTCCTGTTCAGGCCGAACTTTGCCGCATTTAGTAGGATGCTGTCCTTCTTCGCGAGGATCGTTTTCAGCGACGACTCGGGAATGTTCAGGTCGCGGGCAATGCTGGCCTTTGTTGCTCCGTTCCGCTTCTCTGCCTCCTCGATTATGCGAAGCTTTTCTCCGAGCGTCAGCGGTTTTCGGTTCCGCGACATTGCGAGACGCAGCACTCGCAACCAAAAGTTCGAAAGCTTCCTCGCACACCAATGACCGAACACAGAAAATTTTGCACGTGGACACAGCAGCTGCGGCGCAGCACAACCAACCGATGAGGCAAACACGTGAAAGAATGGCTGAATGGCAGCACGGCAGTAGGCCTATTCGATTTGCAAGCTTCGACCAATCGCGAGCGGCTAAAACGCCCCAGCCCTCTGGTAGCTAGACAGCGGCGAGTTCCGGTTCCCGCGGCTGTCGCAAACATTGGCTCAACAATCGCCGTTCAACACGTCCGGTATAACGACACGAAATGTAGTGAAAGTTATCGTATACTAGAAAGCGAGCTCGAGATTATCTGCCATGTTATCTGCTCACAACGGTCACTGCGGTCACAACGGTCACGGTCACTACAAAACCACCCAAAAGAAGAGAGAGAAAAAAAAAAAAAAGGCGACAACGGAAGTGCGCAGTGCAATGCGACAAAACGAATGCGCTCCGGCTGGCTCCGGCCAACGTTGGCTCTGGCTAGCTATGGCCGACCGCGTGTCGAAAAATTGAAGAGGCCCTGTGGTGGCAGCGCGGATACGAACTCGGTTCCTCGGTTTCCCGACTTTTTTCGCCCGGCCGCAGTGTGTTTGCGTGCCAGCCCGCGTCATCGTAGGTCTTTTTTTTTCTCGGACAGTCCAGCAAAGCGTCGTACGAGGCGGGGCCGGCGTAAAATTGCGTCGTACAATTGAGGTTTTTAATACATTATTTCTATGGGGGTTTTGCCGGGACCAAGCCAATTCGTCGTAAAACGCGGGTCGTCGCAGGACCGGGGGACGTATAATCGAAGTTCCACTGTATGGTGAACTAGATGCCATGGCATGAATGATTTCATTTGGCTCAAAGACAAGGCGATGTATGCAGCTCTTTGCTGGCTGCTTCGCATTACATCGATTCCCACAGTGCGTGAGATCTGCCGGATTTTTCTCTTTTGAACCTTTTCCTTCATCTTTCGGTTCCAAGATTATTTGTGGTATGTGTCAAAGAACATATAAATGTGTCGTGGACTGCGTGACGAAAAATTTGCCACGCTGCTGGCTGTTTAACTTGGAGAAGTGAACCCACGTGGTGGTCTGTGCGAGGAACAGCGGCATCGTCTTCGAAAATGTGCCGCGTTTACTGTGGCGTGTAGTGTGCGTTGAGAGGCAGCAACGATATCGGTTCACCTTTGCGGACGTTGAAACTGACAATATTGTGTGTGGTGTGTGCTGTGTGAATAACGATGCATCTTGTTTGCGAAAACATTGGCGTGCTTTGTGTCTAACAGGGCCATTTGCAGTGACCGGTTGTCGACGGAACATCAGGATTGGACATTTTATTTGATGCGATGATCTGCGAGTATGTACATCTTAGTGTTTGTGCTGCGTGCACAAAAAAAAACTGTGCATGATGTCCGGGCTGAAAGGCAAGACTACGCATGAGCTACCAGCGTGTTTTAGCATTGCCGAACATGCATGTACGGTTTACCACGGCGAATACCCAGAACCACACGCGTATCGCCTTTTATTGGAGATGTACATCTTAATGGAAGCAGTGGAGATTCTTGTTTGTCATATTCTAGTTAGCTTATCTTTACGGCTCGATATTTATGAAGTGACATTCCGAGTTAGTGTACCAAGTCTAAAGGAGGGGAGTAAGTATGGAAACACGTTCTAGGCATAAGATACAGCGAAGAAACCGCGCAAGAGATTATTTATAATTGAATTATTATGTTTAAATCTCAAAACTGCTCAGTGGATTATGAGGAACGCCGTAGGGGAAAACTTCGCTTTAATTTTCACGGGAATTTGTTAACCTCAACCGAACGCACGCCAATGAGTGTTTCCTTCACTTTTTTTTTTCATTCACCTCCGATGAGAATTTTGCGCCGTCAGTGAGAATCTAATCCGTGACCTCGGGCACAATAGCCGCCAATGCTGTACACCGTTTAAAACTGAAGTGCAGATTTCGCGACGGAAATTGAGTACGTTCACATCCATGCCATGCTAATATTTCTCCAAGCACCAGTCGTCGTGAAAATGTACAACGTTCGCTTTCGAAGAGCATAAGATTTTTTTATGGCAGTCATCCACGACGAGCAAATCATTACATGTTGACCTAACAGAATCGTTCATTATAAGCAGTGACTTTTCCTTTTAACAGCTGTGAGTTCAGAAAATAGCAATTCGCAAAAACCTCTATCGAAGTAACGCAGACACACGCAGCGCTGCTATGCAGAAAGATCCCGCCGGCGGAACTTTCTTGCCAACCAGCGCCTGCTCCGAAGGCGGGACTTGGGGGCGGGACACTGCCAGTGACGTCACACTGTTTGCAAACTGGGAGAGGTCTATTACTAGTACTAGGCCCCGCCACGGTGGTCTAGTGGTTATGGCGCTCGACTGCTGACCCGAAGGTCGCGGGATCGAATCCCGGCCGCGGCGGCTGCATTTTCGATGGAGGCGAAAATGTTTGAGGCCCGTGTACTTAGATTTAGGTGCACGTTAAAGAACCCCAGGTGGTCGAAATTTCCGGAGCCCTCCACTACAGCGTCTCTCATAATCATATCATGGTTTTGGGACGTTAACCCCAGATATTATTATTACTAGTACTAGTGTGATGGCGGACACCTGAAAAAATTACTGGCGATTATTTAGAGCTGTGTATGACGTTTCTGTGGCCCTGACAAACAATATAAAAAAGTAGACCCAGGGTGTCTGCCGACCGGGAGTTCTCAGGGATTTGGGATAGTCTGGAAATACTCAGGGAAATTTTGCTCCCATCAGGGAAAATCCACAGTAACTTTATTGAAAGAGAACGAAAGTCGCGGTAACGCTGGCTCAAGGGTTTGTGAACGCATTTTTGTGAACGCAGACAACGCGAAGCTGCCCCAAGATTACAAAATCGAACGCTGGGACAGCCAGCGTAAACGTAAACAAACGCTGCCGCCGTGGCAGCAAACGAAACTTTGCGCCGCATGCGCGTTGGTTTTTCTGCATTGCCCGCTTGAAAATATGTGGCTAGGTTTGCTGAAGAGCTGAAGTAGTATTCTCGAGCATACGGATTTGGGATACAATCACGTACGTTCGCAAAAGCGTGCGCAACTCGCCCCGTCCGCGAACAAAACAGCCAGCTGGCGCACGGCGCCACGAAAGTGATGCAAGGTGAGCTACCGCGCCGCTAACGGCTTAACCAGCTCACGTCTGCTTAGTACGTGTAACAGTTGCTGCACAACACGACGCGAAAATCTCGCGAAAGTGATCGTGTCCCCAAAAGAGCTCGAGGATCTATCGCCTACTACGTCGCACACACGCGTTGACCAGCTTGCGTTTTGTCATAACTTGAGACATGCGGCGGTATGGGTACCACGAGTGCGCGTTATATCTAAAATATGGTGGCTAGAGTGGGAAGTGTGACGGGCGCTGTATCCCCGCCGTGGGAGAGCGATGCGCGGCACGCAATGAAAGTTCTGGCCGCCGCAAGGGGCGCTGGTGTAGTAGTAGGTGCTCGCGCTCGCCGCGCTTGCTTTGGCTCGTCTGGACTCGTTCGTTCTCTCTGTGCTGTGCCGTCACCTTGTTCGGATGCCTTGCCTTCGCTGTCGTCGTTTGTTTATCCGCCACTATACCCACATGTTCTGCGAACCATGCCGTCAAATCGCACAAGTACATGATTCGTCCCTGGCTGTAAAGGCGGGTATAGATCGTGCTCGGAGAAGCTTTCGGTCTTTAAAGCCCGGAATGGTCTCGAGGCGAGAGCATTGAGCTCGAAATATTAAGCGGACTGACAAAGAGCTGTCGAGGGGCAGCGTTGTTTGCGAGCGGCATTTCGACGTGAGTTTCATCGGAAGGACATACCAACACATAATAAACGGTGAGGTTGTTGAGATACCCTGCGTTTGTCAGAAGACGCTGTGCCTACGGTGTTTCCGAACGCACCGCGAAGTAATTTACCAAAAAAAGAAAAGCAGACAGGAGTGTCCAAAGGGAGCGCCAAAAACTTGAAGTTGTGGAGGGTCAAGTAATTTGACCTCTTAACGTGATAGGGGAGCATGTGATAACAAATGCCTGACATAATTATGGGATGACAAATGTGTGATAAATAAACATGTCCTTGCATGTATTTAGTATGCATCTAAAGCCGTAAGTTAACAGAAATCATTGGTCCTTGCAAAGATAGAACTATCGCTAAAATAATAAATAAATGCTCAGTATCAAAGAGCCTCCAGCTGCAGCATTCCGATCTCCACTTCAATTTTCTCAAGGAAAAGGAGCCGGAAATTGTAAATGCTTTGAACATTTCGCGCTCAAGAGCACTTCAATTTTCTCAAGGAAAAGTAGCCGGAAAATGTAAATGCTTTGAACATTTCGCGCTCAAGAGAACCCCCTACAATACAGAGGAAATGGAGGGGGAGGTGGGTGCGGACTAAGAGAGAAAAAAAAGCGCGCTGCACTGCAGCCAGTATACTCGCTATGAACGATTGTAAACAGTTTACACTTGACCAAGAGGAAAGAACACTTTAAAGTCAGCTGAGCTATGCAGCCGAGCAAGTGGTTTAGTTCAACTGAAGCAGATTATAAATATGGTAAAAGCAGCGCAAAAGGAATATGATAATAAGAATGACACAGAACCAGCGCTGAACAGTTCAGCGCCTGTCCTGTGTCGTTCTTCTCGTGTTGTCGTCTTTTTGCGCTGCTTTTACCATGAAAATCATCCAACTAGCCCAGTTTTTGCACACTGTAGCAGATTAAACATGTCGAAGCAAACCGATATTAAGACACATTTAAATATGAAAACATGGAGGCACGCCAGTTCCGTCTGGTTTAAAAGCATTCTTGTTTTCTTTTTTTTTTCCTCTTGCTATACACCGCTAAGAACTTGCAACACATGCTTCTTAGCGAAACAAACACGTAGCGCCTTTAACAACACGGGTGCGGGGTATAAGCGATTATTAGAAACAAGTGAAACTAACGTCTAGCGGTCATACGCAAAGCAGGCAAATGCCGCCGCAAGCATGGGATGGATGGATGCTATGAGCGTCCCTTTATAACGGGGCGGTGACATGTCTGCCACCAGGCTCGAAGGATAAAAAAAAGAAAAAAAAGAAAAAACTTCCTTGTTTCATGTTGTCCTAATGCCTTATCTACATTGATTAAATCTATGTTATTATAACAAAAAATATAAATTCACAGTCCATCTCTCTGCCTCTTAAGGCAGAATAACCTTTTTTCCCCAATTATTATTTTTGTACTCCATCTCTACTTTTCTGCCACCAATACTCTAACCGTCTCTTACTTATTTCTATCGCGGGCGTGTTCAGCTTTCCATTGTTGTCCCTAAAACCCAAGGCTTCATGTAGACTCGTGCCCACACGTATACCTGGGTGAATATCGCCACATTCAATCAGTACATGTTCCATCGTTTCCTTAGTTCCCCCGCAGCATGTACAATGTTCTTCTTCGTTACTGAATCTCGCTTTATAACTACGCGTTCTCAGGCAGCCCGACCTTGCTTCAAACAGTAAAGCGCTTCCCCTTGAATTATCATAAAACCTTTCCCTCCTTATTTCGTTTTTTTCCTTTTCGGTAGTTACTCAGAGCCGGCTTCTTTTCCATCGCTGTCATCCAATAAGTCTTCTCCGCCTCTCTGACCTTCCGCTTAATGCTCCTTGTTGCCATATCGCCCCGCACTGCCAGCCGTATATTTACTGGTGAGCCTCCTAGTTCTTTTTCTCCACTGCGTGTCAACGCTTTTTCTATACAAATACCTGAAAACCTTCTCTGCCCATCTACTCTTCTTCATTTTCCTCAGCCTCTCTTCGAATCTCATTTTGCTCTGCGCTTCCCTCACTTCAAAGCCTGTCCATCCCATATCACCCTTCACCGCCTCATTTGTCGTCTTCCCGTGAGCGCCCAAGGCGAGGCGGCCCACCGTCCTTTGATTTACATCCATTCCTGCTTGCACCTCTGACTTCATGCACACCACTGAGTTCCCAAATGTAAGCCCCGGAACCATCACACCCTTCCACAGCCCTCGAAGCACCTCGTACCTATTGTATCCCCATAAAGCTGTGTGCTTCATAATTGCAGCATTCCTCTTTCCCTTTGCTACCGATGCTTTCTCTTGTACCTCCATATATCTATCTCCCTCATTTACCCATACTCCGAGGTACTTGTACTCGCTTACCCTCAGTATTTTTTGGCCCTGTATTAAGACCGTATGGTCTCCGTGATCATTGAATATCATCAATCCACATTTTGTTGCACTAAATCCTAGTCCTAGAGCCTCACACTCCCTTCCGCATATATCTGCCAGTCGCTGTATATCATCTTGACTGTCCGCAAATAAGACAATATCATCAGCATAAAATAGACCTGGAAGCTTCTGCTCAACCATCGCTCCGACCTGTTTGTGTGACAAATTAAATCCAATGTTGCTACCTTCTAGCGCTTTTTCCATCCTCGCCATGTACAGCATGAATAACAGCGGGGACAAAGGGCATCCCTGTCTCAGCCCCTTGCTAATTTCAACGCTGTCCTTGCTACTTATTCCTTCCCATTCTATACAAACTGTATTTTCTCGGTATATTTCTCTCAAAAGCTGTACACAGTCGTCACCTATGCCCACTTCCTTCAATATATCCCACAAAATTTCCTGATTAACGTTGTCATACGCCCCGGTGATATCTAGATAAGCTACGTATAAGGGCCTGTTTTCTATTTTAGATATTTCTATACACTGGGTAAGAACAAACAGATTATCGTCTAACCGCCTGTCGATTCGAAATCCATTCTGAAGTTCTCCCAAAATATCATTTTGTTCTACCCACGCTTCTATTTTTAATTTTACTGCCTGCATCGCCAACCTGTATAGCACCGATGTAATTGTTAGGGTCTATACGAGCGAATGTTATCTTTTTCTCCCTTGCCTTTATAGATTAAGTTCATTCTACTTTTTCGCCAACTGTCTGGTATTTCCCTCTCCTGTAAGCACTTTTCTACGGCTTTCAGCAGTGCTTCTTTAGTGTTATGTCCGAGTTCGTTAATGAGGCTGACGGGAACCCCATCTAAGCCCGGAGAAGTGCGCTTAGGAATTTTTCCTTCGGCCTTCTTCCAATTGAAATTCTCTAGTACTACATCTTCGTCGGTTGCTCTCCTTTGCGTACTTTTACTCACCGGGGGAATCCCCTGGGGGACCTTTTTAAACGAATCGGCTGTTATCTTTCGAATGTAACCTAGCGCTTCATATCCTTCGAATTTATTTCCTCCTTCATCTACCATATGTTGTTGCATTGTGACAGACTTCCTACCCAGCGCTTTTAGGTGGCTCCAAAATATCCTAGGCGCGGCCTTCTTCTTTTCGCGAATCTCTGTCATCCAGCGTTCACTTTCACCTTTAATTTTTGCCTCGACTAATTTCTGCACAATGGATTTTTGCTCTAAATATATTTCCCATATTTGGTTAACTTCGTCCTGTGGCCGCTTCTCCTTTTTTGCCTGTCTGTGCTCCCGTGATGCCTGACGTCGCATCTCGATCGCTTCCCGGATTTCTTTGTTCCACCAACTTTTTGGCTTTTTCTTTCCTTTCCAACAAATAGTTTTCTTCTCTATTTCCATTTCTTTCGTGATTACATGTAGCAGCTCACTATACTTCCAGTCTTTGCCTGGTAGTTCGTCTACTTTTTCCTCGACTCTTGCGGCTATATTTGTTATTTGTTTGTCATTAGATACGAGCTGCCAAACTTTGATTCTATGTTCTTATTTTCAGTTTTATATCCCATTTGTAATATATGCGTTTATGATCACTACCCAAGCTGTTAATGCCTTCTTCGTCTATTCTCATGTCTCTAAGTTTGTCATATATTCCTTCTGTCATGAGACAGTAATCAATGCTCGATTGCCTGTTTCCGACTTCCCACGTGATCTGCCCCTCACACTTAGGCCCCACGTTAACTATCTCAAGACTATGTTGCTCGCAGAGATCTAGCAATAACTTGCCATTGGTGTCTGAATATCCGTCAAGGTCATGAATGTGAGCGTTCATGTCCCCTAGAAGGATTATTTCGGCATCATGACCAAATTCTTTAATATCGGTGCTTATGCATTTCACTATCTCCAGATTCTTTTCTCTGCAGTTATTCCCCGTCCACAAGTAAGCTACACCTAGCCACGTTTTCTTTCCACCTACTGTGCCCGAAACCTATATGTGCTCTGAACACGTTTGTTTCACTCTCTCCCATTTTGTTCTGCTATGAATTAGCATTCCAACCCCCCCACCTCTCCTTTCTGATGTGATCCTGTTACATCCTTCCCAAACATAATTTTCAATATGTGGTGGCTCTTCCAAGTCTCTAAGGTGTGTTTCTGTAACCGCATAAACACCTATCTGTTCCTTGTTTAACTGTCCCTCAATCTCTAACCATTTTGCCTTTTTTCTGCCACCCTGCATGTTAATGTAACTAATTGCAACACGCGCCTTCTCCCTTCTTTTACCTTTTCTCTGTTTTTTCGCTATACTACCTGTCAAAGAGTCCCCCTGGTTGTTTTCCTCATTACAAGCTACCTTGGGCACCGAAGGGCCCGCGTGCCCCCCAAAAAAGCTACTGCGCGTCCTGCAAGACGCCACCCCACCTCATGGCCAAGCCTCCTATCGAAGTGTATTCCGTCTCTTCGAAAACCACCCCACCTGTGCACCTCTCTGTTTATTTCCACTACCTCGATGCCTTTCTCTCGACTAATTCGCCATATCTCTTTGTTTGCGACGACAACCGCTCTTTGCAAGCTGATATTTCGCACTGGTACTTCCGATATTGTGCATACCACTATCTGCACCTGAGGGGAAATGGCGCGCATGTCATCGACCCCTTTCGCCAATGTGGTCGCTAGTTCGGCTGATTCTTTACTCAAGACGTCGTTTAGACCTCCCGCGATTATCACGAGGTTACGTCCATTAGACTTAGTTGCGAGTTCTGCGCTAGCTTGTCTCATCACTGATCCCAGCCTATGTCCCGGGAACTTCCCTATTAAAACTCGTTTGTCGCCTCTCACCCTTTCCTCGATTGCTTCTGCGCATGTAGCTAAATTCGAGCCCCCGGCGATTATCACGTGATCCGACTTTTCTGCTGGACTCTCCCGCACCTGGCCACTGCCCCGGTTATTAGCGCGTGCTACTGCTGTTGTTTTGTCCCCTCCCGTTCCCAAGACTACTTCGCGGAAAGTGGGTCCTGTGACCCTTGCACCTGTCTTTTCCAAACCTGTTTCCCCCTTCGCGCCTACCACTGTCGGGGTCGATGCCCCATTGTTGCCGCTGTCGCTTGCTACCTTTGCTGGCATGGCTACCTTTGCTAATCCCTCCTCGGCTGACTTAAGCCTTTCCGCCATAGCCATCATTTTTTCCCGCTCTGTCGCTACCGCTTTCTCCAGCTCGGAGATTCTCACCTTGAGCTCATTCTGGGCGGCCATCATTATTTCCATTTTCGCCTCTAACTCGCATTGCTTACACTTGGCGTCAGCTGTCTCTGTCGTCTCATCCTCACAAACCTCTATTTTCCGCCCCATTCCGCATCCTGAACACTTTACGGTCTTTTTGACCATGGCTATAGATCGTTCACACGGTGGATTAGATACAAGCCAAATGATATCACAAAACTCCGCAAGTACGTTACACGTCTAAGCACCTGTGCACCTTTCAGCCACGTGGTGGCCGAACAAACAAATATTAAAAAAAAAAAACACCCGAGGCGACTGTCACACCACTTTGTACCAACAGTACAAAGTTGTAAGCTCTATTAAGCTGCAATCTAGTGGATTAACTAAAAAAACAAGCTCGAATCATGCAAAAAAAAAAAGAACACTTATCTGACGCTGTCATTCCGGAGCCCACGAAAAACACGTCCGTCCTCTAGCAGCACCAAACACGAAGTGTTTGGTGCTGCTACGGCGCAGCTACGGCGCAGGTAGCGCCACCTGGTGTGACCGCCATCTTTCATTGGGAATTCGTACAGCCCTCCGCTCTCGCCCGTCACACTTCCCCCTCTAGCCACCGTAATCTAAAATAAACTTCTGTGTGACGCGTCTTCGACTCGTTTTGGCTGATGTTGCCTGAGCCTCTTTTCCAGTCCTAAGTGGCACTCCAGAAATCTCATGTACTAGCTCAACTTTTATTTGAGCTACTAGGTGATAACCGCGTGCATACTGCATGTAATTATTACTAAGAGGTGGAAAAAGACAAAGCCGACGATGAAATAAGCAACAAAAGGATGTATACCTTTCTGAATTCATCTTCGTTTTTTCACATCGACGCGTCGTAGCATAACATAATACTATACCTCATATACTGGCCCGTAGATCGAAGTACGCTCGCACGCCGTTCGCGACCAACAAGGATCACACAAAAAACAATGTCGCGATCGCTTTTATTCGATCAGTGCATTTTATCAACATCGAAGACCTAGTTGAAATAGTTAAGTTCTGACGGGGTTCACGCACGCAAACATACGACGGAGCGAAATAGGTAGTTCGATCACAATCGTCTCAGCTAAATGCACATAAAGCACACACGACACCACAATCGAATACTACTACGAAAAAATAAACTCGAAAGGGGTCTCCATGCGTTCGTACGAACGTGTACATAACTTTTGGGACATGTGCACGACGCAGTTAGCATGGTTAGAACGCGACAGTTCACCGCGTTGTTCACGGAAGGAAACTTCACGGGACACATAAGAAAAGCAATAAACATTAGCTCCAAATGCTCACCGCCACTCGTAATCGCGCCATCTCGCACGGCGGAACGGCACCGAGCGGCCCGAGCGTAAGTAGCTAAAGTGGTTGCTTGGGCGAGTTGGTACGACATCACATAAAAAACAGCGCTAAAAACGGCGGACAAGAGAAAGAAGGACACAGACGGAGGCGCTGACTTACAACAAGATTTATTTGCTAGCACCGCGCAATATATAGCGTAAGGACAAGCAAAGGTGTAGTCCGCAAGCGCTCGCATTGCAATCCGTCGAGTCCTCACAAAGATGGCGGCGAGCGCGTATCGTCTCTTTTCGGCGTCTGCTAGCCCGAAACCTTCCAGAGAGCTTCCACGACTAAATTGTCCTGGAAGGTTCTGGCGACCCTCGGGCTCCCCGCGGGTCGCCAGAACCGTCCAACCCATGAAAAACAAACGCCAACCGGAAGTGCACCGCGGGGGGGTCGGAGCAACCCGAGAAAAACGAGCGCGCTCAGAGATGAAACGAGCCGACCGTCTCCTTCGCGCGATGGCCACATGGAGATAGGAGCCGGAGGGTTGGGGAGGGGGGGGGGGGGGCGGCGTGATTCCGACAGGAAGTGCGTACTTTGTACCAGCGGGTGTGGTCGCGTGTGCCGCGGTATCTTTAGAGGGGATCAGCAGACGGCTCATACCTTTGTAGGTGTTTTCCAACGCCCACACAAAAATTTGTGTGGGCGTTGAAAAATGGCAAAAGACATTGCTACTCAAGGAAGAAATGAAGGCAGAGCTGTTAACGATAAAAGAAGAGATGAAACAAGAGATGAAATCTTTTCGCGATTCTCTTAGAAGGGATTTACGAAATGAAATCTGTGAGCTAAAAAATTAACAGCGTCAAATGACGGAAAGCCTTGACTTTACCCTCACTTCAGTTGAGGAGTACAAAAGAAACTGGACGATGTGATTACAAAGCACAGAGATCTTGAAAGTGAAAATGCTGCTCTTTGTGCTGAGCGTAAATGTCTTGAGAGCAAGGGCAGGGATCTTGAAACAAGGCTTGTTCTTGCTGAGCAGTACTCGAGGAAGGCAAACCTCGAAATACAATGTGTACTGAAACAAGACAATGAATCTGTTATTAATATTGTCTCTAAGATTGGCAGTGCCAAAAGTGAGCACATAACTGCAGGTGATATTGAGGTTTGTCATCGGGTGCCTAGCTGAGACAGCGGCAGAAGTAATATCATCGTCCAATTTAAGTCTCGTGCAAAGCGAGGCAGCATTTTCTTCAGAGAGCAAAATGAGCTCGTCTGACTAACAAAGATGTTGGACTGACCAGTGAAAATGCTATCTATGTGAACGAGCATCTTTGCCCAGCCTTAAAGAAACTTATAGCTCTTGCTGTGAAGAAAAAAGCATGAATACAAATGGAAATGCGTCTGGTCATTTAACGGGAAAATCTTTGCGAAGCAATCTGACGATACGCCCGCCGTGCACGTTCCGAATGAGCATGATTGATAAGGTTTTTCGGGGTCGTCATATGCAACTGCGTAGGCAGGTGACAGGCTAGGCTGAACACTATGCCGTATCATCAAAAATGGATAACGACTGCGCATACATAAAATAGCGTCACCTTCTGGTATTAAATCTGATGACTGCCTTGCCTGTCTTGCCAATCAGTTTTGCATATTAACACTCGCTCTGCAATTAATAAAGAGGACGACATTTTGCTTTTTTTAGAGCAACTCTCATTCAAAGTGGGTGTTCTTATGCTGTCTGAAACCTGGTATACGAATAGTAGTAGCAAGTCGAAACTGCCTGGATATGACAGTTGCTTTTCCAATCGATCGGATAAACGTGGAGGGGGTGTTGCGCTTTATGTGCGTCACGAGTAAAGGGGGCACGTGATGCGTACCGGACGGCGGAATGCGTCGATGGTGTGCAGAGAACGGAAAAGTACCCGATGGTATGCACTCCCGCCACGTCCACGCACACCATTAGCCGGGGAAGGGCGCGTGCCACGCGACCAGAGCTGAGGTGAGGGACCCCAGAAGAGGAAGCTAGCATTGTTCGGAGGAGTTGGCGAAGAGCAAGGTGGTGCAAGCCAGCGTCGCGCCCGCAACGAGAGCAGCAGGGCCCAGTTCTGGAGGAAGCGGCACGAGAGGCTCGGGAGGGTGGCCGTCGACCTTCCCGGGCTTGCGGCAGCCTCATCACAGCAGTTCGCAGGGCACCTACGGCACTACCCCTGCTCGACGAGACGCCTCCAGCTCACTGACAATCCCCGGAGAGCCACGTCGGCAAGTTAGAGCCAGTGGCACTGAGGAGGAGACAAAAGGTAGGCCTAACCGGGCGAGACCGACGTTGTCGACGAAAGACCGAAGTATCGGCGATGAAGTCGACCAGCGAGGAGTCTGATCAACAACGACGACTCTGAGACGTCGACAGGAGCTTCGACGACGGGACAGGGCGTCGACATGGGCTCCGAATCGAGGCAGCGAACGCTCCGAAGAACGTTCGATTCGGATGGATGGGATGGATGGATGGATGGATGTATACGGCTGTGCCCTTTAGATCGGGCGGCGGCTCACGCCACCTAGCCATAAAGTTAAGTACTATCATGATGTATTGAAGGATTGCATTTCACTCGTGCCTTGATTGTATCCACCAATCGGTTAGCCTCCTCCTGGTTATTTCTACTCGTTTAAAGTCTATTTTGCCTTCACTGTCCCTAAATCTCAATGCTTTGAAAAATTCCGCGCCATTATCTTGGACTGTAGGGTGAAGCCCTTTACAGAACATTATCAAATGTTCAGCCGTTTCCTCCTCCTCTCCACACGCACTACATAACGTGTCTGTGCCTTCGTATTTGGCTCGGTACGTCTTGGTCCGCAATACTCCCGTCCTGGCCTCAAACAGCAGAGAACTACCCCGAGAATTATCGTAGATCTTTTCTTTTGCAATTTCCTGCTTGAAAGTTCAGTAGGTCTCCAGTGATGATTTCGTAGGCATCCCCATTTTCCACATGTCCCTCTCTGTTTCCTTCACCTTCTTCTTAACCGATGTTTCCTTTTGGCTTGGTATTCTGCTGTTGTCTAAATACTTGCTTGACAATTTTCGAGTTCACTTCCTCCATTTAGTATCAACATTCTTCATGCACAAGTAGCTGAAAACTTTCCTAGCCCAACGCTCCTCTCCCATTTTTCTCAATCGCTCCTCAAATTCTATCTTGCTGCTAGCTTCCCTGCCCTCGAACGATGTCCATCCCATGTCACCCTGTACCCCCTGATTTGGGGTATTCCCGTGTGCTCCCAAAGCAAGCCTACCTATGCCACGTTGTTTAATTTCCAATCTTGCTTGAACCTCTGATCTCATGCACAAGACCGCATTGCCGAACGTCAAACCTGGGACCATTACCCCTTTCCAAATCCCTCTCACAACGTCATACCTATTGTAGTTCCACAGTGCCCTATTTTTCATTACAGCTGCATTCCTGTTGCCCTTAGTCATTAGGTATCTTTCGTGCTCCCTTAGGTACTCAGCCCCGTTGTTTATCCATAGGCCCAGATATTTGTATTTATCCACTATCTCCAGCGTGATTTCCTGTATCTTATGCTCACTGCCTTCATTATCATTAAGAATCATGATTGCCGATTTTTCCCTACTGAACTTCAAATTAGCGAGACTGAGACACCATAGTGGCCAGACTTTTGAGTCACGCGGAGCTAAGCGTAGCTCGAATGCTTTGTGATGTTAGTGATTGCGCTGTAGCTTAGTATTTTCCTAAAATGTGTTATTGTTTGCTGTAAATTTTGAGTGTGAATTTTGTTTGCCGTGCCACAATGGTCACACGACTTTCCTTCTCTCTCCCAACTCCATCCCACGTTGCAAGCGCTCAAGAGATACGTTACATAAGTGGCGAGCCTGTGCCAGGATTTTTCCAGCGTTTGGCCCAGTCGCATATCGTCGAGGGTTGCAAGGAGGGATTGGGAGAAGTTGGCGGCCGTGGCCAAAGGCGTAGGAATGGACAAGGAGGACGCGACGAAGTTTTTTGAGAACGCTCAGAAAGAGCACGAAATTGAGTACGAGCGTGAGAAGGAGCGTGCGCGGGAACAGCACGAGCGAGATTCTCGAGCTTAAGTTGAAGTTAGCAGAAATGAATGCTTGTCCGCGCACTGACCCTAGTAACTCGAGTACCCCCACGACAGCGTGCATATTTGCATCGCGAGTACCCCCACGACAGCGATGCATATTTGCATTGTTTCGAAAGGATTGCGATCGGGCAGGGCTGGGAGGAAAGCAAGGGGGCCAATGCTCTGAGTCTGTGTCTCGTGGGAAAGGCATTGAGCGTGTTCGGCCGCATACCGGCACAAGAATCGCTAGACTATGATCTGGTAAAGAAAACTTTATTAGAGAGGTTCAGGCTGACTGCCGAGGCTTTTTGGGAAAAGTTTCAGTCTTGTAGACCTGAGAGCTCTGAGACTGGCAAACAGTTTGTCTGCCGACTTTCTAGTATTTCGATCGCTGGATGGAATTGTCAGACACAGAAAAAACGTACGATGGCGTCCGCGATAAAATAGTTGGCGAGCAATTCCTCAACCGTTGCAGCAGTAAGCTGGCTGTATTTTTGAAGGAAAGAAAGGTGGGCATGGTGGAGGAAATGGCAAGGCAGGCTGACCAGTTTATGGAAGCTCAAGGGTTTTTACTTAGTTTCCACAGCGCGACTGGACGCGGACGGAGAAGGAACACGCAAACACACACACAGCGCTGACTTTCAACTGGAATGTTTATTTTTCATATGCACGTGACGCTTATATAGACACTATATAACTTTCGTGACATAAGTACAATGTCACGAAAGTTATTTCCGGACACCTTGCCATTCACTGCCAAAGATGTGGCTGTTTTCCAATTTTTGATAAAACTAGTATTCTCAACAGGGCAAGAGA